>NW_006399881.1:9413770-9429120 GCF_000299155.1 Elephantulus edwardii | reverse complement strand
CAGGAGGAGATTGTTCCTCCTTCTCCAGCAGAGCATCTGGTGGATTTCCACTAGGCCACCAGAACTCGCTGTAAAAGAGATTTTTTTAAAAAAATTATTTAATTTAGGGAGCTCTGGTGGCCTAGTGGCAAGAAGCTGCACTACAATCCCAGAGGTATGAGGTATGTGGTTCGAATTCACCAGATGCTCTGCTGGAGAAGGAGGAACAATCTCCTCCTGTACCAGTCAGATCTGATTTGATGGTACACACACAGTTTTAATGTGTACAGTTCAGTGACGTTTAGCTGGGAATGTGTTACAGGTGGACCAAGGTACTGCCACCCCGTTACCTCTCGGGAACCTTTGTAGGTCAGGAAAATTGAAGTGTAGAGGAGTTGGGCAAGCTGCTCAAGATGACATAGCTACCAAGTCACAGTATCAGGACTGAAATCCCGGGAATCTTTGTTCTCTGGCCCTTCTCACTCGTGGGAAACTTAGAGAAGAAATTACAAATGATGCAGTGTGGGAGCAGTAACAGGAGAGCTTATTGGAAAAGAAGAAGATCCCAAATAAACCAAACACTTCTGAAAGACAAAAATGAAGGGGGAGGCATAGCACCCCCTGACCTCAAAATCACCTACACAGTCATAGTAACCAAAACAACATAGTATTTGCACAGTGACAGACATATAGACCAATGGAATAGAGTTGAGAACCCAGAAATCAGCCCATCTACCTATGGTCAATTGGTATTCAACAAGGAATCAAACCCTATTAAATGAGGAAATGACAACCTTTTCAACAAATGGTGCTGGCACATGGGATATATACCTGAAAAAAAAAATGGAAACAGGATCCACATCTCACACCAAGCACAAAAATCAGTTCAAAGTGGATCAGAGACCTAGGGGTAAAACCCTAAATTGGGACCAACTTAGAAGCCCTAGCCTGTGGCATAAACGGACTTGCAAATAGCCAGAAATGCACAACCAGGAGAGGATGAAACTGATGAATGGGAGGAGGGCTTCTAAAAATCAAGTCCCTGTATACATCAAAAACTTTTCCCACTAGAATGAAAAGAGTCTACAGACTGAGAAGAAACATTTGGCAATGACATTTCAGACAAGGGTTTCATAACTAAAGTTTACAGAATACTATAGGGCCTCCACAAAAAAAAAGATTGACAATCCAATAATAAAATGGGCAGATAGCCAACAGTCACATGAAGAAATGTTTAAAATCACTGGCAATCAGAGAGATGCAAATAAAAACAACCATAAGATACCAGCTCACCCCAGTAGCTGTGGCAAAGTTTAACAGGACAGCAAGCAATAGATGTTAGAGAGGATGTGGAGAGATTGGTACTCTCATGCACTGCTGGTGGGACTGTACAATGGCACAACCACTCTGGAAGGGACATTGGCATTTTCTCAAAAAAATGAACAGAGAAAGTCCATATGACCCCACTGTTCCATTGCAAGAAATATACCCCAAGGAAAGTAGAACTGAGACATGAATGGAGATAAGTACACCTGTGTTCATAGCATTAGTCACCATAACAAGAAAACGGAAACTGTCCAAATATCCATCAACAAACAAATGAGTTGAGAAACTATGGTACATTCACCCAACAGAATACTATGCAGCACTAAGGAGCAACAGTTTAATAAAATACTATATAACATAGGAGTGAACTAACTCAGTCTCATAAGGACAAATACTGCATAAGACCACTATTGTGAAAATAGATAACTGAGCAAAATGTCTTTAAATGTTCAAAGGAAAGTGAAAAGGGGGTAGGAAAAGGGAAAAGAGCAAAATGATCCAGATAGCAGAGGTTAGTGAGTGGATAGGGTAGGGGGATGAAGGAATAGGAAAGATTCAATGGGGACTTAAAAAGATGCGGTGGTAATAGGCATAGATCAATTGTAATGAATAATATAAAAGATAATATATATGAATGAAACAGAATGTAAATGAAAGACTGAATCAAATACAATGTACATGCATGAAACACAATGCATATGAATAACTATATGCAAACCAAGAAAAATATATTCAAAAAGAAAAAGGAGAGCACAGAGATTGGATGGGGGGAAGAAAGAAAATGTCTCTTTAAAGTGTTCAGTTACTAGATGCTACAAAATGCTGCCAGGACATTAGGAGCCATGGCTGAAACCCCCCAGACACAGCTGGGGAGAAACCCGAGGGGAATGGCTTTGCGCACTGCAAATACTTCAGTGCCACGCTGAGACATTTCCCACCTCTAGCCAAAGTTCCACGTTGGATAGTGCTTGTGAGTTCTCCTCAGAACAAATCAATCACATTGATTTTATGTTCAGCCACAAGTGTCCCTTTTGAAGCTTTTGCAGGGAGCGAGGGTGAAACGTGCACCTTTTGAGAAGCCGTTCATTATCTAGGGAAGTGTGTGACAGGCTTGCAGCTTTATGATCAGCAGGACTAGCCTGTGGTCTATTATTCTGGAAGGAGCCCTGGTGATACAGTAGTTAAGCACTTGTGCTAACTGAAACGGTGTTGGTACAAATTCATTCAACAGCTCAATGGGAGAAAAACCTGGAAGCCTGCCCTCATATAACAGTCACGGCCTAAGATACCTATGGGCCAGATCTACCCTATCACACATGGTTGCCCTGAGCTGGAATCAACCCAGTGAGACACAACAACAACATCACACTGTGGTGAAGATCTTTGGGGAAAACAACTTGTTGATCAGAATTTCTCCATGGAAGATCCAAGGAGGGCTCCCTCTGATAAACTAAGAAAGATTCCTGTCACTGCTACTAAGGGTGGAGTCCTACATATTTCAAGTCAAGACCAAGTTAAACAAAGCATAGACAGAGGTTCTAAGCCCTGGTGAAGAATCAGAAGAGCCTAATTGTGGAAATCCTAGAGAAAGACATCACCATCAACAGCACCTACTGTTGAGTGGATTGTCATTCATGTCAACCCTCCATTGGCTTTCTGAGTCTATAAATCTTACCCAGAAGAGACTTTCCATCTTTCTCCTTTGGAGCTGCTGCTGCTGCTGCTGCTGCTGGATTTGAACAACTGATTTTTCATTTAGCAGCACCATCTAATGTGCCATGCTACCACAGCTCTTTAGAGAGGAATACAGAGACTCTCACTGTTTTGACACAATAGTTGTAACAACAGACTCAACAAGTATGAAGATGACATAAGGTTGTGAGTTGAAACCAACTGAATGGCAATTAGCAGCAAATCAATTTGGACACAATCTCTGGCGGGTTATGGATTTTGAATGCATCAATATCAGAGCAATCAGGTGCTGAAATAAAAGGTGAAGGAAGCTTCTGATAGTGAATTAAAAAGTTGGAAAAAATGAAGAGGGTAAATAACCAAAAGGTGATTAAAGTGGAAAAAAAAACAACCCCAACAACCTTGAGGGCTGAAGGGATTATTTCTGGCTCGATATCCAGGTCATCCTAAATTGGTCCATTTTCTTCTGTCTGATATGATACACATGAAAAGAAAAGGAGGAAAGGGAAATGTATGCCCTCAATTTAAAGAACTATTTCCACTCCATCTGTTAGACTCAAAAATCAATACACAAATGGGGAGGGAATCCCCAAACCTCGTGATCACTGCAACTCGGCACAACTCCTACATTTAGCTCACAGATCTCATCCCTGGGTGGACAAGGGACCAAATAGCCTTACTCAGCAGCAAGCAAGACACAGAAAGCACAGAGAGCAGACAAGCTCTAGAAGCAGTGGCGCTTAAGTGGGAAAAGACCCCAAGATGGGAATAGAATTAATTGACAGACAGACCACCTTGTCACTAGTATTCACTGGCCAGAAGATTAAAAAAGGCTGAGATTTCAGCCCTATTTGCAAGAAAGAGATCCTGCTGGTCATTAAAGTTTTTGTAGCACGCACAGCTGAATCGATCAGCTGTTGAGAAATAATAACTAGGACCAGGTCAGGGATCAAAACGTCAGTACTGAGCATTTCCACCCAGTGACCCGCTGCATGTGCTCATTTATTCATGTTACACATCTATGTTCCAGGATCGTTTTTCCTTCTAAACTCAAATAGAATTTGAGAGCAAGTTATTTAGAACTAAACTATCAAACTGAGAACTCCATTTACATGGAAATTTATTTTGATCACTTCATTCTCCCTCCAAAGATGAGGATCTGAGAGAGAGCAATTACCAAAAGAAACGGGAAAATACGTTCATTCATTTACAAATTATCTGAAGATTAACCTTTTCCCTGGTTAATTTTCCACTCTTTACTTCTATTTTGTTAGAGAATGTTCTTAAACATAAAAACCCAAGGTAGCTATTAGAAAAATATTGAACCCGACAACCACAAAAACATAAATAACCAGATTAGTCAAATTATATTAAGTGTTGGGGACCATTTTATACCTCACAGTCAGGTTGCATGATTTTCAGAAACGAAAAAGAAGACGCTTGAAAAACAAAAGGGGTTTCCCCCTATATTTCTGGAACAATGGTTATCAAAATTTTTTTCACACACCTAAATGACTGTTTTAAAACTTTATACTCTTTTGCACATTAAAAAACCCAATAAAATATGAGGTCTAAGTAACATAGAATAAGTTATTCAGATTTTAAAGGTTTCCATTCCATAAGTTGTAGACAGATGTAACTATCGAAACTCAAGAACATTTCCATTACCCTAAATTAGTATCTCATACCATTTCCAGGTAAATCCCCCAACCGCTTCTTGACTTCTCCCTTGATAAGTTTTCCTTTTTTGTGCATCTTTTTCTTTTACATGTATAGTCTAAAAATGCATGTCAGTACTTACAAAGAGGGAAAAATAGCAGATGGAAGGAATATACAGAGTCCTTGTACCAAAAAGAATGGGTTGACACAGAAGAATTTCAAGAAACCTATGATCAAGAGGCAATGGTGATAAAGGAGGAAGTTCAGGCTGCTCTGAAGGACTTGGCAAAACATAAAGCCCCAGGAGTTGGTGGAATACCAATTGACATATTTCAGCAAACAGATGCTGCCCTAGATGAGCTCACCGAGTTGTGCCAAGAAATCTGGAGGACAACTACGTGGCCAACTGACTGGAAGAGAGCCATATTTGTTCCCATTCCAAAAAAGGTGATCCAACAGAGTGTAGACATTACCAAACAGTATCACTAATGTCAAGAAGACAGATTCTCACCACTGGGCCAATTGGCAGCATCAGGAGGGATGGTGAAGAGATTGAGATTCTTCACAGCTTCAGTTTGCTTGGCTCCACAGTCAACAGTCTTGGCACCAGCAGCCAGGAAACTAGAAGACGTGTTGCCATGGGAAAGTCTGCTGTTAGGGACCTCTCCAAAGTACTGAAGAGCAGTCGTGTCCCTTTGGAGACTAAGGTGCGTCTGATACAGGCCATGGTCTTTGCTATCACTTGTTATGCACAAGAGAGTTGGACAATGACTAAGGAGGATAGAAGGAGAATTGATGCCTTTGAGCTATGGTGCTGGAGAAGAGTACTGAGGGTACCATGGACTGCCAAGAAAACAAACAGATTCACCCTGGAAAGGGTCAAACCGGGCTGCTCCTTGGAGGCAAGGATTTTAAGGCTCTAACATACTTTGGACATGTTGCAAGGAGGGACAGGTCCTTGGAGAGGGACATCATGCTTGGGAGGATAGAGGGACAGCACAAAAGGGGAAGGCCCCCAATGAGGTGGATTGATTCAGTGACTGGGGTAATCAGGATGGGTGTGTTGGAGACGGTGCGATTGGCACAGGACAGAGCAGAGTTTAGGGATGTTGTACATAGGGTCACTATGAGTCGCAAGTGACTTGATGGCACATAACAACAACAACAACAACAACATCACTAATATCACACAGTAGTAGAATCTTGCTAAAGATTATCCAGAAAACAGAGAACTACAAGAAATACAAGCTGGGTTTAAAAGAGGTTGTGACACTCGGGACATTATTGCCAATGTCAGATGGATCTTGGCAGAAAGAGTACCAGAAGAATGTCTGTCTGTGTTTCATTGACTATGCAAAGGCATTTGACTGTGTGGATCACAAGAAATTGTGGCTAAATTGTGAGGAAAATGGGAATCTCAGAACACTTACTTGATCGTGTTTCTACGAAATCTATATTTGGACTAAGAATCAGTCTACTGCATGGTTCAAAATCAGGAAAGGAGTGCATCAGAGATGCATCCTGTCCCTGTACCTTTTTAATATGAATGCAGAACAGACCATTCAGGAAGCAGGGCTTTATGAGGAGGAGTGTGATATAATACTTGGAGGAAGGCTCATTAACAACCTGCGATATGCAGATGACACAACATTACTTGCTTAAACTAAAGAGGACCTGAAGCACTTGCTGCAAAAGGTCAAAGACTGTAGTTTTCAATATGGATTGAAGCTCACCATCAAGAAGACAAAGATTCTCACCACTGGGCCAATTGGCAGCTCCATGACAGATGGAGAAGAGATTGAGGATGTTAGCTCAGATTCACAATCAACATTGTTAACACCAGCAGTTAGGAAATCAAAAGATGAATTGCACTGGAAAAATCTGCTGTCATGGACCTCTCCAGAGTGCTGAAGAGCAACAATGTCAGTCTAGAGCCAAAGGCATGCCTAATCCAGGCCATGGTCTTGTTATGCTTCAGAGAGTTGGAGAACGACTGAGGATGACAGAAGAATAGATACCTTTGAGTTGTGGTGCTCGAGAAGAGTCTGGAACATACCATGGACTGCTTGGAGAGGGTCAAATCAAGTCTCTCCTTGGAGGCTAGGATTTTGAAGCTCTGGTTCACATACTTTTAGCACGTGGCCAGGAGAAATCAGCCCTTGGAGAGGAACAACATGCTTGGAAGGGTAGGTGGACAACACAGGAGAGGAAGACCTGGATGAGAAGGATTGATACAGTGACTGGGGCAATGTGGGTTGGTGTGTCAGAATTAGTGAGACTGGCTCAGGACAGGGAAGGGTTCAGAGCTACTGTACATAGGGTCACTATGCATCACAGGTGACTCAACTGCACTTAACAACAGTAACACACTATGACAAGTTTGGAAGCAGGAGTGGCATCCACTTCCTAAACAACATGCCTCCAGAAACTCTATGAAGTTTGATAAATGTCAATAGTTGTAGAGGGGCTTTAGGCTTTTTGTTCATACAGTCGCTATGAGTTATGATCGATTCAAAGGCAATCAACAACAACTATATACATACATATAGATAGATAGATAGTCTATTAGCATATCTTCCTTATATGGCTTCAGATATTATCCTATCACTGACTTTACTAACTGGTACATAAATTTGAATAGTAGTAGGTCTTCCTTTCATACGTATGGATGTTGTCCTATTCTTGACAGTATTGTACTTCAGGGTAGATCTTAAAATGCTCTTTCCTCTTCAATTTGTCATTCCTATCATAATAGATCATATGGTAGTCTGACTCAAAATGAGCAATAATGGCCGAATTCAGCTCACTAATGCATAGGATGTCAGGGTTCCATTTAATTTTTGACAATTTCAAATTGCCATTAATTTATACTTCAGACATTCCATGTTCCAATTAGAAATGGATGTTTGCAGCTGTTTCTCCTTATTTTTAGTCTTAGTACCTCAGCAAATAAAGGTCCTTCATTGATTGAAAGCTTTATCTCATCCATATCATTAAAGCAAACTCACATTGAGGAGTCATATTTGGAGCACCTTTCAACTTGAGAGGCTCACCTTCATGCACTGTATTAGACAACACTCATGTGTAACTCAGAAGATTCCCAATGGCCTGTTATTTGAAAAGTGGATGGCCAACCCTGCTTCCTGGTCTCTCTCAGTCTGTAAGCTCCACTGGATCCTGTCCACCATGAGTGACTCTGCTGGTATTTGAAATACCAGTGACATAGCTTCCAGAGTCATAGCAATCCAGAAATTACCACAGTATAACAGACTGACAGATGAGTGATGGGCCACGTATCTCAACAAATATGTGTTAACAGACTGGTATATTGGCTTATAAATAATAATGAATTATAGATGTTTTTGTGTCAGGAGATCAATAATTTTTAAGTTAAAATATCAACACAGATATATTACTTTCTTACTCCTGCTTAATACACATGAGGTACAAGAATAAAACATAGATTCCATTTACAAAGATTAACAAGTTTTTTTATTAACTTTAAGGTCATTGTGTAAAATTGTCACTATTTAGGCCTTTCCCTCCAGAGGAATTAAGTGTTACTGCATAGTCACCTCTCTTTGGAGAGCCTCCTGTCTGTCCTTAGTAAAATCTGCAGTTTTCCTGAGAAGTGTCTGAAAAATTTCACAATTCTGTAAAGTGTAAACTTGAAAACAAGAAATGCTGTTCTGATAAGAGCATGCCACCGTTGTTTTTATAAATCTGGGTAATAGGTAATTAATTCACCTAGCAAATCATTCTTTTTGTCTTTTTTTTTTTTGCTGTGAGATACATATAATAAAATACTAGTCATTTCAATATTTTATGTGCAGGAGTGGCATCCATTTCCTAAATAACATGCCTCCAGAAACTCTATGAACTTTGATAAATGTTGATAGTTGTAGAGGGGCTTCAGGCCTTTTGTTCATAGGGTCGCTATGAGTCATGCTCAACACGAAGGCAATCAACAATAACAACAGCATAATTTAGTGACATTAATTATGTTCATATTGTTGTGCAGCCATCAGCATTATCTGTTTCCAGATATTTTCATCATTCTAACAGAAACTGTGTCTCATGGGCAATGCAACACCCCCCTCTCCCGAGCCTCTGGTAATTGCTAATAAGCTTTGGACTTATTCTAATAAGCTTTGGACTTATTCCATCAATGGAAACATATTATATTTGGCCTTTTGTTTCTAACTTATTTTGTTCAGCACAATGTTTTCAAGGTTCATGCTTTAGTACTTAATCTTTTTTTTGTGATTGAGTGATATTCCATTATATGTATTGTTCTTGTGTACCTTAGAGTTGGAACCGACCCATAGCTGACCATTTGGGGGGTTTTCAGAGGCAGTTCATCCCACGAGATTGCCCATTCTTCTCCTGCAGAGAGGTTGCTGGACTCAAAAACTGTGTCTTTGGTACTGCAGTACAGCTTCTTGCCACTAGGCCACCAGAGCTCATTATATGTATATACACAAGAAATCTACGTAACTGCTTTCATAAAACATATAACCTTGGAAATCCTATCAGGCAGTTCTACTCTGTCCTGTAGGGTTGCAATGAGTCAACCAACTAGATAACAATGGGTTATGTATGTATTAGGAGCCTTGGTGGCTCGGCAGTTGAGCATTGAGCTGATAACCACATAATGACTCCACGGGGGCCATTATGCCTGACTGTCTGTTCCTATAAATATGACAGCCTAGAAAACCGTAAGGGGCTGTCAACTCTGCCACACGGGATCCTATGCATCAAACAGCACTCAGCAGGACCAAATAACGACAACATCAGCTGTATATACCACATTTGTTTTACCCATGTTGTCTTCACGGATATTTAGACTGTGCAAATCATTATTACTAAAGTCCTCTAGGAGTTCTATGACTTGGAATGAACTCAATGGCATGAAACAATAACAGGTATTACTAAGATGAGAAATTGGATACAAATAAAAGGTGAGGATGGAAGTGCTGATCAAGGTGGGGTACATTCTCAATGGCTTATCTCCACTGATTTTAACGGAACATTCTGGAAATAGAAAAAGCAATGCTTTTTTGTAAAAGGAAATTATAGCAGGCTGACTGGAAAGAGAAGTCGAAACTTGAAGAGTTTTGTACAGAGACAGTGGGAATTCTTGCTGAGCTCCTAATTTTGACACAATGGATGCTCAACCTGCAGATCTACATTGTGGCCACACCCACCTTGTAGTGCTCTCTCTTCACATGTGGAAAGAGTGAGGATCTTCTCTGAAAGGTTTTTCAGGGGGTAGTTCTGGAAGTGACATATAAAATACCTGCATGTTCTATTGGTCATAACTCAATTACCTGGCCACATCTAACTGCAACGGTCACTGAGAAATATAATCTAGCTGTGTGCCCAGGTCGCTGTTATGCACCCTCAGGTCAGAAGCTTACTCTCCAGTGGTTGAATTTCAGAGACATGGAAGGAGATTTTCTATCTTTCTCCTGAGTAGCTACTGACTGCAAACCGTGTTCCTTTGGGTTGGCAGCGCAACTCCTTACCGCTAAGCTACCAGAGCTCCTTATGTGTGCCCAGAAGGAGAGGGAAATATTACTAGGGAGCTCTGGAGGCCAAGTGGGTAAGGAGTTGTGCTGCCAACCCCATGGCAGGCAGTTCCAAGCCAGCAATCAGTTGATCCATAGGTGAAAAATGGGTAATCTCCTCCCATGCCATTTACAGCCTCTGAAGACCCATTGGAGGGTCAGCTACGAGTCAGTCTCTAATAGACGACAATGAGCTTTGTTGCTTGTTGTGTCTAAAATAGCCAGTTCCATGTAAACACTTTCCTGGAGATGGCATCAGGGGCCGAAGTTTGAGAAAACTCTTGAGAGCCACTGATGACCTTGAAAAGGAGTACTGCAGGATCTCATCTGCTGTAGAGAAGTCCTGGGTCACATGGAGGTAGCTGGAGGCAGGGAGGCGAGGAAAGTGTTAGGTTAGCAGACTTAAGAAAGAAATCAGAGAGAATGAGAAAGCTTAATGCAGCTTTATTAAAGGGGGAGGAGGATAGGGAAGCTCCTGGGTGAGGTTCCTCATTCTGAAGATGCAGAATGGGAAGTCACACGGTGAACTTACTGGGGAGGGTTTTTATAATAGAGTCTTTAGGGAGGGACGTTCCATTGTGATTTATGGTTCATCCCTTAGTTCTGCCAGGTGGGCGGGGCCATTCGCTCTTCTTGTTGACGTGTATATTCTTTGAATTCTTCATTCTCCCCTCAGGGCCCCCTGTCCAGACCCAACAGAAAGGAGCTCAGAGACTTTTGTAAAGGGCTAAAAATACCCCACAAGCTTACTTTTGTTGGTTCAGAACAGACTTGGAATTCACTACCTAGAGATTTTCTCTGACTGTAAATTGCACAGGAGTGTGTAACAACGAATGAATGGAAACCCAAGTTTTCTATTAACTTTCATTAAAATCACAATAAAAAATTATATCTAAAAAAACTGCACAGGAGGAATGTGCCTATCTTTCTCCCTTGAAGTTGCTGGTGGATTCAAACCACCAGGTGCCACCTTTGGGTTAGGAATACTAGGCCATCCTGAAGAGAGCAGTGTGGTGGGAAGAGATCTGATATATTAATGAGTTAAAATTTATAGGACTTCTTAAGTGTGTTGTTGAGTCAGAACCAACCCATAGCTGACCCTCCAGTGGGTTTTCAGAGACAATACATCCCATGAGAGGAGACTGTCTGTCCTTGGAGCAGGTGATGGATTTGAACTGCCTACCTTTGGAATTGCAGCACAGCTTCTTCCCACTAGGCCTTAGTAGCTTAATATTGTAGATAAATTTATAAAACGTGTCAAAATTGCATTTGTTTACTAGATATTGTACATCTACTAAGTGTGCTCTTCTAGGTAAAGAAGATAAAACAGTGATTAAGTTCCTATTCACATAGAGTTTAAGTTTTGGTGGAAGATTTTAAACATTAACAAATATACATAGCTTTATAACGTGATTAACATTGTCTTGTATAGCAAACACCATGTTGGGTTTGATAACCTCGTGGGACATTCTTGTGGGGGATCTGCTGCTCAGGGAAGAAACCTTGGAACCGGTGTGGATTTGGGAGGCATCAGCAGGTAGACAGTCACAAATAACAGAAAATCAATATAAACTAGTGCACTAAGAAAAGATAATTTATTGGCTTAGAATACTGAACTTCCCCCGCCCCCAAGAGGTTGGTTCCTCAGCCTCAGACATAACCCTAGGGGTTTAATATGATAGCACTGGGCCTCACTTTCCATCTCTTAGACACTCTTAGACATAATGACCTTTGTCAACCCCAAGTCCACAATTCACATCAATTGGTCCAAGAACCACAGTCTTTTTGTCTGAGTACCCCAATAGATGGCTAGGAGAACAAACAGATTCTTCCTGGAGAGGGTGAAACCTGGCTAATCCTTGGAGGCAAGAATTTTGAAGTTTCATCTGATATACTTTAGACATGTTGCAAGGAGGGACCGGTCCTTGGAGAGGGACGTCAGGCTTGGAGGGTGGAAGGACAGCGCAAGAGAGGAAGACCCTCGATGAGATGGATTGATTCAGTGACTGGGGTAAGGGAGTAGGTGTGTCAGAGACAATAAGATTGGCACAGGATAGAGCAGGGGACTGTTGTACATAGGGTAGATATGAGTCGCAGGTGACTCGACAGCACATAAAACTATAAAATAATTAAAATTCACAAATGTAGGGAGATTAGCATAACAAACACCCTTGAGTTTATTGTACCTCTACAATGATTTACATTTGGCCCATCTTACTTCATCTTTTGCTTTCCTTTCTTTTGCTTTTCCTAGAAGTCCTGGTGGTGCAACAGTAAAGTGTGTGGGCTGTTAACTGTGAGGTTGGTAATTCAAACCCATCCAGTGGAGTGGAAGGAGAAAGATCTGGTTCTGTAAAGACTAGAATCTAGAAAACTCTATGGAGTAAGTCTACTCTGTCACATCATGTTAAAATTGACTCAATTGCACTTAATAACAGCAGCAACAACAATATTGCCTTTTCTGGATATTCATAAAGTAAGCACCATCCTGTCGTTGGACATGCACTCTTCACTTGTGTGGAAGCTAGAAAATATTGAGGTGCACTCTGGTTGACATTTATAGATTTATTTCACTTCTAAAATCCCTGGAAAAGGATTAGATTAAGTACAGCAATCCGCGCCCCCCCCCAGATCAGATAAACCACCACTTGGCGGTTTGCTTTTTTCCCCTCTTTTTTCCCCCCTCTCCAGCTATGTTTAAAATAAAACCAAATTCTAAACAAATGGCACTAATTGTCTATGACATGAATACCAAACAGAGTATTTGTGTCACACACACTCTGTCAGCTGTGCCCAGATCTTTAAAAGTACACATTTTTCCAGGACTAATTGAATAAAAGCTGAAACAAAAAAACCTTTAAGCCTAATTATAATTTTCTTGGGGCGGGGTGGGGAGGACAAATGTAAAGTGACACCCTCAGCTGGTTTGGATTGGAAATGGGGCCTGAATGATGACACTTCATTGGCAAAGTCCTTGGGTTCTTTTCACACTCCTACACTTTTAAATCCTCTCTTTTCCAAACAGCTTTTGGGAGGCCCTAGAAAATGACGTATCTCATTGGCTGGGAGTAAGAAGGAATTGAGGCTTTGGGGTTTTATAAGGTAATAGCACAGGTTTGTTGAGATTTACAGAGATGACCTTATTTCATCTCATCGGGACTTATCATGAAATTGAAAGTAATACCCATGCTAACTGTGGAAGCATAGTGTGTTGCCATCTTGCCTGTTCTGCAGTTGCCACCATAAGCAAATGATAACCATATCGGCTCCTATACCATTAGAAGCTGAAAGGAGTAATGAAAACTCTTCACAGGCTAGGTCAAGCACATATCAAGAGAAGAGCCACCCAACATTTCCATGCCAGGAGTAGGAACACTGGCCACGCAAAATCACTGGTTAGGATTGTAAAATGGTTCAACACTTTGGCAAAAAGTGTAGTAGTATCTTAGAAAAAGCACCAAGGAACCCTGGTGGTGCAATGTCTAAATGCTTAGCTGCTAACCAAAAGGTGACAGGTTCAAACTCACTTGGTGGCTCCCCTGGTGAAAGACCTGGTGTTCTGCTCCCATAAAGCTTACAGCCTAGAAAACGTCATAGAACAGTTCTCTGCTACAAAGCGCTGCTATGAGTGTGGATCAACCTGAAGGCCTAACAGCAACCCCACCATTAAAAAGCAGCAAACAGCTACCCTAGGTAAGGAGCTACACTGCCAACCAATCCCACCAGATGCTCCACAAGAGAAAGACAGGCAATCTTCTGTGTAATTTATGGCCTTTGAAAACCCGCTGGAGGCTCTGACTCCATGGCACATAGCAGTAAGCCTATGATCCAGCCATTCTAATTGACAGAGGTTGAGGTCAGCATATTGCCTAACCTGTGGTACTGGCCAAGGTGGGCATGAAGGGACCCTGTGGGGCACTGAAAATATTCTATATATTGATCTGGTTGTGGTCACATGGTACACAGAGCTAGCTACAAACATTCACTCAGCTGGATTAAACATTTTTTTTTGTCTTCTGCAAACTATGCTTCCAAAAAGAAAACAGCAGATTCCAAGATGGCAGCGGTGGCAGAGACAGCATGGCGAGCTGCGGGAGCAGCAGACCACATGGAGGAGGGCCACCATGGCCTTCTACAGACCTCTGTTTACTGATAACGCTTGATGACTGCTCTTCCGTGCGGATAGAGGCTCAACATCAAGAGACCAAGGATTCCCAGGGAGGAATGGGTGAGTCCTGCAGCTCCCAGCCCCCTGCTGCTGAGCCCACGCTGCTGCCACAGCTCCATAAGGCTTCCACCGCCACTGGACCCCAGGGATCCCCTCACCTGAGATGGACGGTAGGCACTGGGCCCCCTCCGAGGCTGGTGCAGAGGAGCCGCCACACTGTAGCAGAGTGGAATGGTCCTGGGGAGAATTCTTGGAGCCAAGATGGCGGCGGCAAGAGACAGGGTGGCAGGATGGGGTTTCCCCAGGCAGACCAGAGAAGATTACCAGTACAATGGATTGATGAGAGTCTCGGCAGAGATCCTCAATGCACTGCATCTTTTGATCTGCTGTCTGTCTTTGCCAAGAACGGTTTAGACCTGGGGGGTGGGGGGGTGGGGGTCAGTTCACTACTCTCAGGTCCCCTTCACATATAAAGGGGGAGGGCAGTGACACCTACTTCAAATTACAGTATGACCACTTATTTGGGGGGGATAATGTTGGCGGTACTGGAATTGGGGATGCTGTCTCTGGCCATATGGTCTTCAGTGAGGTGTGGGGTCTGGACTGGGAGGAGAGAATTTGGTGGGGGAGTGTGCCAGCCAGCCCTGGGGGGGGGGGGTAGCTCGGCCCACGAGGGTTGTCATCTGGCCCTCGGGGCAGGCGGTTCTTTCGGCCCCCTTTGGGCAGGGGGCGAGCCGTGCATTTGGTCCCCAGGAGGCAGCACGGAGAGCTGGCCCTTGGGGAAAGCTCTTCAGCCCTTGGATTTTACCATCCGATCCCTGGGTAGAAAAAACTGCCTAAGGTACACAGAGAATTTTATCTAGGCATTTGACTGTGTGGATCATAACAAACTGTGGCTGACTCTGAGAAGAATGGGAATCCCAGAACATTTAATCGTGCTAATGCGAAACCTATAC
>NW_006399881.1:9371081-9412820 GCF_000299155.1 Elephantulus edwardii | reverse complement strand
GGGTCGCTATGAGTCGCAAATGACTCGACGGCACATAACAACAACAACAACTTTCCTCCACCCTCTCCCCCAGTACACCCATAAGTAATACCCCAAAAGCCCTTCTACTTCTAACTCACAAGTTTGTTCTCTCTAGATTTGCTCCCTTTCCTATAGGTAACCTTAACACTGAGTTTTACTCCAGACATGACCCTGAACCCAGTTCCAGAGACAAAAAGGAAATACAACCACCAGTTAAGGAAGCAAAGGAGAATGGAGCCTCAGGGTTCAGTCAGCCATCCCCACTGGACCCACCTGGGAAAACACTTTGCAGTCCAGAGGAGAGTAAATGTCAGGAAAACATCTTCTAACAGAACAAAAAGGCAAGCAGCTTCAATCCAAGACCACCAGTAAGGTGATAAAGTGTGTTCCCTTTCCCCCTTCACATCAATGCCCCTGTTCAGCATGAAGAAGCCAGAGAGTCTATTCCCAATTCCCAAGTGAGAAACCTATAAGTTTGTTTAATCACCATTGGACTATGCTTACCATTGCCCTGAATCATCTGGTCCCCACTAGATCCTTTTCATTTCCTTCACCTGCTCCCCCACCAACGAAATTGTGCAGCTCTGCAACTGCATCCCTGCAATTTTCATCTCTGCCTATCCTCACCCTTCTGCTCTCAACCCTCACCTCCATGTATCCCCAACATGTTTTTCCCAATAAAAGAAAAATAAAAAAGGAAAAAAAAGAAGAAGGATAATTGTGAGAATGTCTAGTAGATGTTGCAAAGTGCAGGCCATCAAAGAGGGCCTCTAGCTCTTGATCAAGACAATTATGTGTCCACCAGAAACCTGTTATAGTTTCCCAGGTACAGTAAGCCCAAACAAATGGGGATGGGTGGGGATGCAGCTACTATCTTCCTCTCAGAAAGTAGGGCTCACTCAGTTTTCTCCAAGAACCTGGAGAACAGTCCCATCAAAATGAAGGTCCACCTCTCCTGGAAAAGTGTTGCCATTTTCACAGGCCCAGAGAGAGACTCCATTCTTAGTATTTACTCCTGGCACACGTGAGCTATTCAAGTGGTATTGCTGAATAGATACCAATGGCCGATGGTCAGATTATTTTTAATTGCCCTTTCTTGGCAAAATCAAAGCTGTCAATGGTTTGTCATATCCTAAATTGCTTTTTAAATTAAATTAGGTTCAACGACAGGCTTTGTTGGCACTGCAGACTCTTTTTTCCCCTAAATATATGACACCCTTCACCATTCAACATTGTGTCTGAGCATCATTTAATGATTAATTTTCTGTTCGATTATTCAGGTGTACCATTTGGTAGTAAATCATTGAGGGGGAAAAAAATTCCCATTTTACCCCATTGAGGTGAAATGTCTATGTTGATAGGCTACTGCGGAACGACATAAGTCTTTCACTGTTTGCATCTGGCCTACCACCAAACTCTCCTCTGTTCTCAGAATCGACAGCTTTTTAATTTGAAAAGGGAGGTAAGGCTGGTCTTCTATTCAGGACACTATAACCAGCTCTTGGTGAACATGGCACTGTGTGAATCTAGAAGGAAAGCTTCTCAAATTGCCAACATTTTGCAAAAAGAAGTAAACATGATGTGAGGCATCAGGCTGTCAGAGGATTTTGTTTCCTGTTTATGATGAAGAACCAAACAGCAGGAGGAGGGGGCAGGGAATCCAGAAGCTTAAAGAGTACAAAGAAGCATCTAATCAAAACAGGAATAGATCCAGGCACATTTTCTAGGTTAAAGTGGTTTTACACTGGTTTACACGTAGGTTTAGGCAATGTGATAGTATTAATATGAGAATACGGCTGTGACTTAGAAGGATGCTAAATTAGGAAACAGTTAAATGGTGTTCTGTGCACCCAGACTATACCATTTCATTATTCATTACTTGATATTACAAGCTTATGGCACCTTTTTATTGTTGTTGTTACGTGCTATCGAGTTTACTATGAATCATAGCAACCCCATGAATAACAGATCGGAACCTTGCCCTATCTTGGCACCTTTAAAATATGAAAGAAACCAAACCACTTGTGAGGATATACTGTATTAAAATGGTAGAAGTTTTCTAGAAACAAACAAAAATTGTTCTCTATTTCAGGGCATTACCTCCTCCGCACATTTTTATTTGGTTTCAATTCAAGGGTCACATTTTTATGGTTGGGTAAACAGTTGAGAAAGATTCCATCAGCTGCTTTTGAATTATTATAATGAGGCGAAAACATAGTATACCTTTGCTGTTTTTCTAAAAAGATTTTCTGAAAGATCAGACCATGTGTTCCACTTCATGGTATCAAACACAGAGCAAAATGACTCTAATTGGGAGCATACTTGGGCAAACAACTGGATTAAAATGACTGAGAGTAAGAAATGTCTGACATTTCTATTTCAGGCACGAGGAGGGGAAATGGCACTAATTTCTAGAGTGTGCACATAATGATTAAATTAGCCCACAGAGATGAAGAGCGTATCAGCATGTACTCTGGAGGAGAAATACCCTATGAATAAGGAATGAGCCAATCAATTCTGTAGTGGGCACCAATCACCATCAAGTCCTCCCTGACTGCTGCTACCTCCTGTCACGTGATCACTCATCTAGCTCCTTTCTCCAGAATCTTATTACCCTCCTCTGTGGTCCAGATCAAAAGGAATAAAATGCTACTTGCAACCCTACTCTTTGGTCAATTGCTCCTTGAGGTCATGTTCGGACCAATTTAAAGCGGTCGATGACTAGACAATGACTTTTGATTTCAATTCTGACATGTATATATATTCTCCTTGACTCCAAATGGTTTTTAGAATAAGCTGGCGGGGTGTAAAATAGAGAAATGTAAAAAAAAAATAACCAAAACAACAAAACAAACCCAAACAACTAATATACACATATAGCATGTGAACATGTGATCACGATCTTTTTTTTTACCGCTTGCTACCTCTTTTATCCTGATTCCCGGGTTCACTAAGAATATCAGGGCATTCCTTCCTGACTGGAAGTATGTATGGCTGGGGAATATTCTGAGAAGAAATGGGCTAAGCAGCACGAGTTTTAGGGAGTGGACATTAGGACCAGTCACCTTCCCAGTAGGTATTAGCAGTGTTCCACTGCACAAAGTGTCTGCAGCTCTGGATCTGGGAACTGAGTAAACTAGAAGGACTGGGGAATAAAATCTCCCTGAGGGCAGCCCTCAGTCAATATTGGATGAGAATCACATGTCAATATGCCAGCTTCCAGGGAGCTTTGTAGAGCGCTGGACTGCTAATTCAAAGGCTGTGGGTCTCCAGCTATTCAAACCACCTACGGCCCTGTGAGAGAAATATGGGAAATCTCCTACCATGTGATTTACAACTTCAAAAAGCCAACAGAGCGTCAGCTGTGGATTGGTTCTGATTTCATGGCAATGAGAGAGATGAGAGAGATGTCACCTTCCTTGTCCCTTATTGTTGCTGTTGTTATGTGTCGTCGAGTCGCTTGCGACTCATAGCTACCCTATGTACAACAGCTCTAAACTCTGCTCTGTCCTGTGCCAGTCGCACTGTCTCTGACACACTCATTCCGATTGCCCCAGTCACTGAACCAATCCACCTCCCAGAGGGCCTTCCCCTCCTGCACCTGCCCTCCACCCTCCCAAGCATGACGTCCTTCTCCAAGGACTGGTCGGTCCCTCCTTACAACATGACCAAAGTATGTAAGACCAAGTTTCAGAATCCTTGCCTCCAAGGAGCAGCCCAGTTTAACCCTCTCCAGGATGAATCTGTTTGTTTTCCTAGCAGTCCATACTACACTCAACACTCTTCTCCATCACCAAAGCTCAAAAAGCAACAATTCAAAAAAAGAAAAAAAAAACCCATCAATTCTCCTTCTATCCTCCCTGGTCATTGTCCAGCTCTCTGATGCATAACAAGTGATTGCAAAGACCATGGCCTGTACCAGGCACACTTTAGTCTCTGGAGACACACCGTTGTTCTTCAGCACTTTAGAGAGGTCCCTAACAGCAGACTTTCCCATCACAATACGTCTTTTAATTTCCTGGCTGCTGGTGCCAAGAGTGTTGATTGTGGAGCCAAGCACACTAAACCTGTGAACAGTCTCAATCTCTTCACCATCCATCCTGATGCTGTCAATTGGTCCAGTGGTGAGAATCTTTGTCTTCTTGACATTGAGCCTCAATCCGTCTACTTCACCTCCAAGAGCTCCCTGATAGGAGCAAGGTCCAGTTCTCCAGTGGATTCTGCCCTACAAGAGCTTCTGTTCTGGAACATCACCCCTCAAACAAGCTTCGTCAACTTCAGTCCTCGTCCCAGGATCCTGTGTTTAGGGAGCTGGCCTGGGCTGAATGGTTTTAGACTCAGGGAAACATGATACTGGCAACTAAAAAAGTGAATTAGAACATTCATTGCCTTGGTAGTTTACTGTCCGTGAGCATGGAAGCTACTTTCTGTGAACCTCTATTTCCTCATCTCTGAAAGGAGGATAGTCACATGCCTGTGCTGCTTAACACTGTTGGAAGATACAGATGAGGTAGCATATTCAAACATGTTCTAACAGGGATAGGGAAGCTACAGGAATATACATTATAGTCTACGAGGACTGTTCTCTTTTCTTTATCCAGGTTATTGTTAGGGGCCAGTAAGTCGAGTACAACTCATAGCAACCCTATGAACAAGAGGTCTGAACCCTGTTCTATCCTGTGCCATCATCACAATCTCTGATAAACTCCCGTCCACTGCTGGACTAGGACTGGGTAGGACTTGTGTTTGTGTTTGTGTGTGTGTTGTACATTTTCCCTTTTCTTTTTTAAATTTTTTAAAGCAAAGTCTTCCTATTTGTTTTCTCATTCATTCACTGTTGCACATTTTTCTCCCTGTCCACCCCTCCCCCAGTTCACTTTTCTCTTTGAAAAGAAAAAATTTCTTTCATTGTTATATAACACCTCCCCCACCTAAGTCCACAGTCCGCTTTACTATGCATTTCTTTTTCTGGAATCTTGTCATAAAAATAATATCTAACTATATACTTCTTTTAAATAGTTCTCTCTCTCATCTGTTTCAATGCAGTATACATTACTTATGCCCTCTTTCTCAGTCTTCCTCCAACCCCTATGTTAGTCCTTTATAAGAGTAGCATTATGCAGTATTTGTCTTTTTGTGACTGAGATATTTCACTCAGCATAATGTCCTTCAGGGTCACTCATTTTGCATATTTCATGAGTTCCTTGTTTTTCAATGCAGTGTAGTATTCCACTGTGTGAATATACCAGAGCTTCTCTATTCATTTGTTGATAGGCACTTGGGGTTGTTTCCAGCACTTTGCTATTGTGAAAAAAGCACCAATAACCATGGATGTGCATATATCTGCTGGGTGGCACTTATGGTTTCTTTAGGGTATATTCCCAGTAGTGGAACTGCTGGGTCAAATGATACTTCAATTTGCAACTTTTTGAGAAAGCGCCATACCACCTTCCATAGTGGTTGCACCATTTTACACTCCTACCAACAGTGAATAAAGGTTCCAGCTTCTCCACAACCTCGCCAGCATCTGTTGCTTGCTGTTCTGTTAAATTCTGCTATTCTTGTGTGTGTGTGTATGTATGTGTGTGTGTGTGTGTGTGTGTGTGTGTACACCATCAAATAGCATCTGACTGGTACAGGAGGAGATTGTCCCTCTTTCTCTAGCAGAGTATCTGGTGGATTCAAATTGTGGGCCTCTTGGAATACAGTTCAGCTTCTTGTCACTAGGCCACCAGAGCTCCCTAACCACCAGGCCTTCTTACAAATTTAGCTATTCTTACTGAGGCGAGATGATGTCTCATAGTTGTTTTGATTTGAATCTATCTCAGAGCTAGGGATTTTGAACACGTCTTATGTATTTGTTCGCCATCTGAATGTCTTCTTTGGTGAAATGTCTGTTCATATTCTGTGCCCATTTTTCTATTGTGTTATTTACCTTTATCTTGTTGTGGTGCTCAAGTATTTTATAAATTCTAGGTATAAGTACCTTGTCTGACATGTAATTACTAAATATATTTCCCCAGTCTATGGCTTCCCTTTTTACACTGTTGGAAAAGATTTTGGATGTGCATAGGGATTTGATTCTTAGAAGGTCTCAATCATCTATTTTATTCTCTCCTGGTTGTAGGTTTTTCAGCATGCTTGGAAGACTGTTCAAGATGTGGACTAGTGCTCCGAGAGTTCTTCCAAGCTTTTCTCTAATGAAAGTTATAGTCCTTGGTTTTAATCCTAGGCCCTTGATCCACTTTGAGGTGGTAGGCTGAGAGGTATGGATCTTCCTTGAGTTTTCGGCAAATAGTTTTCCAATTTTTCCAACACCATTTGTTAAAAAGGCTGTCATTTCCCCACTTAAATGATTTCATTTTCTTGTCACAAATCAGTTGACCATAGGTAGATGGGCTGATTTCTGGGTTCTCAATTTTCTATTTCATTTATCTATGTGTCTGTCATTAGAACAGTACCATGCTGTCTTACCACCATGACAGTGTAGTAGGATTTGAAATGAGGGTGTGAGATGCCTCCTACCTTGTTTCTCTTTTTAAGGAATGCACTGCTTATTCGGGATCTCTTTCCATTTCAAATGAAATTGGAAATTGCCTTTTCCATCTCATTGAAGAATGGATTTGGTATTTGTATTGGGATTGCATTGAACGTGTCAATTGTCCTTGGTAGTATTGTCATTTTCACAATATTGAGTCTTCCTATCCACAAGCAAGGGATATTCTTCCCTTTCTCTAGGTCTCTTTTTGTTTCCTGTAGTAAGGTTTTATAATTTTCTTTGAATAGATCCTTTGTGCTTCTGGTTAGATTTACTCCCAAGTATTTAATCTTGTGATTAGCTATTGTGAAGGGTATTGTTTTTCTTAGCTCCAGCTCTGTGTTCTCTTTTTCACTGTAGAGAAATCCAATTGATTTTTGTATGTTGATCTTGTATCCTGCCACTTTGCTGAATTGGTCAACTATGTCCAGTAGTTTTCTTGCTGAATCTTTAGGGTTTTCTAAGTATACTATCATATCATCTACATATAGAGATAATTTTACCTCCTCTTTGCCAACTGGGATACCTGTTATTTCTTTCTCTTGTCTTATTGCTATCACTAAGACTTCCAATAAAATATTGAATAGGAGAGGTGATAGTGGGCATCCTTGCCAGTTCCTGTTCTCAAAGGGAATGCTTATAATCTCTCTCCATTGAGAACAATGTTGGCTCTTGGATTTCTGTATATACTTTTTACTATATTGAAGAAATTCCCCTTTAATCCTATTTTATAGAGTGTTTTGATCAGGAAAATGTGTTGGATTTTGTCAAAGGCCTTTCCTGCATCAATTGATAGGATCATGTGGTCTTGTTCTTTGCTTTGTTAATGTGATGAATTACACATTGATTGTTTTTCTTAGGTTGAACCATCCTCGCGTATCAGTTATGAATCCCACTTGATCATAGTGATTTTTTTTAAATGTATCATTGGAATCTCTTGGCCAGGATTTTATTCAGGATTTTTGCATCTATGTTCATGTGAGATATTGGCCTGTAGTTTTCTATTTTGGTGGTGTCTTTACCTCGTTTTGTTATCATATATGGCTTTGCTTCATAGAATGAGTCTGGGAGAATTCCGTCATTTTCTATTTTCTAAAATAGTTTATGTAGAATTGGTGACAGTTCTTCTGTGAAAGTTTGATAAAATTCACTTGTAAAACCATCTGGTCCAGGCCTTATTTTTTTTTTTCTGGAAGTTGTTTTATTAACTTTTCAATTTCTTCTTTTATAAGGGACTGTCCAGGTGTTCAATTTTGGTTTGTGTCAGTGAAGGTAGTTTGTGAATTTCTAAGAATGTGTCCATTTCCTCTAGGTTTTCATATTTGTTTGAGTATAATGTTTCATAATATTCCATATTAACCTTTTTATTTTAGCTGGTTCTGTTGTGATGTTGCCCATTTCATCTTCTATACTAAGGAATAGCCTCTCTTAGCCATGTGCCCAAGTACATCCATAGTCCAACTCTCAGATGTATAGCATTATATGTCACTATGAGTTGAAAAATCAATATGATGGCACCCAACAACAGTCTACCATACAACTAATCATCTTTCACGTGGTCTCCAGACCTCTCACAATCTTTGAAGAATCTAAACTCTCCACTTGAATCACTAACCCTTGTTGTCCATCAGAGTAGGTTCTCACTTAACATTTTCAACCATGATTCCAATCACACTTCAAAACTGTGGGACGCAACTCTATTCCATATAAATGAAATATTTTCTGTCACAGTCTGTTAGCCAACAGGTGGGCTTCTCATTCAAGCTCCTGAGATCTTAGATTCTGCTAAAAGCTCAGGGAAATGGTGAATACCACAATTGCCAAAAGAGCTGCTCCCAATGATGAATTAGATGCAATAACTTCATTAGGCAGTTAGTACAGTTTCTTGTGCTGCTTTAGACGTCTTGAGTAAATACTTCTCTTGTTTAGTTGATTCATTCATTTCCTTTTTAATTTTTCAAGTTGTCTTGGCATCCTTTGCTTAGTACTCCCATGGCTCTGGCCTCAGTGCCCAGAGAAGTAGTGGAGGGAACCTTTTATTCCTCAATCCTCCAGTGAAGAAAAGGGTCAAGGGGTCACTTGCAGTAGCGCCTCAGTAATCTCCTGTTCTCTCTGAATGCAGTCATTTTCTGTGAGCAGATAATTTCTCTCCTCACCAACTGCCTTCATAGTTAAAGTTTAACAAAAATGATATCCCCTTAAAGTTCAAGCCCTTGGAATGCCTAGATCCCTGCTGCCAACAAAGTCTTTCAAAAATAAGAGAAAGCCTACAAAGGCCAAATCTCAGCGAGCTGCTGTCATTCCTCTTCCCTACAGTTTATGGGAACTGATGACCGTCTCTCTCTTTCGAAAATGCTTTTAGACAGAAGTTTTCAAGGATCCAAGAATGTTCCTCTCCAGAAATTCAGGGTCCATTCTCTGGAGCTAGCTGGCTCAGAGTCTTCCAACCTTCTCTTCTTTTCTCAAGAATTCTCTCTTGGGACTCTCATTCTCTTTCCTCTTTTTAAGGCGAGAGCTCTCCAATGAAGATTCCAAAACTACAGCTTCTTCCCAGTCTCTCTTCCAGAATCTGGTCTCATATCTCTATTTTCCCACAACTCCCCTCTCTACTGGTGGTATCACCATTCTTCCAGTTGCCTGAGTCAAAATCTCAGTGTATTTTTATCATTTAGTAAGACTACTCCTTGCCATCAAGTTGTAACTGACTCAAAGCCACTCAAAGTGGGGTTTTGGAGGCTGTAAATCACAAAACAGGAGATCTCTATATCTCTCCCCTGGAATCACAGATGGATCAGAACCACGTTTAGGTTAACACTGCAACTCCCAATGGATTGATTATACCATCAGAACTCCCTTCCTTCTTAAGAAATGCTCTTGAAACTGTGGGGTCCCATTCTCTCAAGCATAACACAACTCCCAAAGGCAATGCAAGATCTCACACAGGGAAAAAAAATAGGATGGCCGTTAGCTTCTAATTTAGGTAAATTTGATGTAACTTTACAAGGATCCGTGGCGGCATAGTGCATAGTGTATCAGGCTGCTAACTAAATAAAGAGATACAAGTTCAAATCCACCAGCTACTCTGAGAAAGAAAGGCACTCTTAGACAATTACAGCTTCAGAGACACTATGGAGGGTGGCTATGGGTCAGAATTCATTTGACAGCAATGAGTTTAGTCTGGTTTTGGTTCAATATTGCTTGAGAAGTGTCCAGGGGATTCAAATGGTTAATACTTTTGGGTGCTAACTGGAAGACTGGAAGTTTGAATGTTACCCAGAGGCGTTTTTGTAGCAGGAAAACCCAGTAACCTCACCAGTTACTGAAATTCTTGAGCATGCTGAAGAAAAGGAAAAAGATAAAGAGTGGGAGCAAACCATCAGCAAGCCAGCTAAATCCCAAAATGCCTCAGGTTAAATTTTACATAAGGATTTCTATCAAGTTACACTACTGAAGTTCCATTTACACTAAAGTGACAAAGGAAAAGGGAGTGTCCACACATTTGGCTTTCTAGCTTCTTAGAACAAAGACCCTTTGATATGAAGGGGAACCTCATATCTTCATCTTATCTCAGATGAGAAAATATACAGAAAGGAGATACATACAATAGATGCTACAGGAAGGTACACAGCATCAGAGAAGGCCATCTAATCCAGGTTGACCAGGTGTACAGATATAAATAGAGCAGACCACTGCTGTTTGCTTTTGAGATGTAAATACTTTGTCTACAAGGTGGATGAAACTCGATAATTAACTGGCTTGAAGGCCCCTCTGAATTTACTACAGGCCATAATTTTAGATTCATCTTAATATTCCACAGCTATTGTTGCCGGACAGCCTGCATGGTTGTTTAACACTAAAACAGGCATCTTGAAAGAAAAGCTTAGAGACTTACCTCCAAGAAATCAGCCATTGAAGTTCCTATGGAGAACAACTCTGCTATGACACACATGGACTCGCCATGAGTTGGAATTGTCTCCATAACAACTAGCTTTCCATTGCTTTTGAAAAATACCACTGTTCAATGTGTATGGCCACCAGCAGAGAGGAGTCTGGCTAATCTCAACCCACAAATCTTTCTCTCAAACACTTCACTGTCCATTCCCTGATTCCACTTTTTTGCTTCAGGCATTCTTCTTGACCTAAGAAAGCTACCCTCAGGGCTCTTTGCCACCTTGAGATCTCACCTAAGTTCAAAGCGTTTAACTGCTAGCCTTATTTCCCTCATTTGTTGGCACAAACACTGTACCAACTTATTATTGTTTGCCAATCCACTTCCTGAACAACATGTCTCTGGAAACTGTATGAACTTTGATAAATGATGATAGTTATAGAAAGGCTTCATGCCTTTTGTTCATAAGGTCACTATGAGGCTATGTGTAGTGCTGACTCAATGGCAATTAACAACAGCAACAACAACAATTCTTTTTACCTTATCTTCCTAAATTATATTTCAAGCTCCTTGGGGGCAAATACAATTGTCCTCGTTTTTCAAACATGCACATTGTGTTTTACAGAATTCATTACTGTTGGACCATATCTTATATAACTGTCATCTGAAGTTCTTATTGCACATCGCCTATTCCTTCACCCCTCCTCACTATAAAAAAGTTGTGTTAAAACAGAATTCCATATCAGTCACTCATTTAAAATGTGTAATTACATGGTTTTTAGTATATTCCAACACCAGAGTCAGTTTTCATTACTTTAAAAAGGAAGTACCTGTAAGTTTCCTACTCCTCTGGTCCCTGGTTTACCACTAACTCTGTCTCTAGGAGTTTTCACAGTCTGGACATTTCATATCAATGGAATTTTATGCTTTGTGGTCTTTTGTACATAACTGGCTTCTTTCACATAGTGTAACATTTTCCAGAGTTAATTATATTGAAGCATGAATATTGACTTTACTCCACTCTTTCAATGGCCAAATACCATTCTATTGTATGGAAAGG
Source organism: Elephantulus edwardii (assembly GCF_000299155.1). Classification (NCBI taxonomy): domain Eukaryota; kingdom Metazoa; phylum Chordata; class Mammalia; order Macroscelidea; family Macroscelididae; genus Elephantulus; species Elephantulus edwardii. The sequence continues at coordinate 9,401,312 of NW_006399881.1, read as the reverse complement.
CCACATTTTGTTTATCCATTTGCCCTCTGATGGACATATGTATTATTTCCATTATTTTGTTATTATGAATAGTGTTGCTATAAATATTTTTATAAATATAAAAAATTTTGTGCATACACACATTTTCACTTCTCTCAGGTATACAGCTGGGAGTAGAATGATCAGATCATATGGTAACTCTATGTTTAACCATTTGAGAGAATGCCTGTTTTCCAAAATAACCACACTATTTTACATGTCCACTTGTAATGTAAGAGTTTCATTTTCTCTTCGCTATGCCAACACTTGTTATTCCCATATTTTTATATTCAGATTTTAACATTTCATATTGTTTATTAATGCAGTATACAATAGATCAAATAGCTTCCATATCTAAGCACACCATGTTCAGACCTTCCAGATCTTTCTGCAGTTTTAGGTTATGCTTACAGAGGTACTTTTAAGTGAATCAATAACATATTCTCTAATTACTGAAAATATAGTACAGGGTTTAAAAATATGGTTTAAATATAATTTAGGCACATATTGTTTATGAAAATAGATCTATCAATACTTCTCTGTCTCAGGAAAACATTAAAGCTAAGAAAATAATTAATTTCTAAAGTTGCTTTCCTGTACCTGTAAAGGTCCAATCTCCTCCTACTATGCATATATACTCTTCACTGTTAAGGAAAGCTTTGCATATGTATGTATAGAAAAATGTTGTTGTTATGTGCCATCCAATCGCTTGTGACTGATAGCAACCCTATGTACAACAGGCCTAAACTCTGCTCTGTCCTGTGACAATCGCACTATCTCTGACACTCCCATCCTGATTACCCCAGTCACTGAATCAATCCACCTCACAGAGGGCCTTTCTCTTCTGTGCCTGCCCTCCACCCTCCCAACCATGATGTCCCTCTCCAAGGACCCGTCCCTCCTTACAACATGTCCAAAGTATATCAGACGAAGCCTCAGAATCCTTGCCGCCAAGGAGCAGCCTGTTTTAATCCTCTCCGGGATGAATCTGTTTGTTTTCCTAGCAGTCCATGGTACTTTCAATACTCTTCTCCAGCACCACAGCTCAAAGGCATCAATTCTCCTTCTATCCTCCCTAGTCCTTGTCCAACTCTCTGATGCATAACAAATGATTGCAAAGATCATGGCCTGTATCAGATGCACCTTAGTCTCCAGAGTGACACCATTGCTCTTGAGTACTTTAAAGAGATCCTTAACAGCAGACATTCCCATTGCAATATGTCTTTTAATTTCCTGGCTACTGGTGCCAAGAGTGTTGATTGTGGAGCCAAGCAAACTGAAGCTGTAAACAATCTCAATCTCTTCACCAGCCATCCTGATGCTGCCAATTGGTCCAGTGGTGAGAATCTTTGTCTTCCTGACATTGAGCCTCAATCCATACTGAAGGCTGCAGTCCTTGACCCTCTGCAGCAGGCACTTCAGGTTCTCCTCAGTTTCAAGAAGCAGAGTTGTGTCATCTGCATAACGCAGATTGTTGATAGATGTTCCACCAATCCTGACTCCACATTTCTCCTCATAGAGCCCAGCCTCCTGGATAATCTGTTCTGCATACAGGTAGAAATGGTATGGAGACAGAACACATCCCTGGCATACGCCCTTCCCAGTTTTGAACCATGTAGTGTTTCCTTGCTCCGTTCTGATGACTGCCTCTTGGTCCAAGTATAGGTTTCGCATTAGCACAATCAAGTGTTCTGAGATTCCCATTCTTCTCAGAGTCAGCCAGTTTGTTATGATCCACACAGTCAAAGGCCTTTGCATAGTCAATGAAACACAGATATACGTTCCTCTGGTATTCCCTGCTTTCAGCTAAGATCCATCTAACATCAGCAACAATATCCCTAGTACCACGACCCCTTCTAAACCCAACCTGGACTTCTGGCAATTCCCTGCTGATGTGCTGTTCCAGTTGTTTTTGGGTAATCTTCAGTAGAATCTTGCTTGCATCTGAAAGCAATGATATTGTTCTACAGTTTCCACACTCTGTTGGGTCACCCTTCTTTGGGATGGGAACAGATACAGATCTCTTCCAGTCATTTGGCCAAGTGGTTGTTCTCCAGATTTCTTGACACAACTTCGTGAGCACGTCCAGGGTAGCATCTGTTAGCTGAAGTACATCAATTGGTATACCATCTATTCCGGGGGCCTTATTTTTTGCTACTTCCTTCAAAGCAGCCTCAACTTCTTCTTTCAGCACCATAGGCTCTTGTACCTATGTTGTTTCATATTCTTCTGTATCTGCCAATTCCTTTCGATACAGTGACTCAGTATATTCCTTCCATCTTCTTTTAATACTTCCTGGATCATTTAATATTCTTCTTAAAGAATTCCTGATTATAGCAACTCGAGGTTTGAATTTGTTCTTCAGTTCCTTGAGCTTAAGAAATGCTGAGCGAGTTCGGCCCTTTTGATTTTCTGACTCCAACTTCTCACACATTTCATTGTAATATTTTACTTTGTCATCTTGGGCTGCCATTTGAAATCTGCTATTCTGCTCTTTAGTATCTTGAATTCTTCCTTGTGCTTTGGCTTCTCTGTGCTCCAGTGCAATATTCACAGTCTCTTCTGACATCCATTTTGGTCTTTTCTTCCTATTCTGTCTTTGCAATGACCGTTTGCACTCTTCCTGGAGGATACCCTTGATATCTTCCCACAGCTCATCTGGTCTTCGCTGATTCAGTCTCAAACCTGTTCCTGAGATGGTTCTGAAATTTAGGTGAGATAGACTCAAAGTCATATTTTGGTTCCCATGGATTCGGTTTAATTTTCCTCAGCTTCAGCTTGAACTTGCATATGGGTAGTTGGTGATTTGTTTCACAATCAGTTCCTGGCCTAGTTTTCATAGCTAATATTGAGCTTCTCCAGCAGTTCTTTCTGCAGATGTAATAGATCTGATTCCTATACATACCATCGGGTGAAATCCATGTATATAACTTGCGTTTATGTCTCTTAAAAAATGTATTTGCAATGAATAAGTCATTGTGCAAAATTCAATCATTCTCTCTCCAGCCCCATTTCTGTCACTGAGTCCATGTTTTCCAACTACTGAATCTTCTTCTGTTCCCAACTTTTGCATTCCAGTCACCCATTATTATCTACGCATCTTGATTGCATGTTTGATCGATCTCTGACTGTAAAAGTTGGTAGAAATCTTCTATTTCCTCTTCCTTGGCTCTGGTTGTTGGTGCATATATCTGAATAATAGTGGTATTCACTGGACTTCCTTGTATGCGTATAGATATTATCCTGTCACTCACAATATTGTGCTTCAAGATGGATCTAGAAATGACTTTCTTAACTATGAAAGAAACTCCATGTTTCCTCCCCTTTTAATCTCCGGAGTAATATATTATATGATCATCTGACTCAAAATGCTCCATGCTAGTCCATCTCATCTCACCAATGCCTAGTATGTCAATATTTATGTGTTCCATTTCTTCCGTAACAATATCTAATTTTCCTACATTCATGGTTCTCACATTCCATGTCCCAATCACTTAAAACTATTCCTCTTCCTTTGTATTTCCATAGTGGAAAGCGCCACCTCAGTTGCCCTTTCTGTTATTCTACGTGTGTTCTGTTGTACATAGGGTTTTCAGAGGCCTGCTATTTAAGAAGTGCATGGCCAATGCTTCTTCCTAATCTGTCTTAATCTGAATATTCAGATTTAGAAGTATCCGATAGACAAGCATTTTACAGAAAAAGTGAAAGATATATCCCTTATTGTGGGGTTAACCATTAGTGTTAGTGTTGTCCCTGCCTTTGGCACAAGTGTGTTTACCCACTAACTTCCCTGCTCCACCATCCACCAGGATACCCATCCACGTCTACCCATTTCCTTCAACATCTCCCACTGTCCAGCCCTTGATCTGATAACTACATAAATATTGAAGACATGTCATTCTCTCAAAAGAGACAGAAGTGCTCTTTAATGATTCACTGCCTCAAACTCATGAGTCTGTGGGACTGAGAAGCCATTTGGATCCGGCTTAGATTCCTGTTCATGGGGTTGAGATAAGGATACTGGGTTATTGGTGAGAAAGGATATGCCCTCTCTCTGCTGCTGCAGGAAGGTGACTCAAGTAAATTTGACTGAAATTTTATTTGTAATACCACCACCACCAAATTAACAGTAAATATAAGTAATAGAACCAAAAGTATTGACTGAGTATATTCAGATATTAATCTCACATTAGATTTTCCAAAAATGACTGGAACAGCACATCAACAGAAAACTGCCTGAAGTGCAGGCTGGATTTAGAAGAGGCCGTGGCACTAAGGATATTATAGCTAATGTCAGATGAATCCTGGCTGAAAGCAGAGAGTACCAGAGGAGTGTCTATCTGTGTTTCATTGACTATGCAAAGGCATTTGACTCTGTGGATCACAACAAACTATGGCTGACTCTGAGAAGAATGGGAATCTCAGAACACTTGACTGTGCTTATGTGCTTGTACTTGGACCAGGAGGTAGTCGTTAGAACAGAGCAAGGAAATACTGCATGGTTCAAAATTGGGAAGGGTGTGCATCAAGGATGTGTCCTATCTCCAAATATTTTCAACCTATATGTGGAACAGATTATGCGGGAGGCTGGGCTCTATGAGGAGAAGTGTGGCATCAGGATTGGAGGAAGACTCATCAACAATCTGCGTTATGCAGATGACACAACCCTGCTTGCTCAAACTAAGAAGGACATGAAGTGCTTGCTGCAGAGGGTCAAGGACTGTAGCCTTCAAAATGGATTGAAGCTCAACATCAAGAAAACAAAGATTATCACCACTGGGCTGACTGGCAGCATCATGATGGGTGATGAAGAAATTGAGATTGTTCACAGCTTCAGTCTGCTTGGCTTTACAATTAACACTCTTGGTACCAGCAGCCAGGAAAGAAAAAGATGCACTGCATTGGGAAAGTCTGCTGTCAGAGATCTCCCCAAGGTACTGAGGATCAACAATATCACTCTGGAGACTAAGGTGTGTCTGATACAGGCCATGGTCTTTGCAATTATTTTCTTTGCATCAGAGAATTGGACATTGACCAGGGATGATAGAAGGAGAGTGGATGTCTTTGAGCTATGGTTCTGGTGAAGAGTATTGAATATACTATGGACTGCTAGGAGAGCAAACAGATTCATGCTAGAGAGGGTGAAGCCAGGCTGATCCTTGGAGGCAAGGATTCTGAAGTTCCGTCTGACATACGTTGGACATGTTGCAAGACAGGATCAGTCCTTTGAGTGGGAGGCCATGCTTGGGAGGGTGGGGGGACAGTGCAGGAGAAGACGACTCTCGATGAGATGGATTGATTCCATCACTGGGATAATGGGGATAGAGGCATCGGAGACAATAAGATTGGCAGGAGATAGAGTAGGGTTTAGGGCTGTTGTACACAGGGTCGCTATGAGTCTCAGGTGGCTCAACATCACATAACAACAACAACAACAACATTAGATATACAGTTTCTAAGTATTTTCTCTAGAGTCAGAAAATCAAAAGGGCCGAACTCGCTCAGCATTTCTTAAGCTCAAGGAACTGAAGAACAGATTCAAACCTAGAGTTTCTGTAATCAAGGATGCTTTGGGCAGAATATTAAATGATCCAGGAAGTATTAAAAGAAGATGGAAGGAATATACTGAGTCATTATATAGAAAGGAATTGGCAGATACAGAGGAATTTAAAGAAATAACATATGAGCAAGAGCCTATGGTGATGAAGGAAGAAGTTCAAGCTGTTTTGAAGGAAATAGCAAAAAATAAAGCCCCAGGAATAGATGGTATACCAATGGAAGTATTTCAGATAACAGATGTTGCCCTGGATGTGCTCACCAAGTTGTGCCAAGAAATCTGGAGAACAACCACTTGGCCAACTGACTGGAAGAGATCTATATTTGTTCCCCTTCCAAAGAAAGGTGAACCAACTGAGTGTGGAAACTACAGAACAGTGTCATTGATTTCACATGCAAGCAAGATTCTACTGAAGATCATCCAAAAACGATTAGAACAGCACATCAGCAGAGAACTGCTGGAAGTCCAGGCTGGGTTTAGAAGGGGTCGTGGTACTAGGGATATCGTTGCTGATGTTAGATGGATCTTGGCTGAAAGCAGGGAATACCAGAAGAATGTCTCTTTGTGTTTCATTGATTATGCAAAGGCATTTGACTGTGTGGATCATGACAAACTGTGGCTGACTCTGAGAAGAATGGGAATCCCAGAACATTTAATTGTGCTAATACGAAACCTATACTTGGACCAAGAGGCAGTAGTCAGAACAGAGCAGGGTAACACTGCATGGTTCAAAATTGGGAAGGGTGTACGCCAGGGATGCATCCTGTCTCCCTACCTTTTCAACATGTATGCAGAGCAGATTATTCGAGAGGCTGGGCTCTATGAGGAGAATTGTGGCATCAGGATTGGTGGAAGAACTATTAACAATCTTCATTATGCAGATGACACAACCTTGCTTGCTGAAACTGAGGAGGACCTCATGCACTTGCTGCGAAGGGTCAAGGACTGCAGGCTTCAGTATGGACTAAGGCTCAACGTCAAGAAGACAAAGATTCTTGCCACTGGACCAATTGGCAGCATCAGGATGGACGACGAAGAGATTGAGGGTGTTCGCAGCTTCACTTTGCTCGGCTCCACAGTTAACACTCTTGGTACCAGCAGTCAGGAAATCAAAAAGCGTATCGCGATGGGAAAGTCTGCCGTTAGGGACCTCTCTAAGGTACTCAGGAGCAACAGTGTCTCTCTGGAGACTAAGGTGCGCCTGATACAGGTCATGGTATTTGCAATCGCTTGTTATGCATCAGAGAGTTGGACAATGACTAGGGAGGACAGAAGGAGAGTGGATGCTTTTGAGCTGTGGTGCTGGAGAAGGGTACTGAATGTACCCTGGACTGCCAGGAAAACAAACAGATTCATCTTCGAGAGGATTAAACCAAGCTACTCCTTGGAGGCAAAGATTCTGGGGCTTCGTCTGACATACTTTGGACATGTTGCCAGGAGGGACGGGTCCTTGGAGAGGGAAATCATGCTTGGGAGGGTGGAGGGACAGCGCAGGAGGGGAAGACCCTCTATGAGATGGATTGATTCGGTGACTGGGGTAATGGGGATGGGTGTGTCGGAGGCGGTGCGGTTGGCGGGGGATAGAGTAGGGTTTAGGGCTGTTGTGCATAGGGTCGCTATGAGTTTGAGGTGGCTCGATGTCACATAACAACAACAACAGCAAGTATTTTCTCTTCATCTCCTTATTTTGTTCACAGAGTCCTTTGTAGAATAAAGTTTTTAATTTTGATAAAATTTACCCACTTTTTCTTTGTCACTTATGCATTTGGTGTCATATATAAGAATTCATTATAAAATCTGAAGCCATGGAACACATTCCTTTGTTCCTGTGTATCCAGTGGTTTGACTCTACTATTGGTTTCTTGGGAGAAAGATATGCAGTTTCCTCTTGTTGTGATTTACATCCTTGGAAACCTGACAGGGTGTCACTATGAGTTGGAACTGACTCAGCGAAAGTGAGTTTTAGGGGTTTTTAAAACGCATGTTGTTCGGTTTTTTAAAAGTGTTTTATCCTTTCAGGTTTTGCAGTTAGGGCGTTGGATCATTTTAAGTTACTTTTCAAATATGGTATGAGGCAATAGTCCAACTTCATTCTTTTGCATGTGACTACCCATTTCTTTTTAAGACTACTCTTTCTTCTCTTAAATGGTCTTGGCAATTATGTCTAGAATTGATTGATTATAGATATGTGCTTATTTTTAAACTCTTGACTCTATTTCATCAATCTGTTTATTCCTAGGCCAGTATTATACTATTTTGATTACTGTTGTTTTGTAGTAAATTTTAAGTGTAAGTCTTCCAACTTTGTTGTTCTTTGTCAAGATTGTTTTGGCTATTCTGGGTCCCTTACAAATTTTTTTGTGATTTTTAGAATCATCTCCTCATTTTATAGAGCTAGCTGGAATTCTGATGAGGATTGCATTTAATTAGTAGGTCAATTTGGGGAAGACAAAAATCTTCACCGCAGGAATAAGCAACATCATGACAGATGGAGAAAAGATTTAAATTGTCAGTGATTTAATCTTATCTGGATACACAATACATTTGGTACTGGCAATCAGGAAATAAGAAAGTCTGTAGTCAGACTTCTCCAAATTATTTAGGAGACAGTTTGAGGAGCAAGGTGTACCAGATTCAGGCCCTGGTCTTTTTAGTCACTTGCTATACATTTGAGAGCTAGACAATGAATAAGGATAACAGAAGAAGAATTGATGTCTTTGAAATGTGGTGTTGCAGAAGAGTACGAAATATCCTGGAATGAAACCAATGATTATTGAGAAGCTGTGCCTTCTCTAACCACCTAATCTAAGGATATTTGCCTTGAAGGCAAAGAAAATGAAGCTTCATATCTCATATTTTGGACATGTTGGTAGGAAAGGCTATTCCTTGGAAAGGGATCACGTGGGTGGAAAGGTGGAGGGTCAGCAAAAGAAAGGAAGACCGTCAACCGGGTGGACTGACACAATGACTGCAGCAATGGGTTCAAATGTGTCAGAAAGTGTGAGGTTGGCACAGAGGCTCAGATGTGTTTTGCATAAGTCATTATGAGTCATACTCAACTTGATAGCACCTATCAGCAACCACAGGATTATGTTTTTTGGTCCATGAACATAGATATATGTTTTACCATTTATGTAGTTCTCCCTTAATGTCTTTCAACAATAGTTTTTGTAGTTCTTTGGTTAAATTTGTTCCTTGGTATTTTTTTCCCTTATTTTAAATTCTTTGCATATGTCGATAAATACACTCGATTTTTGTGTATTTATCTTACATTCTGTAGACTTGTTAGACTTATTCTCACAAGTGTGTGTGTATGTGTATTCCTGAGGATTTTCTGTGTACAAGGTCATGTCATCTTCAAATAGAGCTAGTTTTCTTTTTAAAATAGATACCTTCTATTTATTTTCTAGTCCAGCTGCCTTGGCTATAACATCTGGTCCAATGTTAAATAGAAATCGTACGAGTAGACTTCTTTTTCTTGTTCTTGATCTTAGGAGGAAAGCATTTACTTTTGCCAATAAATAAGATGTTAGCCATTTTGGAAATATTCTTTATCAGACTGACAAAATTCCCTTCTATTAATATTTTTATGAATGTTTTTATCATGGAGGAGTTTTGGATTTTATCAATGGTTTCTTTTGGATTTCTTGAGATCATATGGGTTTTGTTTTTTATTCCACTGATATCAACTCAATGATGTACAGTTTTAAACTTATAACTGACCCTCCAGTGGGTTTCCAAGGCTATAAACTGCATAAAAGGAGACTGTCTTTCTCCCACATTCTACCAATATAGTTTAGGATGTTAAGCAAACCTTGCATTCCTAGGATAAATTCTACTCGATTTTTATGTAGAATTCTTTTGTATGTTGTTGAATTTGGTTTGCCAGCATTATGTTGAGGTGTTTTCCATGTCTATTCACAAAGGTGGAGGGTCAGTGAAGGAGGAAAAGCCCCTCAATGCGATGGATTGGCTGAGTGACTTTAACAATGGGGCTGAGTGTGCTGGAGATGATGAAGACGTCACAGGATAGGGCAGGGTACAGATTCCCTGTTCATAGGGTTGCTATGTCATGGTCAACTCAATGGCACTTAACACTAACAATACTATTTATACACGAGGGAGCTCTGGCGGTGCACTCCATAGAGAGTTGTGTTGCTAACCCAAAGGTTGTGCCTCTGGAAGTTCAAACCAACCAGTGACTCCTCAGGAGAAAGATGAGCAAACTTCTGTGCCATTTACAGTCTCTGAAAAAACCCCGGAGGCTCTGCTATGAATTGGTTCCAACTCAATGGCAAAGATTTTGGGTTTATAGTAGCCAAGATTACTTATATTTAGGGTGAAAAAAAGAGACACATCTATCTTGTTGTCTAGTTAGTACTAGATGACTTCTTTTGAAAATTATTAAAAGATATTGGACTGTAGCTTTTTCTGTTTTGCAACTTCCATGGGAACTAGAAGTTTGCCTCACCCAGACACCATGTTATTTCTCATAGTGGTTGATAGCTATTTGTTCACCAGTCTCAACAAAGCGAAATCAGAAAGGCAATGAAACCAATGATTATTGAGAAGCTGTGCCTTCTCTAACCACCTAATCTAAGTGCACCACTCTCCCACCTGTCATATTGCCCAGTTTCATTTTCTTCAGCACCTAGTGCTACATAAAATTCTCTTCCTTACTTATGTGTTTGCTCCATAGCCCAGATCATCCTTTCAGGACTCTGGTCCTCATTTCTTTATGTGTTGGGAGTGATGCCTGCTGACTGTTCTCCAAGAATTGCCCTTGAAAGGGACCACTGCTCCTTTCCACTGCTCCTGTTCATATCCCTTCCCTGGAGGTATCCTGAATTTGATGCCTGCTCAGTTTGTGGGTACATGGGCTCAAACACCTGCCTCACCTTGCAGCTGTCCTGAAGGACCATCCTATTCCTGAAGCTCTTGGCAGATTGGTTGAGGCTTCCATTACACTCATATTGCAGTTCACCGTCTCTCTGCCCAATCCCTTCTACCTCCTATACTAGTGCTGCTCCTGAGAACACGCGTAACGAACTTCTTGCATGCAGATATTCATCTCGGATTCTGTTTCCAGTTGAACCTGACATAAAATACTTTATCATTTGTTCTCTCTGCTAGGGTGCACATCATTTGTTTTATTTACTTCAGGGTCTAGAATTCTGTCTAGCACATGATAAGTGCCTAAAAAATATGTGTGGACAATGTGAATGAAGAGATGCATGAAAAATGTACATAAATGAAAAAACCTTTTAAAATAACAAATATGTGTGGACTATGGATAAATTAACAAATGGCTTTAGCATATGTAACTCCCAACTCTCATTTTTCATGTGAGGAAGCAAGTACTAAGACTTCAGTTCCATTCCCAAGGACATGCACACAGAAAGTTATGAAAGCTGGATTATGCAGATAAGGCATTCGTGCTCTTCTGACTGTCAGGTACAGCCTCTGGACCTATCATTGTGCATAGTACCTCCTGTGTGGTGTTTGTGGTCTGGGGGATTTTCTTTTTTTCTTAGCCCTTGGCTCCAAAACTTCTCAATTTAGCCTTTAACTCCTCTCTTTCTCTTCATTCTCTATTTTACCCACACCAGTGGCCTCTTCCATGCCTTTCTGTGTAACTTTATTCCAGAGTGCTTTTTCTCTTCTAATTTAACTGTCAGTTTGTTGCTCCAGAGTCTGTTTTATTCCCCAACTCAACTACTAGAATGCTTTTATAGGTGCCATCATCCCACTCTGTCCTCTCCTCTTGTTGACCCTATATTTTACTTCCAACATTCTCTTCCTTACCACTCTCACCACCTCAGTCAAAGCTCAGGCAGGATGGCAAGGCACTCAGGAAGGAATAAGAACTAGCGGGAGCCCTTACCATTCCTAGGCCTGAAGGGGCAGAGGAAGAAATCATGCTTACCTGGGCCTAGAGGGTCTCAGTGAGTTTGAGTCTGATGAGAATTAGAGGCAAGGCAGAGGGACATCCCAGTGGGGTCTGTAATCCTGAAGGGTAAGTATTACCAGAGACCAGATGCCACAGCAAGCAGCAAGCAGGGAAGAAACTTTCTGGCACCTTTATCCTGCTCTACTCAGATCCCCTACTGTTGTCTCCCATCTGGCACACTCAACAGTCTGCCAGTTGGTAAAAGGGGGACTGGAAGATAACAGGGTATTGGAAGAAGCAGCTCCTAAGGCACACAGCAGGACGGATAGGGGTGGAGATTTGGTTTACAGAGTGGCAAAAGAGGAAGCAGCACACTTTGATTTTCTAAGTGCAACAGAACATCGAATTTGCAAGTCCCTCCAAGGCCATCCACAGTGTTTTTCCATTTGTGGATGACAGTGCAGATTACGAAGTCCTTTGAATCACATTGTTCCCAGGAGGTAAGTCATATTATGACCTCCTTCAAGCCACAAATGTGGACATCATATTGGAGATGAGATTTGTGGTTTGTCCTGGCAAAATTGAAATAGGAACTCAGATGTGAGTCCAATATTTTCTTCCCCAAAGTCTAGGGCTCACCTGAAGCACAAGAGGTGAAGAGTGTATCCTCCTCAACTACCTTCTCTCCATTCTACATACACGATGTCAATGCCTTTCATACCACCTTCTACCACATATCTTTTGGTCTTTATCTTTTTCTGTCTCTCAATATTTCTACTTTGGACTTTGATCACCCCTCTTCCTGCTATGCTGCTAGCTAACCTCAGCTCATCAGCTCTGCCCTCACTGTACCTCCTGACTTGCTGCCTCTTGCCTCTAATATCGAGAGCTCTCCAACCCTAAGGCCGTTGGATCAGCTATGAGTTGATTCAAACTCCATAGCAATGAGTTTGTTTTGCTTTTGGTGTTTTGGGTTTTTTTAAAAAATATTAAGAGCTGTACTTTCCAATACAGCAGCCAAATAGCCACTTGGAATATGGCTTGTGTGCCTGAAACCTTCAATTTTTGTTTAATTAACTTAAATTAAAAAATCTGTCACTCATCTTCCCTCTCAACCACACATGGAGTGTAGGCTATGTTGCGTGAATTGCTTCCAAAGAGTAGAAAAGGGAAAGAAAGAAACTAATACACAGTACAAAAATCTGGCAAACACTTCCTTGGCCAAATGATGAAGGTTGCCATGACCAGTGAAGAGTCATGGTGATGGCACGTATCCTTGACATGATGTATTGAAAGGGGCACTTTATCTTTGTGGTTTTCCTCCCCAAAGTACATAACCTTGGACCAATATTGAGAAAAACAATAGACAAATCCCAAATGATGAATATTCTATAACATATCTGACCGCTACTTCTCAAATTTATTAAAGTGTGAAAAATGATCACAGATCAGAAGGTAGTAAAACTGAAAACTAAAAAAAAAAAAAAAATGTGCTGCCATTAAGTTAAAACCAACTCATAACTGACCCTCATTAAGTTTCTCTGGCTGCAAATTGCACAGACAGAGATTGTCCATCTTTCTCCCAGCGTCTGGTGGATCCAAGACATCACCAGAGAAACCTGGCCTGTGGGCTAGTAGCTCAGCTCCATATTGGAAAATGAGTAAGATCCAAAAATAGTCTGGAGTTTAGTTAATAGTAAATACACCCCCTCCCCACCCCTCACATCTGTCAGTTTTCATAATGTGGTGGTTTATGTTTGTGGTGATGCTGTATTATGCAGATTCTCTTTCTCTCTCACACACACACATTGCCATTGAGCTGGAACCAACTCAGAGCTGACCCTCCAAGGGTTTTCAGAGGCTCTCAATCACATGGGAGGGAGATTACCCACTTTTCTTCCTTAGAGCACCTGGTGGATTCAAACTAGTAGGGTCACTCATAGTGGACAGGCTTCCACATTATCTACTCACAGGAGAAAAACAGACCTGAGGATTCTGCTTCCAAAACTGAGCCAATGAAAACCCATGGACAACAGAACCTTGTCTCACTTATTTACTTTGGAGAATATCATCAAGAGGGCTTAGTCACTGGAGGAGAACATCATGTTTGGTGAAGTACAGGACCAGTGAGGATGAGGGTACCTCTTGGTGAGATGAACTGGCACAACACTTACAAAAATGCACTCAGACAAGGAGCCAATTGTGAGGGAGATTGTGACGGTATTGTTTTCTTAAGTGCCCTTTCATCAACTGTGACTCATAACGAGCCCATGACAGCAGATCTGTGGGAGATGTAGGAGTGGGCAATGTTTTGTTCTGTTGTACATAAACGATCTTTCTAATGCACTTAATGTTTATTCCTTAGTTGTGACAAATAGATCATAGTGAGGCAAAATGTCAACAATAGAGAACTATGTGTTGCAGTTATTTGATGCCTTTGAGTTGCCTAAGACTTATAACAACCTTATGAACAACAGATCAGAACAATGTCCTCATCATCTCTGAGATGCTCAACTCATTGTTCGGGTCAGTCCATCTTGTTGAGGGTCTTCTCTTTCCCTGACCTTCTACACTTCCCAGCATGATGTCTCTCCCCAAGGACTGATTCCTCCTGAAAAATCTGTCCTAAGTGAGTTGAGTTATATGCCAAACACCCCTTTGTACTATCTTTGCAATGTATCTGTAAATCTACACTTGGGAAAGCCTATTAGAAACCAAAATACAAACTGTTACTCAATTCAATTATTGGACAAGTTTTAAGTGTGTTTGGAAAACTTGCGTATGCTGACCTACTTTTTTAACAGCAAATTTTATGACATCTAAGTACAAATCAATGAAAATTGCCAGCGAAAATTTAGGCTCCAAATGCTAAATGTTGTACAATTTCCATCACATTTTGACAACTTTACACACAAAAAGAATGTAAAATATTTTGTTGGCAATTTAAGAAAATGCTGATGACATGTTGAAATGATAAGTTTTTGATATATTTGGTTAAATATTATGCACTGTTAAAATTAATCTCACCTCTTCAATTCTGTGTTTTGGAATGGGAACAACTTAATTCGCTGCTGTAGAGTTGGAACTGATTCATAGCTGACACTCTATTTGGGTTTCTGAGGCTGTAAATTCGCTCATCTTAGCAGCTGGCAGATTATAGCCATAGAAGACATGGAGGCCTTTGAGTTAACAAAGTTAACAACCCCCTTTGAACTATGCTACCAATACCTCCTTTTTGGATGTGGCCACTAGAAAATCTAAAATGAAATAAAATACGTCTCAAATTATATTTCTGTTGCACAGCCCTGGCACAGAGGTTAAGAATACAGACTTTAAACCAACGTACTCACTTTGAAATCCCAGCTCTGAACCTACTAGGTCATTAACTGTGAGCAAATGATTGAACCTTTTTTGACATAGTTGCTCGTTGCTGTCAAGTCTAGTTTGACCCCATGCATATCAGAGTAGAACTGTCTGTTTTCAGTGGCTGGTTTTTTTGGTGTGTGTGTGTGTGTGTGTGTTTTAAGGAATCAGATCCCCAAGCCTTTCTTTCAAGGTGCTTCTTGATAGACCTGAACCATCAAAGCACCTATCATAAGGCTCTATTGAGTAGATTCAAGAAGCTCATCTGAGGATATGCTGGTAACCGAGTCTGCAACTAGCCTTTGTCATGACAGTTGGGCTCTTCATAAGTATTCCTGCTGCAATGGTTAAGAGCTCCACTGCTGACCTGAAGATTGGCACTTCGAATCCACTAGGCACTCTGCAAGTTCTGTAAAGATTCCAGCTTAGAAAGCCCTATGGGGTAGTTCCACCTGGTTACGTGGGGTTTGACTGTGGCATTGGAAAACAGTGTTGTATGTTTAACCCATGGACTGTCAAAAGAGCAAATAAATTTCTCTTGGAGGAAGTGCATCCACTGTGCTCTTTAGAGGCAAAGATGGTGAAACTTTGTCTCACATCCTTTGGGCCTGTTGTCAGGAGGGGCCAGACTTTGGACAAGGGCATCATGCTGGGGAATGTGGGAAGCCAGAGAAACAGAGGCAGATCCTCGACAGGATGGTTTAACAGGGTGACTATAACAATGGGCTCGAGCATGACAGAGACTATGAAGACAGTACAGGACACAGCGAGGTTCAGATCTGTTAGCTGATCTGGTTGTTATGAGTCCTGGTCGACTTGATGGCACCTAACAACAACAAATGGGCGACAAGCAACTAAATAGCAGTGGCTTTGAAGTCTGGGTTGGTTTTCAGGGCCGTTTACAACCAGAGGGTCTTTGGAGGTCCATCGGTCATAAAAAAAAGATGTCCAAGGAAGACATACTCTGTCCTTGCATGAAGTCAGCCTGCAAGTGGGCCCCAGTGATGACTGGGCAGAGTGAAGTCAGGAAGGTAACCAACACACCTCACCTCCTCCAGACCCACCGAAAGCCTGAAGCATGCCTTTGTCTGTGCCCACTCAGCGCACCTCTCTTCACTGGCCTTTGCCCCAGGAACCACCATGTTTAGTGATTTTTTTCTTTGGCCACTTCACCTCCCATGTTTTATCAGCTCCGGGTGTCCTCAGAGGCCCTGGAGCCAACATACCTTTCTGAATGGAACCCTTTTCGGAGATAAGTTATAAGGCGGAAGAGTTGGGAAGGTTTCTACCTTTCCACTGGACTTAGCCCAAAAGAGATGAACTTTTTTATCTCTTTATCCCGAAGAGCGAACAGCTGAACTGTGAATGAGAGAGCAGGTCTGCCCACCACTGTGAGGCCTCTCCCTGAACTGGCTGAAGAGGATGGAAGACCTCGGCCCCCAGTGCTGTATTCCTAGTGGGGGATGGTGGTGGTGGTGTGGTTTCCTACAGAATCCTTCCCAGGGCCCTTCATACAGACCTCGGCTGCTCCAACGCCCATTTTCTGAAGAAACGAAGCTGGAGTCCATCTCTTTGTTTAGGGGCGTGCTGTGCCTCTCTGAGCCCGCTGACTAGCTTTCCTCCCGTGCTGTCCAGATGGCGTGTCTCCGCTCCTCGTCCAGGGCACACGTGCCGGGAATGGAATAAGGGATCCCAGCCAGCCTCTGGACTATTATGGAAATGGCAAGCCTCTGACAACCCCCACATGCCCTTGGGAATCGCTCTAATTAATTAACTAAAGAAAAGAAGGGGAAACCCACAACAGATAATCTCCTTTTCTACCCTGTTTTGAGGTGTTGGCTCTACTTTAGGGCTGAGGAGAGCGCATGGTTTTCTGACCCTGGTGACAAGGACCTTCAATCTCATTAAGCTCCTAAAAACATCACCTGCTCACAGGATCTCGGCTGGATCATTTATCCTACCAATATTTCTGCTTTCAAGTTTAGGGTTGTTTTCTCTTTCAGAGGAATTGTCCTTTATCCTTTTCTTCTGACCCTCTTGACTCTTGAGAATGCTCTGAATCTTTTTTTGTTTTCAAAGTTAGTGAAAAATCTCTAATTTGTGAACATAGCATAATCTGGATACCACAAGTACTTCTCAGAACCATTTAATCAAGAAGAGTTCTTACCAGATACAATTAAAGCAAAGAAATCGGTCTCTAGGACGAATCATCATTACAGAGAAAATGATCAAGGCAACCATTGTTCTCAGTAGCTCGTTAAACACAAACACACACATACACACACACAGAGACAGACATCACAAACATACTTCTCAAGTGTTGTTATTATCGCCAATCGAACACTAGCCTCTGCTAGTAGAGTCTAGCTGTGAGAATAGCAACATGCAACATGGGAACACTTTCCATCCTCTAACTAAGATTGTTGCAGTGAGTTGGCAAGTCAGAACCAATCCTTAGCTGAACCGCCAATGAGTTTTCTCAGAGGCAGTAAATTGCAGGGGAAGAAACTGCCCATATTTCTCTCAATGGGACAATTAGTGGATTTGAACCACGGGTCTTGGAGACTGTAGCATAATGCGTTACCATTTAGCCACCAGAGCTCCCTGAATCCCTTAAGAGGCATATTATTATGTGCCGTCGAGTCACCTGCGACTCATAGCAACACTATGTACAACAGCTCTACACTTGATCTTAGCCAAAAGGCCGAGAAGCAATTGTACAACAGCTCTAAACCCTGCTCTATTCTGTGCCAATCTCACTGTCTCCTACACACCTACCCCTGTTACCCCAGTCACTGTATCAGTCCACCTCATAGAAGGTCTTCCTCTACTGCGCTGTCCCTCCACCCTCCTAAGCATGATGTCCTTCTCCAAGGATTATTCTCTCTTTGCAACATGTCCTTCAGGCGAAGCTTCAGAATCTTTGACTCCAAGAAGCAGCCTGGTTTCACCCTCTCTATGTTGAACCTGTTCGTTTTCTTAGCAGTCCATGGTATATTCAATACTCTTCTCCAACACCACAGCTCAAAGGCATCAACTCTCCTTCTATCCTCTCTAGTCATTGCCCAACTCTCTGAAACATAGCAAGTGACTGCAAAGACCATGCCCTGGATCAGGTGCACCTTAATCTCCAGAGTGACACCATTGCTCTTCGGTACTTTGGAGAGGTCCCTAATAGTAGACTGACCCATCCCAATACTGCTGGTGCCAAGAGTGTTGACCGTGGATCCAAGCAAACTAAAGCTCTTCAAAATCTCAACCTCTTCATCCATCCTGATGCTGCAGTTGGTCACATCTAAAACACTGGTGGTACCTGGCCATCTTGATTCTGTGAACTGGCTAGTTTAACTCACCTACATTTTTGGGGATTAACTGTGATTATTCTGTTTGGACTTCCCCCTTTCTTATGTGTCTTGTTTCCTTCATGATTCCTTTCCTCCTCTCAATTGTTACTATTTTAAATTTCTTTGTAGTTTCTTGTTTATGTGTGGTTCCCCCCACCCTTATTTTATCATTCCTCTTCACTTGTTTGGACTTTGTAGGCTATTTTTCATCTTTTAGAAATACCCAGAAAATCGTCTATTTGTATTTCATTTTCAAAAGCAATCATTATGGATTTTTTAAAATCATTACCTAAACTAGGAGGGACTGGAGAGCATTATGCTGAGTGAACTCAGTCCCACAAGGATAAATATTGTATAAAACCATTATTGTAGTATAAGGATCCAAGGTTGGGGGGGAGAGGGTAGAAGCAGAGGGATGAGGATGCGCCGGGGGGTTAATCATGGGGTTGCACAGTTTGATGGCTGGGGGCAGTGAGGGAAATTGAAAGAATTTGTTTGAATTTGTATTCAAGTTTGGTAAATAAACTAGTAGAAATTTTTTTTAATGCAACCATTATGAACTATGACTTTCCCCCTATTTTATAGTCATCACACTATACCCCACCAGACAAATTCACTGGTCACTAATTTTTTCCCATTTATTAGCATGCAGCCACTGCATTCATTTACGTATTGTCCATGACTACTGTGCCTTGCTATAGCATAGCGGAGTAGTTGTGACAGGGGAAAATGTGCCTGAAAAGCCTAAACTATTTTCAGTCTGGTGACTTGTAGAAAAAAAATTATCAATCCTACTTTAGAATAATACCCTCTTAACTTAGATGTGATTGCTGTACAAGATTGTCTTTTTCTCACTTTTTTCCTACCCTACTAATTCAATGTTACCCTTCCTTTTCTCCTAATAATGCCTGTTTATATGCACACACATTTTGTCTGTTGCTCGCAATTGCCACTCAACTTTGGGCATCACTTTCATTCTTCCTGTAATATGTACATTTTATACCTGTTCCTTTACTGAAGATCTTTTTGTGGCAAACCCTTCTGGGTTTTGTGCATCTACAAATATCTGGGTTTTATCTTCTTTAACAAAAGATGATTTGGGAGTGCATAATTCTAAGCTGACTTCCCCCCCCCACAACAACTGGAAAACATGATTCCATTTTCTTCAGGTTTCTGTCATTCTTGAAGATGACTGTTGGTCTAATCGATTTCCTTTGTGGGTGATCCATCTTTCCTCTCTCCTACCTTTTATGATGTCTGGCTGCTGCTGTTCTATACCTCTATTAGGATATGTTGAGCCATCAATTTTTGGTCTTATATGTTACTTGATAGACAATGTACTTCCTAGATTTACGCTGTCATAGTTTTATTGTTGTTGTTATGTGTCACTAAGTCACCTGCAACTTATAGTGACCGTATGTACAAAAGCTCTGAACCCTGCTGTATCCTGTGCCTCTCTGACACACCTACCCTCATTACCCTTGTCAATGAATTGAGGGTCTCTCTTGAGATGTCCCTCCACCATTCCAAGCACAATGTCCTTCTCCAAGGACTGGTCCCTCCTTGCAACATGCCCAAAGTATGTCAGACGAAGCCTCAGAATCCTTGCCTCCAAGGAGTAGCCTGATTTTACCCTCTCCAGGACAAACCTGTTTGTTCTCCTAGCAGACCATCGTTTATTCAATACTCTTCTCCAGCACCACAGCTCAAAGGCATCAATTCTCTTTCTATCATCCCTAGTCATTGTCCAGCTTTTTGACACATAGCAAGTAATTGCGAAGACTATGGCCTGGCTCAGGCACACCTGAGTCTCCAGACTGACATCGTTGCTCTTTAGTACTCTGGCAAGGTCCCTGATAGCAATTTGTCTTTTGATTTTCTGGCTGCTGATACCAAGAGTACTGATTGTGGAGCCAAGCAAATTGAAGTTGTTAACAATCTCAATTTCTTCACCATCTATCACAATGCTGCCAATCAGCCCAGTTGTGAGAATGTTTGTTTTCTTGATGTTGAGCTTCAATCCATATTGAAGGCTGTAGTCCTTGACCTTCAGCAGTGAGCACTTCAGGTCCTCCTCCGTTTCAGCAAGCAGAGTTGTGTTATCTACATAACACAGGTTGTTGATGAGTCTTCCTCCAGTCCTGATGTCATATTCCTCCTAATAGAGCCCAGCCTCCCAGATGATCTGTTCTGCAAATAGATTTTAAAGGTATGGAGATAGGACACGTCCCTGGTGTACACCCTTCCCAGTTTTGAACCATGCAGTGTCTCCTTGCTCAATTCTGATGACCACCTCCTGTTCTAAGTACAGGTTTCGCATGTTGTTGTTGTTGTTCTTATATGCCATCAAGTCGTTTACGACTCAGTGACCCTATGTACAAGAGCCCTAAATGCCGTTCTATCCTGTGCCAACCTCACTGTCTCAAGCACATTCATTCCCACCACTCCACTCACAAAACTCATCGAGGGTCTTCCTGTCCTTCGCCGCCCCTCCACTCTGCCAAACATGATGTCCCTCTCCAAGGACCAGTCCCTCCTTGCAACATGTCCAAAATATGTCAGACGAAGCTTCAGAATCCTTGACTCCAGGGAACATTCTGGCTTCACCCTCTCCAGGACAAATCTGTTTGTTCTCCTAGCAGTCCATGGTACATTCAACACTCTTCTCCAGCACCACAACTCAAAGGCATCAATTCTCTTTCTATCATCCCTATTCACTGTCCAACTCTCCAATGCATAGCACGTAATTGCTAAGACTATAGCCCGGATCAGGTTCAGTACTCTTGAGAGGTCTCTCACAGCTGACTTTCCCAATGCAATTCGTCTCCTGATTTCCTGGCTGCTGTTATCAAGAGTGCTGACTGTGGAGCCAAGTAAATGAAAGCTGTTAACTATCTCAATCTCTTCACCATCCAAACTGATGCTGCCAATTGGCCCAGTGGTGAGAATCTTTGTTTTCTTGATGTTGAGCTTCAATCCATATAGGAGGCTTAATTCCTTGACCTTCTGCAACAAGCGCTTCAGGTCCTGCTCTGTTTCAGCGAGCAGGGTTGTGTCATCCGCATAACCCAGGTTGTTGACAATTCTTCCACCAGTCCTGATGCCACATTCCTCCTCGTACAGCCCAGTGTCTCAGATGATCTGTTCTGCATACAGACTGAAAAGGTATGGAGACAAAATACATTCCTGAAGGACCCCTTTCTTGATTTTGAACCATCCAGTGTCTCCCTGCTCTGTTCTGATGACTGCCTCTTGGTCCAAGTATAGGTTTCGCATTAGCATGATCAAATGTTCTGGAATTCCCATTCTTCTCCGAGTCAGCCACAGCTTGTTGTGATTCACACAGTCAAAAGTCTTTGCATAGTCAATGAAGCGCAGATAGACATTCTTCTGGTATTCTTTGCTTTCTGCCAAGATCCATCTG
Source organism: Elephantulus edwardii (assembly GCF_000299155.1). Taxonomy (NCBI): domain Eukaryota; kingdom Metazoa; phylum Chordata; class Mammalia; order Macroscelidea; family Macroscelididae; genus Elephantulus; species Elephantulus edwardii. Next base: position 9,379,716 of record NW_006399881.1, on the reverse strand, counting down.
ACATTAGCTATAATATCCCTAGTAGCGTGACCTCTTCTAAATGCAGCCTGCACATCTGGCAGTTCTCTGTTGACATATTGTTCCAAACGTTTTTGGATAGTTTTCAGCAGAATCTTGCTTGCATGTGATATTAATGGTCTTGTTTGATAATTTCCACAGTCTGTTGGGCCACCTTTCTTTGGAATGGGAACAACTATCGATCTCTTCCAGTCAGTTGGCCAGCTGTCTGTCCTCCAGATTTTTTGGCACCACTTGGTGAACACATCCAGGGCAGCATCTGTTGGTTGAACTATGTCAATTGGTATGCCGTCAACTCCTGGGGTCTTGTTTTTTTTTTTTCTAATTCTTTTAGAGCAGCTTGAACTTCTTCATCACCACAGACTCTTGCTCATATGTTGTTACATGAAATTCTTCTTCAGCCAATTATTTTTAGTAGAGTGACTCTGTATACTCTATCTTTTTTAAATGCTTCCTGGATTAGTTAATATTCTGCCCATAGCATAGCATCCTTAAGCATTGCAACTCATGGCTTGAATTTGTTCTTCAATTCCTTCAGCTTAAGAAATGCTTAGCTAGTTTGGCCCTTTTGATTTTCTGATTGCAGCTCTTTGCACATTTCATTACAATACTTTGTCTTCCCACATTGCCCTTTGAAATTTTCTGCTCAGCTCTTTAATTTCTTGATTTCTTCCCTTTGCTTTGGCTTCTGGGCACTCTAGTACAATATTCAGAGTCTAGTCTGACATCCATCTTGGTCTTTTCTTCCTCCTCTGCCTTTTTAATGACCTTTTGCATTCTTCATGGATGATATTCTTGATATCCTCCCACAGCTTGATTTTGAAAAATTCATGCCATTATTTTTTTTCAAATACTGTTTCTCAATCTCTCTCTCCCTCTCTCTTATACTGGAAATTCAAATAGATTTAACATCTCATTTTATCATCTAATCATGTAATTCCACTTTTCTATTTTTTGTCTCCCTCTCTGTGTGTACTGCATCCTTGGCAATAGCTCTTTCTTCAACCAGATTTATTCTACTGTTCAACAGGGGATTTTTGTTTCCATAGTTGTATTTTATTCATAGAAGTCTAATTTTTAAGGACTCTTCCTGATTCTTTGTTACACTGTTGCTGCCTACTCATGCATAATATCGGCATTTTTTATTTCTTTAAGCAGTTCCTAAGTTGTTGTTTTGTATTTTGTAACTGACAATGCCTATTTCTAATCACTGTGTAGATTGGAATCTATTGTATGTTGTTCATGCTATTTCTAATCCACGATGCCGTGCCTGAGCACTCTGTATGCTCACGGTTTGATTTTATTTTGTGGGAATCCTACAGGTCTCAAGTAAAGAAGTTGTCTTCCAAGGAAGAGTGCCTTGGCTGTGAGTCGAGGAGGATACCTCTGACCTAGGACCACTGGAGCAACTGTGAGGATGTTGATTTAGCTCATGGGTCTGGAGATCAGCTCCCTCAAGTCCCTCAGTGGCGGTTTTAGTGTCCCTGTAACAGTGTTGCTACTCAAAACCACTGTGTGGGAACCATCACTGCTTTTCATTTAAGGCTTCATACTGTGATCCAGGCTTGGACTAGCTTTTATTTGGAAGGATGTTTGTACAAAAGTCTTTGAGCATCTCTTCAACTGTTTAAAGACAAGAAATGCCTTGAAGAGTGTTGATATCTAGAATATAGCTGCTCCACAGAAGAAGAGTCTCTTAGAGCACTTGTCCATTTCTCTCTCTCCTCCCCCCCACTCTACCATACAGCTGGAAAGAGACACATCTTTGTTAAATTTTACAACATACTATTGTAGAGGAGGAAGCTGTCTGAAAACAGTTCATTATTTATTGTCTCACTTATTGTACCAAAGAGAAAAATGTGTTTTCTTGTATTGTCACTGTTTTATCATCTCAATTTTTAAGAACAGCTATGGGCCTCAGTATTGTATGAAGACGATTATATTAACAGGATTAGGGGAAGACTCATCAACAACTTGAATTATGCAGATGATATAACTTTGCTTGCAGAAAGTGAAGACAATGTGAAGCACTTATTGCAGAATATCAAAGACTACAGCCTTAGATATGATGTATATCTCAACATCAAGAAAACAAAAATCCCCACCGCTGCACCAATATGCAACATCATGATGGATAAAAAAAAATGAAGTTGTCAATGATTTCATTTTACTTGGATCCACAATCATCACTAATGGTTGCAGTAGTCAAGAAATAAAAATCCCTGTTGCACTGGGAAAATCTGCTGTCAAGAACCTCTTTAAAAGAGAAAGGATGTCACCTTAAAGACTAAGGTGCATCAGCTCCGAGCCATGGTATTTTCAATTCTTTCTAATGCATTTGAAAGCCAGACAATGAATAAGAATGACAGAAGAAATAATATCTTTGAGTTGTGATGTTAGATGAGTATGGACCACACCATGCACTGCCAAAATAACAAGCAAATCTATCTTGGAAGAAGTGCAACCAGTGTGTGCATTAGAAACAAAGATGGTGAAACTTCATCTCACGTGCTTTGGACATGTTTTCAGAAGGGGCCAGTCCTTGTAAAAAGAAATCATTCTTGGGAAGCCAGAGGGTCGGCAACAAAGAAAAACCTCATCAAGATGGATTGACACAGTGATTGTAACAGTAGGCTCAAACATATCAGAGAGTGTAAAGAGGGCACAGGATAGGGCAAAGTCAACAACAACATGGACCTGAAGACACTTGTGCCTTAAGCACCACTTGGGTCTTAGGTCTTAAGTACCAGGTCCTGCACCTCAAGTTATTTTGTCTTTTGGTGTGGACACTGGTGACAGTGACCGAGAGGCTGGTGTCCACTTGCTTTATGCTCACATACACATGGCAACTGCAGGCGCTACAACAGCACAGAAGGCATTATTTGACCAGTGTGGCAGGCTGTACATTTGACAAACCAATTACAGCCTATTTTAAAAAGCCATTCCATTTAGACTGTCCAATCTAAATTCATCCATCAGTCAACTTGGTGAGAGAATTCAGCTCCTCTAAACGTCAATCCCTTTCTGTTCTACATTTATTGAAAAAGTGAATATCTAAAAAAATAAAAAACAACATAAACTAACAACCCCCAAACCACCAACTGGCTTCCACCTCCCTCTTTCATCCCCCCCCCATTTAAAAAAATTTTATTGTATACTAGTTTACATACAAAGTTCATAAAGTTCACATACAGTGTTTTCTGCCCTCTTTCTTGATACCATTTCTTTCTAGATTAGTCTGAGATATCAACAACAGAGGGAGGGTAATCAGACAAATATGAAAATAGGTATTAGTATTTTTTTTCTCTCCTGTAAACATTTGCCATGATTTGGTCCATGGGAAAAGTTAGTACCTGGTATCAGTTCTGTGGGCAAATGCTTCTCTATAATGTTCCTCTCATGATGGGACAAGCTATTCACATTAAAAACCACCACAGCAAGAGTGTGCTGAGGGAGGAAGAAGAGGAAGCCTTAAGCCAGTAGCCTTGGGAAACTGGACAGAGTTGGCAGAGGAAGGTCATTCACAGTTATTGAACTCCTGCTATCGGCCTGGTACCCTTCTCACTTTGTTGTTGTGGTTGTGTATCATCGAGTGAGAACCAACCCATAGCTGACTCTCCAGCAGGTTTTCAGAGACAGTTAATGGCACAGGAGGAGATTACCCATCCTTCTCCCGCAGAGCAGCTGGTGTGGTGGGTTTGAACCACATGCAACACAGCTCCTAATCAGTAGGCCATCAGAGCTCCCCTCCTTCTTGCTTTACTGAATAAATTATGACTTTTTTTTAAAAAAAACCCAATTATTAGAGAGAACAAGATAATAAATACCTATTCTCCTATCATTTAGATTTAACAATCGCTAACACTTTTCCCTATTTGTCACATCTGCTTATTGCAGAAGTATTTACAGTTATACTAGTTTTACCCTTAGAATCTTTATTGTATCATGCATAATCAGAGTATTATCATTATACCTAGCGACATTAACAGTAATTCCCTAACATGATCTCATTTTCCTTCCATATGGAAATTTCTCACAATTTTCTCCCAACTGTCTTGTTCAAACTAGGATTCAAAGACCATCCATTGCATTAGGTCATTATGTTTAAGACTCTATTAATCCAAATGGACCTGGTAATTTTCATGTTATCATTTTAGCTTCATGGTAACCATAAGAAGCAGTTATCATTATTCTTCCATTCTATAAATTGTAAAATGAGGCTAAATTTGAGGCTCAAGAAGTAGTTAGTCCAAGATCATGGTCTGTAACTGTGGACAGGACATCTCTTGCATTTTAAGCTGCCCGATATTCAATCCTCCTGCCTGTTCTGAGCGAGTTCCATTGCAATTTGGTGAGGAGAAACCAGCAGCAGCCAAAAGATAGAAATACATAGCTTGGCAAATTGGACGCCTTGGTCCAGGCTGGTCAAGAAAACGTCCTGCAGCAAGACAAAGGTTCTGCACCTGCAATGCCCAGTATAGTCCCACTAGTCCCATATACTGGACAGTGCAGGTCTAGACAGCAGGGATATATGAGAAATTAAACATGACATCAGGGTAGCATTAAACTTGGTAGCACTGGCAGCTCAAAGAGATGGCACAGTGGCGATGTTCCAGCTAGATTGCTTGCCCACTTTCAGAGTCTTATCAATTATCTGAACAACTCAATTGCCATTCAGTAAATTCGTCTTTTGTAGAACTATTTCAGAGCTGTTTTCTGTTGCTTACCATCAGAAGTTCCTTGACAGATTAGCTGTCAATTCATTTTCTCCTTAAGAACAAAATCTCCGTTTTGAGTTGGGCAAAAGTTAGAGCGAGTTGTAGCTATGTGACTAAATTCTGGTCAATAGGATAAAGGAGGAAGTGTGGTAGGCAAATTCTGGGGAGACCTGGCATTCATTCTCTCTTCCTCCTTCCAGCTGGCTGGGATGTGGAAATGACAGGTATACCTCTAGCAGATATCTTTGTCCACAACCTAGAAGTCCCATCTTGAGGATGGCAGAGCATCAATATAGAAGGATCTTATGACCCCAAGCTCTGGTTGCTTAGTGACAAGAAGCTGCGCTGCAATCCTGAAGGTATGTAGTCCAAGTTCACCAGATGGGGAGGAGGAGGAGCAGCAGCAGCAGCAGCAGTGATCTCCTCCCATGAGATTAACTGCCTCTGAAAACCCACTGGTGGGTCAGTTCTGATTCAACAACAACATACTAACCACAATTAAAGTGAAAGAGAAAGAAACTACCTTCTCTTACCTATGCAGTGCTTCTACCATAGCAATACCACACGTGGATGACTTAAACAACAGACATTTAATCTCTCATAGGTTAGAAGTTCAAATCAGGACACCAGCTCCAGGGCAAGGCATACTCTCTGTGCCAATTCTGGACAAGGTAGTTGTCTCTTAGCAACATCCGTGGGCCCAGCATGCCTTGGAGATTTACATGTATCTTGGCATAAATTTTCCCGAGACTAGGAAGTTCTCAACAGAGGGCCCCTCTGTCCAAAGGACACATCCCACTCCGGGCTCTTTCCCCCCCTTTCTTCTTCAATCCCTTTCAATCTTCTTTTCTCTCATAAAATAAAAGATGTTACACACCACAGCCAGAAAAACATCAGGGCTGTAACCTGAGTCAAAGTGCTGCATACCACCACAGATAGCTTACAACTAGGTGGCTGCTCACACATGTTGTTGATGTGTGCTGTGGAGTCAGAACTGACCCACAGCTGACCCTCCAGCAGGTGTGCAATGGCACTAAATCGCACGAGAGGAAATTACTCACCCTTCTCCCATGGAGCAGCTAGTGGATTCAAACTGTGAGCTTTCGGGATTGGATAAGATCATATAATTACCTAAATGACACATTACATAACTGCCAAGCACTGAGAATCATCGTTCAGCCAAGTTGACATGAATTTTGTGGAGAAACAGTTCAAACCATGACACTAGTTTATGCCCCTGTTGTTTTCATGCTTTAACTATTTTTCACCTGAACCTCATCCTGATATAAACCCAGGTACAAGCACCATCTGGTAGAGTTAAAACTGAGTCTACATCTGGGCCCAAAGAGATGGAGAGGAAATAGAATAATTCTTCTCTGGTACTCTTCTCTGGATACTGATCTCCATGTCTCTATGAGGACAGAAAGGAAGGCCCTCAACAAGATGGGTTGACACAGTGACTATAATGGGCTCACAGCATATCACAGATGGTGTGGATGGCACAGGACAGGGCAGGGCTCAGATCTGTTGTTCAGTGGGTCACTGTGTGTCATAGACACCTTGTTGTTCTCCAACACCACCACCAACAACATGGGCAAACCCATCCACCATCTTATCTGTGCTCTTGTTAGATGTTGTCAAATTAGCACTGATTCATACAGATTTTCACACACATGAATGGAGTGTTCGAGTCCATTGTTGCATTCATTAGGTCAGTTTATCTGGTTTAGGATCTTCCTCTTTTATGCTGACCCTCTAATTTACAATTCATGATGTCCTTCTCCAGGGACTAGCTCTTCTGGTAGTATGACCAAAGTACATGAGATAAGGTCTCCTTGTCTTCATTTCCCAGCAGCTTTCTGGCCATACTTTATCCAAGACAGATTTGTTTATTCTTCTGGCAGCCCACGATACACTCAATATTCTTCCCCAACACCATAATTCAAATGTGTCAATTCTTTTTCAGTCTTCCTATTTCATTGTCCAGCTTTCACATGCATAAGAGGCTATGGAAATGACTAGAGTTTAGGTGAGTCGCAGCTTATTCATCAAAGTGACATGTTTGCTTTTTCAGATTTTGAAGAGGTCTTTTTCCAGCATATCTGTCTGATGCAATACAATACATCACTTGATTTTCTGACTGCTGCTTTACTGGACTTGCCATTCATGTCTCAGCATATTGCACTGTGATGCTGTAAGCTACGCCCCTAGTACTCAAAATAGTACTAGTCACCCATGGGGGAGCAGGGTCACCCATGGTGGACGACTTTCAGCAGAACTTCCAGATGAAGGCAGATTAGGAAGAAATTAGGGGCCTGAGAGCTGGGAAATGGGGGGGGGAATGACAGAAGAAGAATAAGAATCACTGCCTTTGAGCTGCGGTGTTAGAGAAGAGTACTGAATATCCCATGGACTGCCAAAACAACAAACAAGTCTGTCTTGGGAAAAGTGTAGCCAGATTATTCCTTGTAGGCATAGCTGGTGAAGCTGTGTGTTTCCTATTTTGTTTATGTAGCTAGGTGAAACTATTCTTTGGAAAGGGACATCATGCTTGGAAAGATGTAGAGTCAGTGAAGGAGAGAAAGACCCCCGATGAGCTGGATTGACATGGTGATTGAAGCAATGGGCTCTAGTGTCAGAGATGATGAGGACGGCACAGGACAGGGAAAGGTTCAGGCTGGCTCTTCAGACCACATGAGTCGTACTTGACTCGACAGCACCTAACAAAAACAACTTCTGAAGAAACAAAAATTGCACATGTAAATCTGTCGAACTGCAGTCGAATACCATCTGATATGGTACTCATATCTGTGAATGGATCTGCACCAGGACACGATCTCTTCAGGATGGAAGACACTCAAAATGCCACTAGGAAAAGTTGTCTCCTCAAAGCAGAGCCAATTTAATAATGAGAATGGAGGAAAAGCCTTCAGAACCTTCATTTATGGATGTAGGATGACTCAAAATGGTGGGGGGAGGGATAGTTGCAAACTTCCATTAGTAATTAGAACCCAGAATGTATTACAGAAGCAGCTAGGAAATCAGAAGTTGTAAAAAAATGAGACAGACTATGGACCAAATAAAAGACCAGCAAAATACATAAAACAAACATTAACAAAACTGAAAAAGGAAATAGACAACACTACTATAATACTTGGAGGCTTCAATACACCCCTCTCAAGAAAAGATAGAACTACCAGAAAAAAAAACTCAACAAAGATACTGAAGAATTAAATTACATAATAAACCAACTTGACCTCACAGATATTTATAGGCTAATGCACCCCCCAAAAAACAAACAAACAAAAAACCCCACAGTATACCTTCTTCTCCAATGTGCATGGAACATTCTCCAGAAGAGATCACATTCTAGGTCACAAGGTGAACATCAATAAATTAAAAAACATAGAAATAATACAAAGCACCTTTTCAGACCATAATGCTACAAAATTAGAAATTAATAATAAGAAGATTGTTGTTGTTATGTGCCATCAAGTTGCTTGTGAGTGACTCATAGCGACCCTATGTACAACAGCCCTAAACTCTGCCCTGTCTTGTGCCAATCGCAGTGTCTCTGACACTCCCATCCCGATAACCCCAGTCACTGAATCAATCCACCTCATAGAGGGCCTTCCCCTCCTGCGCTGTCTCTCCAACCTCCCCAGCATGATGTCCTTCTCCAAGGTCTGTTCTCTTCTTACAACATGTCCAAAGTATGTTAGATGGAGCCTCAGAATCCTTGCCTCCAAAGAGCCACACAGTTTAACCCTTTCCAGGATGAATCTGTATCCTGAAAAATCTCAACCAGGAGAAGATAAAATAGATGAATGGGACCTTCTAAGAATCAAATCCCTATGCACATCCAAAAACTTCTCCAACAGGGTAAAAAGGGAAGCCAC
>NW_006399881.1:9361026-9369380 GCF_000299155.1 Elephantulus edwardii | reverse complement strand
AAAAAACAAAACAAAAGGACAAATGGTGCATGGTGCCACTATAGTAGAATGGGACTGACATCAGGGTTGGGGTAAGACTGAGAAAAACTGGATAAATTATGTATACTGCATTGAAACAGATGAGGGAGAGAATAATTTAAAAGCGATACATGATAGGGTATTATGGTTATCACAAGAGTCCAGAATTAAGATTGCATAGTGGAGTGTACTCAGGGTGGTGGGAGGAGTGCGGGGGGATTGTATACCAAAGAAAGAATTTTTCTTTTACTTTTCAAAGAGAGGAGCCAACTGGGGCGGTGGGGAGGGCTGGACAGGGAGAAAAGTGCAACAATCAGTGAATGAAAATCCAAAATCTCTGTAAATGTTCATTCAAATTAATAAAATAATTTTTTTAATGAGATGGAATGCATGAATATCAATATTGTGGCCCTGGTGGCCTAGTGGTAAGAACCTGCACTGCAAATCAGAAGGCACGCAGTCCAAATCCACCAGCTGCTCTACGGGAGAAGGATGGACAATCTCCTCCCCTGTGATTTACTGCCTCTGAAAACCCACTGGAGGCTCCGTTATCACTTGGTTTCAACTCAAAGCTAAACAATAATAAAATATCAATTTAGGTCCTTGGACATTTTGAACCAGACAAGCACATAATCTACTCCACTAGAAAAGAGAAATTAAAGATGAATGGCTTACCATCCGGCATAAAACAAAAAATTCCAAGATGTATCCTGAACTACAGTAGTAACAGAATAAGAGTAATAGCCTTAATAACATTCTTTCTTGGCTATTATCCAAGAGATATTATCCTAATTTACACACCACCACTAAAGTCAGTGATGAGGAAAGTAAAGACTTTTTTACCAGTTTCCCTAGTCTGAAATGGATGAAACTTGCAGTCAGGTAGCACTGAAAGTACTGGTGATCAGAATTTGAAAGTTGAAACAAAGAAGAAGGATCAGTAGTTTAAAAATATGGCCACCGTGAGAGAAAGTATGGCCAGGAACTCTGCTAAACCAATGGCTTATTCACTGTGAATACCCTTTTTCAGCACTGTAAATTATGGGAAGCCAATACTAAGTATTTGTAATAATCTGAATGCTATTTCAGGATGTGGGGGAGGTGAGGTACAAGCCAGAGTTCACCCTGAGGCACTAAGGCAATCCTTAAGGGTAAACCAAATTCTTGCATTTGTGAACCCCTCCCTCCTGAGTCAAGCAGAAGGTTTTCAATAGCAAGAGCTTGGCTTCATTTGCATTGAATTCTCTTTGTGATTTACTTCCTGATAATTTTCAATAAAGATACAGAGAAGCTTGGCTTGGGGTCTTCAGTGGAGAACTGCTAGCCCCCTGTTTTATGCTCTGTGCTCTATCACATTCCTGGCTGTTTGTCTCATTATTAATAATTATAAGATTATTCCATTCTTTGGGACCCTCGGTCTGCAACAGTAAACGGTGAGTATACAGGAAGATGGAACACACAGGAATCAAATCTGTGAAAAGAGACTATGGACAAGCTCATGATTACCCGAATAAGGCCAAAGACCAACTGTGAAACAGCAGCAATTACTCATATGTTATAGTTGTGTGCCATCAAGTCGACTATGCCTCTTAGCGACCCGATGAACAATAATTCTGAACTCTGCCCTATCTTGAGCCAACCTCACCATCTCTGACACATCTGCTCCCATTGCCATAGTCACTGTGTCAATCCATCTCATCCAGGGTCTTCCTCTCCTGTGCTGTCCTGCCAAACATCTAAGCATGATGCCCCTCTCCAAAGACTGGTCACCTTTGGCAATATGCCCAAAGTATGTGAGACAGAGAGTCACAATCCTTGCCTCCAAGCAGCAACCTGGCTTCAGCCTCTCCAGAACAAAGCTATTTGTTCTCTTGGCAGTCAGTACTCTTCTCCAGCACCACAACTCAAAGGCAGTGATTATTCTGTCATCCTTAGTCATTATCCAGCTCTCAGATGCATAGCAAGTAATTGAGAAGACCATGGCTGAATCAGGTGCATCTCAGTCTCTAGACCGACATCCCTGCTCCTTAGCACTCTGGAGAGGTCCCTGACAGCAGACTTTTCCAAAGCAACTCAAACTCATATGTTAAATAAGTTCAAATTGAAGCTGAAGAAAATGAAAACAAGTCCACAAGAGCTTCAGTATGTTACACATGAAAATAGAGACCACATCTCAAGAATATATTTGACACATTTAACACTGATGATCAATACCAGGCAAGCTGTATGATGGCATCAAGGATATCACACATGAATAAAGCACGAAATCATAAAAGACTAGGAAGAAGGGGGGTAAACCCCAAAATGAACGTCAGAAGAGACTCTGAAACTTGGTCTGGGACACTATTGTTGTTGCTATGTACCTTAAAGCTGGAATCAACTCATAGCTGACCCTCCAGCGGCTCTTCAGAGGCTATAAATGATATGGGAGGAAACTTCCCAGCTTTCTCCTGAGAAGCAACTCGGTGGTATGTTCAAACCACATGCCTTTGGATTTGCAGCTCAACTCTTCACTACTTAGCCCCCAGAGCTAGAGTAGTTAAGTAGGGTTCTGGAGGATGAGGTTGGGGAATCCGTGGGGTTCATTTGTTGGGTCCCACATATACTTAAAAGTTCTCCCTAAAGAAACTACAACCGCCACCCAAGCAGATATATGCACACCCATGTATATTGCGGCTTTGTTCGCAATAGCAAAGAGCTGGAAACAACCCAAATGCCCATTCAACAAACTAATGGATAGAGAAGCTGTGGTAATACTATGGAATACTATGCTGCACTGAAAAACAAGGAACTCATGAAATATTATGCAAAGTGGATGACCCTAGAGGACATTATGTTGAGTGAAATATCTCATTCACAAAAGGACAAATATTGCATATTTTACAAATATTGTAAAATAGGACTGACATTTGGGTTGAGGGAAGGCAGAGAAGAAGGGGAGGAATAATACATACAGCATTGCAACAAATGAGGGAGATAACTGTTTAAACGGGATATATGATAGGTATTATTGTCATGTCCAGAGTCCAGAATGAAGGCTGCTCAATGCAGTGGACTTAGGGGGAGGGACTGCATAGCAATGAAAGAGTTTTTCTTTTACTTATCAAGGAGAAAAGTGAATTGGGGAAAGGGGGTAGGCAGGGAGAAAAGTGCAACTATGAATGACTGAAAACCCTAAGTCTCTGTAAACTTTCATTACAATTATTTAACAACAACAACAACAAAAGTTCCACATATATTTCTGAAGGACAATTGTGGTTGAGACACTAGACACAGTGATTAACTGACTCACACACTCCTGATCTGAGCCCAATGTCTACAGAAATAGAACAAGGGTGAAGGGGTGAATTAAGAACCCTACTAACCCTTCCACTCTCCAAGCCCTAGGGCACTCACTGCATCTGTGGCTCCCTTCTACTCTTAGTGTTGGGTGCATAGTTTTTAGCTCTTCCCAGGGTTCAAAGCTTCATTTGGAACTTCAGAATCAGGGTGGGTGCTTATGACTGTCCAATTTGTATCCTCGCTAGTTTATGTTTCCTGAGGACACCCTCCTGGTCTGCTAGCCCGGCGACTGGCATATGGTGGATATTTTGTAAATGTTTGTCTTGGGATAATATCTTGACTTCAGTTCAAGGAGCATTGCATTTGGTCCTGGCAAAACATTAGGATCACTGAAATTTCATACTCATATTCCTCAGAAGAAATGAGGTAAGTGTTCTTTTTAGTCATACATAACTGTAGACAAAGAACTTGTTTAGTAGTTAATTACTAGAAATAGAATGGAGATTTTAAAAGTCTGGATCACCTCAATTAAATACCTGTCATATCCTTCTTCTCTAGCTTTCACAGACAGTTCAGGCCACATTTCTGGTATTCATCTTTTTCCAGTATCTCCATTATTATTTTTTTTTTAAAAAAAAAGAAGATAAATAATATATAATCAATCGCAGCCCAGCTGATTCTTTCAGTGGGTCATTTCAGTGCTGATAATTTTATTTTAAGATAAAGGTAAGCTCTTTTAGAAGGCACATAGCACAGCTGAAGCCCCCCAAAAGCATCTAGAACACAGGAAAGCTTCAGAGCTGGGGGCCAGATGTCCTGGAGAATGTTTCTAAGGCAAGAAATCTTTGCGATGAACTGTCTCTGTTGGTGTGCTGCCCAGCGTTTTTCTCATCGGAGTTGCTATTGCACAAGATTGCAACAATAGCTCGATCTTTGTCTTGATCTCAGTTATTTTTGGCCCCAATAGGTTGGGATTATTTTCAATAACTGCGCTGGAAACAGCTCTGTCAAGTCCCTTCTTTGTTTCATCCCCCGGCTCTTGAGTGCAAATAATACAATGGCTTCATTAGGACTTTGAAAGACTCACCCCAGGAATCCTTAGGAGGCCATGACAGAGAAATACCCAGAGAAATACCGAGGCTGTTTAGAAAGATAGAGCAACTATCTACCAACGGGTCAATTAAACATGTTCTTCCTCCTTTGCTGGAACAAGCGAGTGACTGAGCCTCACCATTTGGGGTCTGCTGCTTGCAAGGGCGCTCGCCGACTTACCCCACTGAGCATCCAGCAGCAGTTGCTAGAGCTTGCCTTGAGGTCATCAGCCTTGCCGCTTCATTTAAACCACACTGGGAGATGAGTACCACTGCTCTGTCCCCTTGAAGGAGAATGTTAAATTGAAACCAACCCCACTGCCAGTGTTTTTCAGAATAAAAGGCGCCTGCTAAGTGAGACAATTGCAAAGTAGCCTCTCTTCCACTATGGTTTTTTTTTCCAGAATATTCTATTAACTTAGCAACATTCAGAGCCTGGTTAGGATTCCATATTAAAGTCTAGAAGATTTAATTGGGACCATGCAGAGGGTATGGCAAGCGTGGACGAAGTTTCCCAGGGGGCTGGGGTTACTGAAAATAGAGCTATGCACTGTAGGCTGTGATTGGGGGACCAGGCCAGAGGAAGCAGGGGGTTCAAAAGCAATGTCTACTGCAGCCTAGAGATCTTGACTGATTTGCCTTTCTGGTGGCTCTGTGGTAAGGAATTGCACTGCTAACCTAAAAGCACATGGTTCAAATCTACAAGCTGCTCCTTGGGTAGTCAGATGGGCAGTCTCCTCCGGTGCAATTTACAGCCTTGGAAAACCCTCTGGAGGAGCAGCTATGGGTCAGCCCTGACTCAAAGGTACATCTGTCACAACTGGAGAAACCAGAATCTTAAACCAGAAATAAGTCTTGTAAAAGATCCTCTCGCTGCTGTGTACCTAGAGAAGGACAGCAACTAGATGTGAGACTCAAGTTCACACAACTCGGTTGTGATGGGCTCGTGCCTATTTGTTCATGCTCAGCTATTAGAATGTTTATGGTAGCCACAGAAAATGTTTGCCGACCTGCAGGTTAGTTGTCCTACTACCACTTCAGCACCAAGTAATTAGGAAAGTAATTCTCGGACCCAAAATCTATCACTTCACATGAAAGGTCCACCGTAAAGTAGATGCAGCAACATGGCAGAGGCGAGGTTAGGCCTCCTCCTCATCAGTGTCACACAATAGGACTCCTCCTAAATGAACTGCCACGCTAGGGCTCATTTAGGGCTCAATTATCACACATCACCTCTAAGGGCACAAGTGCCTTTCTAGGGGAGCATTGCTAGGTGCATAGACCTGGTTCATGCAAACACTCATCATGCGAATTAACAAATCATTCTTTTACCAGTAAACTCCTTAATCCTTGTTACATGTATTACCAATGCTAGGTGATATATAGGGAGCTGTGGTGGTGTCGTTCTTAGCTGGTTGAGCTGGTAACCCCAAGTCCATGCATCACCACAGGTCTGAATCCACCAGCTACTCCACAGGAGAAAGAAGGGCAATCTCCTCCCGTTACAACTTACAGCCTCAGAAACCTGATAGAGGGTCACTGTGAATCGGAATGGACTTCACGGCAGTTTGCATTTGAAATGCTATGAATAAACAGAAATGGTTGTAGTACCAGCCTCTAGAGGGCGCCTTCTCTTCTTAGGGCAACTGCGAAGCAGCCCTGGGGCTTATGTCGACTGACTGGCATCTGGGCTACGGCCAAAGTTCAAATTGACACACATAATGTCACTCTGTATTTGGTGAAGGCTTGTAAATCAATTTCAGACATCAAAACAAACCGGACTTTTTTTGGTTGTTGTTGCATACCATCATGTTTGAACCGACCCATAGCGGACCCTCCAGTGGGTTTTCAGAGGCAGTAATTGCACAGAAGACTGCCTATCTTTCCTCCCCCCCCCCCAAAAAAAAAGAGCAACTGGCAGATTTGAACCGTGTGCTTTTAGGTTGGCAGCACAACTCCTTACTACTTAAGTCACTCCAGAGCTCGCTAACAAACAAGGTAGTAGTGAAATAAGAATTAGAACTCCCATGTGAAAATACTTTGTGCATACTTTGAGGTTTCCAGTACAACTCCTTACCACCAAGCCACCAGACCACTGATGACTAACTAGCTGTGCAATTTTTGGCAAATGATCTTTAAAAGTAGATTATCAGGGGTGAGGATGGGGAAGGGCAAAAGCACAGGGTTGCACAATTTGGTGAGTAGAGGGAGGAGGGGAAGGAAATGGGAAGGATCCAGTGGGAACCTGTAAAGATAGGGTAATGACCGGCAAGGTCCAATGGTGATTAATTTTATAAAACATAATGCATGGGAATGATTGTATGAAATACAGTGAGAATGAAGAATAGCGTGAAACACAGTATATACGAACTTTATAAGGAAACCAATGTAAAATTTTTAAAATGTAAAAAAAAACCCACGCCCCAACAACATAAAACCACTTTTCCAAAGAATCAGTTGACTTTTAATGAAAAAAAAAAAACCCTTAAAAAGTTTGCAGAATATATGCAAAAAAACCCCAACAAAACATACCACCACCACCCTCAAAAAAAACCTACCCCAAAACAAAACCCAACCCAGGCCAAACACTTGGTGCTCAGGGAATCAGGATTTCTCTGAAGTGCGTTCTTAGGAAGCCAGATGGCTGTATCCCACAAGCTCCCTTTCTGAACTATTCAAGAGCCCACCTTCTCAGAGCCCCTGGGAGACGCACAACAGAGTCATGAGATGAGAAGGAGACTGCCCCGAATTCTTCCTGGCCCATGAAATGACTTTGCCTCCTGGTTTGTTCCAGTGGGGCTTTCGAGTGTGGCAAGATGGTCCACAGGAGGCACTGAATAAATACTTGTCCAATTCAATTACACTGAAAACCCTGCTGGTTCCCTGGGGAAGAGGCGGGGATTGGCGATGCCCACATGGCACACTGATTTAGGCTTCGGACTGTTGGCTTTGGATCCTTGTCTTCCCTACGAGTTTGTATAATCCAGTGATTCTTGCCCTTGGCCACTGCATATTAGAGTCACTTGATGAGGGGGGTTTTGTAAAAATTCTTACGATCATGCTCGATGCCAGAGCAATTAAGTCAGGACCTCTGGGAGCTGGGGTCCTGGCATGAACATTTCTTTGAAAGATCCTCAGATGATTTGAATGCACAGCCTGTGTGGAGACTCAATTGTCTAATCTCGTGTTCTCAGATGGTAATGTGCAGACTAATTACTCAGGGATTTGGTTCAAATGCAGACTGATTCAGCAGGACTGCCTGGGGTGGGGCCTGCGAGCCTGCAATCGTAACCCATTGAACCCCCAGGTACCGCTGGTCCATAGACACACTTGGAGTGTCTAAGCTCTAATCTTGATACGAAGGGCTTTGTGAGCAAAACCACTTAAACAGAATCCAACAAGGATTCAGATAAAGAATCCACTCGACCTTACGACTCAGCCTTCTGAAGAATTTGAGGAACACATCTTCAATGTGAGTATGAAGCAAATGAGATGATTATGCACCTAAACGTTCCAGGTTTGTGGGGTTTGGGATATTTTAAAAAATGAAATCTGACTTCCATAGATTTGCCTCAAATTTGTTTAGAAGATTTTTCAAATCACGCAAAACCAAATCTCATGGCTCCAGTCCAAGAAAGCTAAGCACCTAATGTACCCCCAAAGGAGCCATCTTCCCAATCCCCACATGTTATCCTTTTATCAGAAGGTCTCGTGGTGCTGTGATTAAGGAATTCAGCTGCGAACCAAGAGGTCAGTGGTTTGAATTCACCAGCTGTAATGAGGGAAAACGATGAGGCAGTGTGCTTCTGTGAAGATTTACAGACCTGGAAGTCCTATGGGTAGTTCTCCTCTGTACTATATGGTCGCTGTGAATCAGAACCAACTGACAGCTGTGGGTTTGATTTTAGCTTAATGTGGCAAGAAGCTGCAATGCAGATACACACACACACACACACACACACA
>NW_006399881.1:9360156-9360926 GCF_000299155.1 Elephantulus edwardii | reverse complement strand
GTAATGACATGTCAGATAAGGGACTTATATCTAGAATTTATAAAATACTTGAGAACCACAACAAGATAAAGGTAAATAATCCAATTGAAAAATGGTCACAGGATATGAACAGAACCTCACCAAAGAAGACATTCATATGGCTAACAAGCACATGAAGAAATGTTCAAAATCCCTAGCTCTAAGAGAGATGCAAATCAAAACAACTATGAAATAGCATCTCACCCCAGTCAGAATAGCAAAATTTAACAGAGCAGCAAGCAACAAAGGCTGGTGAGGTTGTAAAGAAACTGGAACTTTTATTCACTGTTGGTGGAAGTCTAAAATGGTGCAACCACTGTGGAAAGCAGTGTGGCGCTTTCTCAAATAGAAATACCATTTGATCCAGCAATTCCAATACTGGGAATATAACTTAAAGAGACCATAACTGTCATCAAAGCAGATATATGCACACCCATATTTATCGCAGCTTTGTTCACAAAAGCAAGGAGTTGGAAACAACCCAGGCGCCCATCAACCAATGAATGAATAGAGAAGCTGTGGTCTATTCACACAATGGAATACTATGGTGCATTGAAAAACAACGAACTCATGCAATGTTTTTCAAAACTGCTGACCCTGGAGGACTTTGTGCTAATTGAAATATCTCAGTCACAAAAGGACAAATGGTAATTTTGTCCCATCAACAAACGAATAGCTAGAGAAGCTGTGGTATATTCACACAATGGAATACTATGCTGCATTAAAAAACAAGGAACTCATGCAATATTATT
>NW_006399881.1:9303053-9358896 GCF_000299155.1 Elephantulus edwardii | reverse complement strand
AGAGAGAGAGAGAGAGAGAGAGAGAGAGAGAGATATGTGTACCATCAAATTTAAAGCCTCCAGTGGATTTTCAGAGGCAGTTAATCACACAGGAGGAGACTCCCCATCCTTCTCCTGCAGAGCAGCTGGTGGATTCGAACCACGTGCCTTCAGGATGGCAGTGGTGTAGTTTCTTACCACTAGGCATATGTATATCTCCCCTTTATATAATATATATCTATTATATGCTTTATATAATAGACGCATATATCTATTATATGCTTTATGTGATAGACACATATATCTATATTCTTTATATAATACAGACATATATCTATTATATGCTTTATATAATATACACGTATATCTATTATATGCTTTCTATAATATACATGTATATCTATTATGTACTTTATATAATGTATATATTCTTGGATCAGGTTGTCTCGATAGTGAGCCTGCAAAAGTGTGATACCTGTGTTTGCTATTCTTTTCACATCTGTAGTTGAAACAATTAATTGCAAGACACAGGGGTGATGTGGAGTAAGCTGCATCACATACAGCAGGCAGATCTGCAAATAGCATGGGCAGCTGGAAAGGCAAGGGCAACCGCTACATGTAAACAAAGGAGCGGGCTGCGGGGTGCACTGAGCAGCCTCTTTGCTACACCTGCATAGGCAGATAGTGACTGATATTGGCTCCAGCCACTTGGTGCTGAAGATGAGCGAGGATTTTGCAAACCCAGAAAGAAAAGAAAGCCTGAGCCACTATGCATCAAGCCCAAGGTGCGCGCATGGGTGAATTATGTTATCAGCTGCACAGCAGGACTGCGGAAAGCGCTAACTATGAGCAATATATAAATTACAGGGGTCATTCAATGAGCGGATCAAGTGCAATTAAAATGCAAAAGATTTTTTTTCTTCTAACCTGACTTAGAACAATTTTGCACCCTCTCCAGATCACACAAGAGTGTCTCAAATTGTCTAGTAGAACATAAAGTACTGTAGTGCATATGTGTGCGGAGGTGGGGAGGGAGGAGACCAGATTACCAGACTCAGAAAGACAAACATGCAATTTGTGTTCTTTTTATGTAGATTAAATGCATTGACTGCAGCTTGTACCGCTTAGATACGCAGCAGGGAGTCAAAAGCTTGGGTATCAGTCAACCACAGCCTGCAGCTAAACCAGGAGGCCAAATCTGTTATTGTGCCTTAGATGAGACATTTAATCTAATCTAATGTGAGCAAAGCCCCTTGGACAAATAAAAAGGCATTATAAGCAATGATGGTAGCTGTAATGGTAAGAAAGTGCACCAAATATTTTGGGTGATAACGTAATTAATGACTACTCCAGCATCCTGCTTGGTCTTTAAAAAGCTCACGGATGCTTAGTTCACACAGGGCTGGAGCTTCTCGGGATGTTATTGACAGAAGGTAGCACAGTGCCTTCTCCAGAAGCCATGCTGTCTACATACACCAAACTCAGAAGGGGATTTCTTTCCATCTCAAGTCTCTCTCTCTCTCTCATTGCCCTCAAGTCACAACCTCCAACAGGTTTTCAGGAGGCTAGAAGCCACACTGGAAGCAACTGTCCATCTTTCTTCCTTGGAACCGCTGGTGGATTTGAACCACACGAGAGGTACCATCTTTGAGTTAGATTTTTATGACAAATTGCCCTATTAAACAAGAGGGCAGGGCATAATAGATTTCAATTGCTTCCCATGCATCTGGCAGTTGGACAATGAACAAGGATGACAAAAGAAGAATCAATGCCTTTGAATTGTGGTGTTGGAGAAGAGTGCTGACTATCCCACAGATCATCAAAGAAACCAAACAAGTCTGTCTTGGAGAAGGTACAGCCAGGGTGCTCCTTAGAGCCCAGGATGGTGAGACTTCATCTCACATGCTT
Organism: Elephantulus edwardii; assembly: GCF_000299155.1. Lineage (NCBI taxonomy): Eukaryota > Metazoa > Chordata > Mammalia > Macroscelidea > Macroscelididae > Elephantulus > Elephantulus edwardii. Next base: position 9,357,009 of record NW_006399881.1, on the reverse strand, counting down.
TGGGCATGTTGTTGGGAGGGGCCGGTCCCTGGAAAACGACGTCATGCTGGGAGAGGTGGAGGGTGAGAGAAAGAGAGGAAGATCCCCAAGGAGACGAACTGATGCAGTGACTGCACACTGGGCTCAACATCAGAACAAGGTTCAGATCCGTTGTTCATAGGGTCACTAAGAGTCATAGTCAACTCGCTGGCACCTAACAACATCAAACAAGAGGGAGACAAGGGGCATAAAGAAGGAAGACAATGGATTCTGGGCTTCTGGGACAGGGCTTCTCAAGTTTCAGGTTGGAATTAGAGAGCAAAGGGGCAGAAAATACCAACAGAATATTTAAAAACTGCAGTTAACCTTGGAGATAGCTGGTTAATGGTATGTATCAAATTTGGCTGGGCTGATTCTCAATGGTTTGGCAGACATTAAACTGGTTGCTATTCCATAATGTAATATTCCACAATGTGAGCTGAGGTAATGTACCAATCAGCTGAAAAGAGAGAGTCACTCGAGTTGTGGCCTACCTCCAGTACTCTCCCTTCAGTATCTCCCTTTGGGCCCTGTACTCTTCCCGTCATCTGATCTTTGGTTCTTGGAACATAAGCCTACAGAAGTCTCCAGCTTCACCCCTGACCTGCAGATTTGAAACTTGCCAGTCTCCACAGTTACATAAGCCATTTCCTAGAGGTAAATCTCACTACAGTTAGATAGAGCAAGATATTGTCAGGTTGCGTCAGATTCCTAGCCACTGGGTAGGACAGAGTAGATCTACCCCAGAGTTTGCAAGGCTGTCATCTTTACAGAAGCAGAACATTACAACTTCTTCAAGTTACTGGTTGGTTGGAAGCCCTGGCCTTTCTGTCTCTCTTTCTCTCTCACACACATCTCACTGATTTTGCTCATGCAGAGAATCCAAAGTAAAATTGAACACATGAAACTCACCCTCTTCTAATTCAGAAATGAATTTTCTGGTGTCCCTCTCAGTGAAAAGTGAACTCCATTGCTTCTCAAAGGAACAAGCCTTTTTCTGGAAGCTGTCTCTCTAGAATGTAGCCCCTTCAACTACCTCAAACCACCACATAAATAGTCATTTAGCTAAGTGCCTCTCAGACTTTAAAGTGCACAAGAATCATCTCGGTATCTTATTAAAATTCAGCGGATCTGGGGTGAGGGCCAAACAAGTTCTTCTAACAAGCTCCCAGGTAATGCGGTCCAAAGGCCACACTTGGAGTTTTAAGAGTTGAGCCTGGAACTAAGAGGGCCAAGATTTCTCCATTTTACCCTCACATGACCCTCGTTATGATCACATACATGGTTTGTAGTCACCCCTCCTAGGAAAGCAAAGTGCAAGTAGAGCAGCTTCCTGCCCAATGGACAGCCCATTAGCACAGAAGCTTCTCTAAATGACAGACATGTAACCATTTTGCCAAATGTATAAGCTATCTATTGCTATGTAACAAATACCACAATCCTTCATGACTGAAAAGAACAAGCATTCCTTATCTCCCAGTTTCTGTGGATCGGGAATTTAGAAGGAACTTGACCAGATGTTTCTGAGGTGGGATGGCTCAAGAGATCACAGTTAAGTGCAGTGTGCACTTGTCAGCAGGCTTGAGTGGGCTGGACAATATGCTTCTAAGAAGGCTCATTCGCACAGTCGGCAAATTGCTTCTGATTGTTGGTACGAGACCTTTGATCTGTTCCTTGCGGGCCTATTGAGATCCAAGAGATGAAAGCAAAAGCTGTAGCCTTTTTTATAGCATAGTCTTGGAAAGCACACGCCATCAACCTCTGCCATGTTACAGTCATTCCAGTGTGGAAAGAAAGCTATGCAAGCCATCTTGGAAGCTACTGACCATGTCAACTTCTCCAAGGTTCCTTATTCTTTTTGCAAAATATGTTAACTGAGTTACATGGTCCACTAACTGCTGAGAACTACACTCTGATATATCATGGGTCTCTGCTCACACTGCCTGAAAGCTAAACTGATTCTGAATGCATTGTTTGCTGCCAAACCTGTTTATGACAGTCACTCCAATAGTATTTGTTATTATAATAAAGTTATTGCCACAATATGTGAATTGATGAAATAAGAATGCAAAAGGGATTGTTTCTACGGAAACCAAGTTGAAAAGTTTGGAAGATTTAATAATAGCTAAAAGTTTTGTGGAATTATATATATATATATACTAAACTATTGTAAAAGATTGGGGGAAAATCTTTTAAAAAATTAAGACCATGTACAAACCAGGTTTCACAAGTATCTTGAATTCCTGCTCCACTTTAAAGAAACTGAAAATCATAGACAATGAAATTTTATTTTTATTTATTTATTTTTTTAGGTATGGACAATGCAAAAAAGAAAACCTGAACTTCTCACTGGCATATTTGTATTCAAAGAAAATTACTTGGTGGGGGAGGTGAAAGGGGGGTAAAAATATGCAACTATGAATGGATGAAAATCTAACTTTTCTGTAAACTTTCATTAAAATCACAATTAAAATTAAAAAATATTAAAAAAATGGCTTAGTTGTACATCAAATGCTTAGTGAATGTATGTATATATTGACAAATTTGAAATGAAATAAAATGTTTAAAGTTTGTATGTGCCAGTTTTAAATTTTTTTTTCAATTAACCAGCCAAATTCTAGATTAGATGAACTGTTGTTGTTGTTAAGTGCCACAGAGTGGAGTATGATTAATAGCGACCCTATGAACAAAAGACCTAAAAGCTGTTCTAGAACTATCGCCGTTTCTCTATCTTCATAGTTTCCAGAGGCATGTTGTTTAGGAAGTAGATGTCACTCCTGCTTCCAAGCCTGTTCAATCTGGGAGCTCCAACAAACACTTTCCGGGAAGGGTGACCATTATAGCATTTGACACACCAGTGACACAGCATTCAGCATCACAACAACCCCAAGTTACCACTTAGAAGAATATTCATCCGGTACACAATTAACACAAGGCCACAGAACCCAATTGCCTTTTAAATACAAAGCCCTCCCACCAGGTCCTGGTTGATGCTAAACAAGAGGCTTCTAGCCCGCAGCTCATTGTTCATTTACATGTTGCTGCAAATGACGGCTATAGCAGCCCAGCAGTGTTTTTTGTTTGTTTTGGGGTTTTTTTGTTTTTTTTTTTTTTTAGTAAAAAAAGGAACATCATTTGTACGAAGTGTACTAATGCATTTATTCGTTAATTATTCAGTATTATATTGAAAAAAATGTGTTTCTAAGTACGATTGTCAATTTAAAAGTGTGTGGAAACGTGCTAAAGCCAGCAAATCCAATCAGCTCACACTGGATTGTGAACAACAGCAACCAAAAAATACCCAACCAGAGTCCACACCAGACCTTCACCAAAACAAGTGAACGCACCTCCCAGAATCCAACCACTTCACACATGAATAGATAAGAAAATATGCATTCTAATTGAGAACTTGCTCCTGGGACTGGCTCTTTTGTTAAGAAGTAGGAGGGGGAAAGGAGAGAACTGATGAGAACAGGAGGCATCCCACCATCTGGCTCTGGAAAGTCCTAAGAGTTAAAGACAATTTGTCTGTCATCTCATCTACTTGCTACTCACAAGGTAGAGACACAGCCGGCCTATTCTATATATTACTTGGGCTTCAAAATGTCTTTCTGTGGTAAAATACATATAACAAGATACTTGTCATTTCAACCATTCATATGTGTACAGTTTGGTGACAGTAATTATGTTCACTGGAGTGTGTAATCATCACCACTACCTGTTTCAAAAAATTGAATTACCCCTAGCAAAAACTCCAGCTGCCTCAGTGGCACAATGTGTAGTGTGTTGGATTGCTAACCAAAAGGTCAGTGGTTCAAATCTACCAGGCACTCTGAGTGAGAAATCTGGATACTCTCCTTTTGCAAAGATTTAACATGATGACAGTAGATTTGTTTTGATTCTAAAAGAAACTCAGTTCTCCTTATTTAAAAATTCCCTATTTCCCCCCGCCCTTGTCTCTGATAACCAATAATAAATTTTGGTTTCTATGCATTTGCCTAGCCTAGATATTTTATGCAAATGGGATCATACGACACTTGTCCTTTTAAATCTGACTTATTTCAATCAGCAAAATACTTTCAAGGTTTATCTAAGTCATAGAATGTATTAGGATTTCATTTTTCTTTATGGCTAAATAATATTTCATTGTACAGATATGCCACATTTATTTATTTATTCATCTGCGGATGGATCTCAGGATTGTTTCTATATTTTGGCTATTGTGAATAATATTTCAGTGAAGATTAGTGTACATTTATCTGAATTTCTGCTTTCTATTTTTTCTACCAAGGAGTAGAATTACTGGGTCATGAAGTAATTTTATGTGTAATAAGTTTTAGAAACTGGCAAACTGTTTTTTGTAGTTGTTAAACCATTTATATTTCCACAAACATGGGAGAGGGTTGCAGTTTTCCTTCATCCTTATGGACACTCATAATTTTTCATTTTTCTGACAACAGCCATCCTAGTCCATATAGTTGTTGTTGATTGCCATTGAGTCGAGCACAACTCATAGTGACCCTGTGAATAAAAGGCCTGAAGCCTTTCTATAACCATTGACATTTATCAAGGGTCATAGAGTTTCCAGAGGCATGTTGTTTAAAAAGTGGATGCCACTCCTGCTTCCAGATACAAAGAGTGATATAGAGTGGTATCTAATTCAGATACAAGCTCTGCCTCTCAGAGCTGGACAGTGAATAAAGATAACGGAGACAGCAGCAATGTCTTTGAGTTGTGGTGCTGGAGAAGAGTATTGAACATACCATGGGCTGCCAAGGGAAGATGCAAGTCTGTCCTAAAGAGGCTGAAACCAGGTTGCTCTTAAAGGATAGGATTATCAACTTCCATCTCACATACTTTGGGCATAGTGCCAAGAAGGACAAGTCCTTGGAGAAGAACCTGATGTGTGGAAGGGTGGAGGACAGTGCAGGAGAGGAAGACCCTGGATGAGATGGTGACACAGTGACTACGGCAATGGGGTCAAGTGTGTCAGAGACAGTGAGGCTGGTCAGGATAAAGCAGAGTTCAGGGCTACTGTGAGTCATAGTCGACTCAATGGCATATAACAATAACAACAAATTCTGGTTCTTATTTCCATTTTCCTAATGACTGGAAAAGGAGCTCTGGTGACCTGGTGGTAAGAAACTGTGTTGTCTATCAAAAGGCATAGAGTTAGAATCCATCAGTGGCTCTACAGAAGAAAGATGAGCAATCTCCTCCTATGCAATTTACTGCCTCTAAGAACTTGTTGGAGGGTCAGCTGTGAATTGGTTCCAACATGATGGTGCCTAACAACAACGACGACAAACGGTATTGAGTATCTTTTCATGGACTTTTTGGCTATATGTCTCCTGCAGTAAGATGTCTGTTTAAGTCCTTTGTCCATTTAAAAAAATTGTTTTTTTGGTTTGGTTTTTTTTAAGTGACAAGAATGTAAAAAAGTATAGGTAGCACAAAGACAGCAGCATCTGACCTCTATTAACTTCAAAAAGGGAACAGTTCCCCCAGTGACATCCTCAAAACTAAGCCAATTCCCATAAGGTCAGACAGGGCTTCCGCGCTCCTACACCTACTTGTGCTAATTCCAACACCAATTGTATCCCACTGTTGTTGTTGTTGATTGCCAGTCAGTTGAGCACGACTCATAGCGACCCTATGAACAAAAGGCCTGAAGCCTTTCTATAACTATCGTCATTTATCAAAGTTCATAGAGTTTCCAGAGGCATGTGGTTTAGGAAGTGGACTGGGTTCAAAATCCGTTGCAAGGGCCACATAGATCTCCCAGAACCATGCCCACAGTTATGAGTTATGGCTTAGGAAGAGTCAGGCAGATGAGGGCCTCTTTTCATTTGTTGTTTGTTGTGTGTTCCCGATGGGTAGAACACCCAGCAAACAACAAACAAAAAGCAAATCCATTGTATATGAGTCAATTCTGACTCATAGCAATCCCACAAGACACAGCAGAACTTCTCCATAAGAATTTCCAAGGCTATCATCATCGTCTCTTTGCTGACAAGTTGGAACAGCCTCCTAGCTGACCCTCCATTGCGTTTCCATCTTTCTCCCTCAGAGTTTGGACTCAAACTACCAGAGAGGCCCTTAGTTCAGCAGACTAAGAAAGTAGACTAGAAAGCAGAGCACCAAATCTTTGAATCATTGACCTTCCTGACTGTAGCCAAGCATTTAACCGCTGTTCCAACAGGACTTCTTACAATGGACTCAAGTCTTAACACATTTACATGTGGAAATTAGTTATAGTAGTTCGCATCCTGTTATCTTAACTAATACATACAGGATGAGTTAACCCTGAAGCTTCCTCTTCCTCATTATTCTGCCCTTCTTCTTCCTCCCATTCCAGCTTGCTTGGTTTCATTGGGACTCTTCTTCCCCCCTCGCTCCCGCTCCCTAGTCAGATAATGGATTCCCAGCATGAGAAATCTGTACTTTTGTATGCGCTATGTTGTCTATATGTGCATTTATCTCTTATGAGTAGATGGTACACGGTTTTAATTGCTATAAAATGATACATGACATTTGCCAAATCAACATTTTTCATGGTTACAATTCAGTGAAATCAATAACATTATTCATGCTGTATACCCGTCACCAAAATCTGTTGCCACATTTTCCATCCCATGAACAGAAAACTTGACAGTTCACTGTTTTTGTGAGCATCTCACTGAGACCCGGGATCCACCTCCCCCCACCTACTCAGTAATATGAACTGCTCTAGATTTTCTTTCAATGTTCTCATTCCTAATTAATCCATGTCCTTAATTCACCCTGTAATTTAGAGATCTGAATATCCATGGATAATCCATAGATGAAGATAAAAGTCAAAGCAGAAGAGCTCCGGTTGGATTATGAACGCAAATGTAGAGGTGCATTAAAGTCTAAATAGAACTGTGAACCAAGGAAGATGAATTCAAGAGACTGCTGTGATTTATTAAGTGCCTAGCCCTTTCCTATTGCACTAAGTACAGCCCCACAGGGTCTCCTGGTGATCTCCCAAACTACCATGTTCCTTTATAAACACCTCATTTATGGCCTGGGACTAAGGAGATCCTGTTCTTGTATATTCCGAGAACTAATTCTTCTCCAACTCAACTCGTATTTCCTGAGAAGCTTATTTCCAGCAAAATTGCCTTAATGCCAGGGCAATAAAAATGTATTGGTGTTCAGGATTCTGCAAGGGTTTGGAAATGTGAGACATGGATCATGTCTGTCCCAAGCATTGAAAATTAGTGGGCGGAACTAAAGGTCTCCAGAGAGTTTGTGATTCACAGGGGAGTGTCCAGTCGCCTCTTCAGAGGCCACGACTGACCTGAATTCTAAAGCCAGGGCTTGGCACAGAGCTGCTCATTTTATTTGGTGTTTCTTAATCGAAAAGATATGGATATCTTTTGATAGCTATCTTGAAGGAATGGGGAGGATTATGGAGCCACCACATAGTGTTCCCTTTCCCCAGCCTAAGAAGCAAGCATGTTGGTTGGGTTAGATAAGGGGTAAAAACCATCATTCAAGGAAGGGCACAAGAGTTCGAACTTTCACACTCCCTTTCCCCATCCCCATGTTTCAGTTCAGATCTGTGGTCATCTTCTATTCTTGTCCCCAATATCACTTATTCCTTGGAAAGTCTGGACTTTGGGCTAAGTCTTTAACTTGGGTCTAACCCAGTGGTTCTCAACTATGCTCTCCAGGTCAGCAGCATCCACATAACCAGGGTCCTTGTTACGGATGGAGATGCCAGGGCTTTCCTCCAGAGGACTCATTCTGGGGATGGGACCCAATCATGTATATTTTCATTAGTCCTTCAGCTAGTCACTGAGCTCTGATGCTGTAGCATATAGCCTGTCAGCCTGCTAGCTGGCAAGTCTACAGCTCAAATCCACCAGCGGCTCCATGAGAGAAAGATGAGAAGTCTCTTTTGCTAAAGATTTACAGCTTCAGAAACCTAGCAGAGGGTCCCTGGAAGTCAGCATGGGCTCCATGGTTCGTGCAGTTCAAGCCATCATGATGCAAATTCAAGTTGGAGGACACTCACCAGCCTTGAGCAGAAGTGTGTATACTTCACTGGCTAAACTTGACTCATGTCATCTCAGCAGATTCACATAGATCTTCATCTAAAAACACGTGCAATCGGAAATGCCTGAATCTGAAGGCATTTTGTTTCCCTGCTGTTTCCCTCACCTCAGAGTCACATGACAGAAAGAAACTTATCATCTGAGAAATGTCTGATTTTGTTTACCCATGGCGTGCATTCGAATCCACCAAGGCATTTCTGGATCTTTCTTCTTTCTGAAGTGTTGATTCCCTCTAAATTGTATCATGTGGGAAGAGCTGCTGAAAATGCAAGTGCCTTCTTGTCCTGAGCTAGTATCACAGAGAGGAAATTTCTCCCCAGTTGAAAGATAGTCTGATAGTCTCTCTTATTTTTTATCGACTCATTTAGATAATGTTGTTTCTAATCAGTGAGTTTATTACAGAAAAGTCTGCTTCTTAAAGCTCAGAGTGTTACAGAGGAGTTGCTCTTCTTTAAAATGCAGATTCCTAGGTGCTGCTCCTAACAAATCAGCATCTCAGGGAACTCAGCCTGTGAATGAATCTATCGCTTAAACCCCTGCCCCAGGCCATTCTAACTTTAAGTGATTCCATGAGCATCCTTTCCTGGTCTCTGAAGAGTGCAGCTCACAGAGAGGCTTAGAGCTTGGGGTTGGTGTTCTCTTCCAAGGTGGGAAGGGGCACAGGTGACTCCTCTGGTTGCATCATCTAGCAATCATGTGGTGTCTTGGTGAGCTCTAGATTTATTCAAAGTGCCTTTGGAGGATGGTTGACGGCATCCTCACAGATGGTCAAGCCATACTACCAAGTTATAGCAAATGTGGAAATCATTGAGCCATATCGTTAATAGCACACACAAGTAAAATCTTGCTGAAGATTATTAAGAAGTGGCTAGAACAGTACATCAACAGATGAACAGAGAAATGCCAGAGGTTCAGACTTGATTTAAAAGAGTCTATGACACCAGGGATATCATTGCTGATGTCAGATGGATCTTGGCTGAAAGCAGGAGTACCAGAAAAACATTTACTTGGGCTTTATCGACTATTCAAAGGCATTTGACTGTGTAGATCATAGCAAACTATGGGTAACATTGAGAAGAATGGGAATCCCACCTATAGCAGAAGGCTATTGTCTGAACAGAGCAAGGGAACACAGCATGGTCTAAAATCAATAGAGGTGTGTGTCAGGGCTCTAGGCTCTCTCCATACCTGTTCAATCTCTATAGTGAATAAAGTTATCAAGAAATTGAACTTTATAAAGAAGAATACGGCATCAGAATTGTAGGAAGATGCATCAACGACTTGAAATACTTGCTGCAAAAGATCAAGCAGTTGAGTATGGATTACATCTCAACATAAAAAACAAAACAAAACAACACAACACACCCTCTAGGCCAATAAGCAACATCATAATAAATGGAGAAAAGACAGAAACTGTCTTACTCGGATTAACAATCAACAACCTTGATACCAGCAGTCAAGATATCAAAAGATATATTGCATTGGGGAAGTGTGGAGTCAGGGACCTCTTCACAGTGCTGAAAAGCAAGGGTGTCAGTTTAAAGACTGTGGTGCACCTTATCCAAGCCTCGATGTTTTCCAGTACTTGCTGTGTAGCTGAGTTGGCTAGTAAATACAAACACCAGATGAATCAATGTCTTTAAGTTACGGTGTTGGAGAATAGCACTAAATATCCAACAGAGTGTCAAAAGAACAAGCACGCACGTCTAACAGGATGGTGACGCTTCACCTCACATACTTTGGGCAGGTTGTTAGAAAGGGTTAGTCCTTGGAGAAAGACATTATGCGTGGCAAAGTGGAGGATTAGCAGAGGAGGGGAGGCCCCTCAATGAGATGGACTGATACAGTCCCTATAACAATGGGCTCTAGTGTGGCAGAGATGACGAGGAGGCACAGGGGAGGGCAAGGTTTGGGTCTGATGTTCGTAGGTCCCTATGAGTCATTCCTGACTCCACTGCACCTAACAACAACCTGCCCAAAAGGCTGTTGGATTTAGATCCCAGGATGTCAACTACGACTTACAGGCAACCATGTGAACGTCAGCTTGGACCCTTGTCCTACTCCATGCCTTCCTCACCATCTCTATCATGCTCCAGGCCTGTTTTATCTTGATGGTCTTCCTCACAAACTAAAATTCCCAGTGTTCTTCATGTCTGGGCTTTGAATAAGGCACAAAGATATCTTTTTTCAAACACTAAGGTCCTCAATACAACTATAAGATATCATCTCACCCCAGTAACAATAGCAAAATTCAACAGAGCAGCGAACAATAAATGCTGGCGAGGTTGTGGAGAAACTGGAACCTTTATTCACTATTGGTGGGAGTGTAAAATGATGCAACCACTCTGGAAGGCAGTATGGCACTTTCTCAAAAAGTTGGAAATAGAAAAAAACCATTTGACCCAGCAATTCCACTATCTGGAATATATCTTAAAGAAATTATAACTGCCACCCAAATAGATATATGCACACCTCTGTTTATTGCAGCATTGTTCACAATAGCAAAGAGATAGAAACAACCCAAACAAACAAACAAATGGGTAGAAAAGCTGTGGTATATTAACACAATGGAGTACTAAGCAGCACTGAAAAACAAAGAACTCAAAATATTTTGCAAAATAGGTGACCATGGAAGACATTATGCTGAGTAAAATATCTTAGTCACAAAAGGACAACTACTGCATAATGCCAGTGTTATAAAACAGGACTGACATGGGGGTTGGGAGGAAATGAAGAAAAGAGAGGATAAATAATGTATACTGCTGTGAAACAGAGGAGGGAAAGAACTGTTTAAAAGGAATATGTGATTATGTGTTATTTGCATGACAGCAGTTCAGAGTAAGAGCTGCATAGCAAAGTGGACTGGGACGAGGGAGGGAATTAGCACAACAATGAAAGAATTTTTTTTTTGAGAGAAAAGTGAACTGGGGGAGATAGGTAGGGATGAAAATGTGTAACAATGAATGAGTGGAAATCCAAGCTCTCTATAAACTTTCATCAAAATCTCAATTAAAATAAAAATTAAAAAATCTCTAATGTCCTGACACCTGCACCTCAATGCTGTTGTATGAGGTCAAGTTGATTCTAACTCAAGGGACCAGCTTGACAGCACAGTTGTAGCACAGAGTAGAACTATCCCATAGGGTTTCAGAGGCTGTTGGGCTGATAACCTAAAGGTTGGAAGTTCAAATCTGCCAGCCACTGTGCAGGACAAAGGTGAGCAATCTCCTTACATAAAGATTTTCAGCCGTGGAAACCTGATAGAGGGTCATTATGGGCTGAAATAGACTTGATGGCAGTGGGTTTGGGATTTTTTTTTTCTTTCATCAAAGCAGTTTTGGGTTTTGTTTTTTTTTTTACATTTTTTTTATTACTTTAAATGAACGTTTACAGAGACTTAGAGTTTCTAGTCATTCACTGTTGCACTTTTAGCAGATCTCCAGGTCTTTTCTTCTGCAGAGCACGTGGTAGGTTCAAACAGCCAACCTTTCACTTAGAAGCAGAGGACTTAACCATAATGCCCCCGGGGTTCCTTCCAACATCTCAGTCCCCTATTATGGAAACAGCAGTGTGTTTCTGTCCACTTTCAGTGTCTTCATCTCCTTACCACAGACAGATCCACCACCTGTGTGTCTACAGAAGTGACTACAGAAAACCCTGGGGCATATCTTCCTCCCTTTGTCCACCCAAATGGGAACCTCCCACAAGCACATGTATGGCAGGGGTACAGGACAAGAAGGAAGCTCTGGCGAGTCACTGCCCATGGAAGGAGCCTTCCACCAATGACAGAGGGAGAATGGATAGGCACACGCCTTAGCTTTCTCCTCCATCAGGTGGGCTAACACTATCCATCAGAGTGCCCTGGTAGGATTACTCCCTGTCTCAGTGGTGACTTGCACAGTAACACACACTTTGGTGGCTTCCCTATTTACCGCTCCACTTCCCAGCCTGGGTTTCCTTGGGCCCACCTTCCAAACAAACGACTTGCATTTGAGTCCTTATCTCTGGACAATGGGCAGCACCTAAATCAAGATAGACTCCCTAGGACTCCATGGACACCGAGGTGAATGAACAGCTTTGAATAGATTCATGGACTGTAAAAGACAAAACAGAAGGCAGCAAATATTTGTACTGGTAGCCTTTAGGCACAGTGGTCAAAATCCTCTGAGGGATTTCTATTCCCTTGTCTCTGACCTCCACTCACAGTTGGTGGCTGACGGTGAAACGCGAAGACCTGTCTCCACTGCTTCTAAGTGACCCTTTTGCTACCTAGAATGGCCAGGGCAAAGTAACTTCAGTCCTGTTTTGCCCTGTTGCAGACTAAAATCTCTATGTTCTACATCATGAGGTCAAGATCCAAGCACAATTTGGGGGTACAATTTGGATCTGTCAAGATCCAGGCCCAATGTTGAAGTGTGGGTTAAGCCTGGTGGCCCCAGAGTTCTCCTCCCTGGTTTCGTTTACGGTATTTGACATTTCATCACTTTCATATGCACCAAGTTGCAATGTCACAGGAAAGGTTCCAGGCTCCCTTGGCTGCAAACTCACACACAAAGCCGGCTCTTACAGAGACCACTCTAGGAAGCAAACCACATCTGTGGAAGCGAGCCATTCTCAAATCAGCATGTGAAAAATACTAGTCAATCAAGCACACACCAGCCCAGCCCAGCCCAGACCAGAGAGAGCAACTCATCCAGTTCTCATTTCACAGGAAGCTGTGAGCCAAGGAAGAGCTACAACAATTAGCATGTGCGTCAACTGGGCCTTAGGCTCTTAATGACTTCAATCCAGTGGCACAGTCAGATGAGGTGAAATCATTAACTGCTCTCTAAAGATGAACAGACGGAGGTTCAGAGACAGTCAGTCACTTCTGCAAGGTCACACAGCTAGGCAGACCAGAAACTGGAACCCAGCACCTAGGATAAGTGGTAAGCCTTTGTCCGTAAGAGTAAGCTAATCTTCGTCTCTAAGGGACTTTTTCTCTCTCCCATAGGCACATTGATTGTTAACTGTTAAAATAATGAAGGTAAATGACAATGCCTGGAATTTAATGAATGGTGCTACACTCCAGGTCAAATGTTAGTGTGGAAGTGAATTCTGACAGAACGAACTGAGCGTGGAATTCTTCAGAGCCTTAAAAGGGAGTGTGTGCTTCAACGGTGTGAAACCACAAACTTGAAGCCAACCTTCCTAATTTTAATCTTCATTCTGTGTCTCATTTCTGGATCTCGCCTTTCCTCATCTGTAAAATAGCTGCCTGAAAGGGTGTGCCTTAGTTCCCTGCCACTAGAGGAGTCCTGCTGGTGTAGTCTATAGGGAATTGTGTTGCTAGCCCAAAGCCTGAGCCACTCTGCCAGTTTGAATCCACAAGAGACTGTGGAAGAAAAATGGGCAAGACCCTCCCAAGCAGGAGTGGCATCCACTTCCGTAAATAGCTTGCCTTCGGAAACTCTTGGAGAACTTGGAGAAATGATGAAGGTTATCAAAGCGTTTAGGTCTTTCGTTCATAGGGTCACTATGAGTTGTCTATGACTTGACGGCACTTAACAACAACAACACAGCAAACAAAGGTTGTTGTGATGAAGACTTTGTGGTGAATAAAAATTGGCTCAACCATTTTTAAAGTGAAGGCAAATTTGCCTAACATTAAAGGTTGTTGTTGATGATTTATAATGACCAAATGAACAACAGATCCGAATCCTGTCCTATCCTGTGCCCAATCAACCATAGATCTGAACCTTGTCTTATCCTGTACTGTCCTTATCATTTCCAGCACGTAGGAACCCATTGCCACAGACACCTTATCAATCCATCTTGTTAGAGGTCTTCCTCACCTTCGCTGACCCTCCACCTTTCCAAGGATGATGTCCTTTTCCAAGGAATAGCCTCTCCCAACAACATGTCCAAAGTAAGTGAGACGAAGCTTCACCATCTTTGCCCCCAAAGAGCCCTCTGGCACTACTTTTTCCAAGACATATCTGTGTCTGTAGGACACTCAGGACTCTTCTCCAACACCACAACTTAAAGGCATTGATTGATTCTATTCCTGTCAACCTTATTTATTGTCCAGCTCTCAGATGAATAGCAAGTGATTAGAAAGACTATGGCTTGGATCAGGCACAATTTCGTGTTTAAACAACTAGAACATCACATCGACAGAAACTGTCAGAAATGCAATCAGACCAGATATCATTGCTGATGACAGATGGCTGAAAACAGAGAATATCAAAAGCCTGTGTATTTGTGTTTTTTTGTTTTTTTTACTATGCAAAGCTTTTGACTGTGTAGATCACATAAAATTGTGGCTAACATCGTGAAGAATGGAAATCCCAGAACACTTGATTGTGCTCCCTAAAAAACTATCTCTAGACCAGGAAGCTTTTGTCCAAACAGAGCAAGGGAACACTGCATGGTTCAAAGTTTGAAAAGGAGTGTGTTAGGGACATAGCTTTTCAATCTGTAAGTGGAACTGATCATGCAGGAGGCTGGACTTTATGAGGAGGATGTGACATCAGGTTTGGAGAAGAATTGTCAACAACCTGTATTATGTAGATGACACAATCTTGCTCACTGAAACTGAGGAGGACTTGAAGTGTTTGCTGCAGAATGTCAAAGACTGCAACCTTCAATATGGATTGCATCTCAACATCAAGAAAACAATGATTCTCATCACCAGGCCAATAGGCAGCATCATTATAGAAGCAGAAGAGACTGAGATTGTTAATAATTCCCGTTTGCTTGGTTCCACAATCAATATCCTTGGCACTAGCAGTCAGGCAATTGAAAGATGAGATGCATTGGGAAAATCTGCTGTCAAGGACCTCTCCAGAATGCTAAAGAACAACAATGGCAGGCTATAGACTAAGGTGTACCAGGCCATGGTCTTCTCAGATACTTGCTATGCATCTGAGAACTGGATAATGACTAAAGATGACAGGAAAAGAATCAATGCCTTTGAATTGTGGTGCTGGAGAAGAATACTGAACATACCATGGATTGATAAGAGAACAAACAGGTCTGTCCTGGAGAGGAAAAAATCAGGTTGCTCCTTGGAGGCAAGGATTTTCAAGTTCCATCTCACATACTTTGGGCATATTTCCAGGAGGGACTGGTTCCTGGTGAAGGACATGATACTTGGAAGGGTGGAAGGACAACACAGGAGAGGAAGACCTTGGATGAGATAGATTGACAGAGTGATGTGGCCATGGGGCAGGTGTGTCAGACAGTAAAGTTTACTCAGGATAAGGCAAGGTTCCTAGTCATTGTTCATAGGGTCGCTAAGAGTCATAGTTGACTCAATGTCCCGTAACAACAACAACACATAAACAAGCAAATACAAACCCATGGCCATCAAGTTGATTGTGATTCATGGCAATACCATTTGTTATGGAGTAAAATTTCCCCTAGGTTTGGTTTCCTTGGCTGTAACTTGAATAGATCACTAGACCTTCACTCCTGCAGCACATCTGGGCAGGCTTACTACCAGCCATTGGTTTGTAATCAAGTGTAAACTGTTGTCCCCACTTAGGGACCTGTTCCTAATACATAGTCAACCCTTTACAGGAATGTGCTGTTATTACTCAGTGTTACATAGTTTCTAGGACATGGAAGGTATATGATAAATGATAAATATCTGTTGTGTAAATGAAGGTCAATACATCAATAGCTGGATGGTATTCGTCAGTTCTCTAGTCCATTAGTGGCACATAACAACAAACAACAAACTTTCTCAAAACAGAAAATAAGAAATCGTATTTCCTGGATTATATCTTAAAGACTCTCCAGACGTTGAAGTCTGATTCTTAAGGGACTGAAACCAGTTTTCTTTGGCAAAGTGCTGGAGTGTCCTGAAGACCAGCTGTTTCCCCCTTTAATCCTTGTCCTGGGTCCAATTTACCAAGGAAGTGATATCTTAACGACTTGGAAGACCACAGCTTCGAGACTTTTCAAAAACACAACACAACTTTGAAGAAACAAAGAGGAAACTCTCTCGATTCAACTAAAAGAATCAGGATGACTTAGAGCACGGGCTAAATCCAGGGCGCAAATGATGTCATCAAGGCTTGGTCTTGTTATGTCTCTTTGCTCTTCCTTCTTCAATTATGGTTTAGTCTATTCTCAGGCAAATTCTCCCTTGTGAGGGCAAGATGGTTGCCAGCAGTTTCAAATTTATATTTCTATGGTTCCAAGTATAAATTTGAAACTGCTGGCTCCAAGAGGAAGCTCTGATAGCTTAGTGGTAAGGAGTTGTGCTGCCAACCCGAAGAAATGCAGTTTGAACTCGCCAACGACTCTGTGGGAGAAGGATGGGCAATCTCCTCTCATTCGATTTACTGCCTCTGAAAAAAACCCATTGGAGAGTCAGTTCTGGCTTGATAGTACATAACAACAATATGTCTCCACACAAGTGGTAATAAAACACTTAATATTATGATAATAGAAGCCATTGTTTTAGCTGGCTGGGCCAGCTTGGGTCATATATGCGCACGCTTTGACCAATCAATAGGGCTTCAGGAAGGGAGTCTTTTGTCCAGATTTGGTATCGGTGTCATTCACCATCACTCTAAGGTGCAGAGCAAGCCCCAGCTGAATCAGATGGGCTAAGATTGGGATGCCATGGCCAAAGAAGGGAATGTGATTGGGCATGCCAAAAGAACACACTTCTGATCTACAACCAGGAGAAGATAAAATAGATGAATGGGATCTTCTAAGACTCAAATCCCTATGCACATCCAAAAACTTCTCCAACAGGGTAAAAAGGGAAGCCACAGATTAGGGAAAAGTATTTGGTAATGAAATGTCAGATAAGGGACTTATATCTCGAATTTATGAAATACTTGAGCACCACAACAAGATAAAGGTAAATAATCCAATTGAAAAATGGGCACAGGGTATGAACAGACACTTCACCAAAGACGACATTCAGATAGCCAACAAACACATGAAGAAACGTTAAAAATCCCTAGCTCTAAGAGAGATGCAAATCAAAACTACTATGAGATATCATGTCACCCCAGTCAGAATAGCAACATTTAACAGAGCAGCAAGCAACAAATGCTGGTGAGGTTGTGGAGAAACTGGAACCTTTATTCACTGTTGGTGGAAGTGTAAAATGGTGCAACCACTGTGGAAGGCGGCGTGGCGCTTTCTCAAAATGTTACAAATAGAGATACTATTTGACCCAGCAATTCCACTACTGGGAATATACCCCTAAGAAACTATAACTGCCACCCAAGCAGTTACATGCATGGCCATGTTTATTGCAGCTTTGTTCATGATAGCAAGGAGTTGGAAGCAACCTAAGTGCCCATGATCAAACAAATGGATTGAGAAGCTGTGGTATATTCACACAATGGAATACTACGCTGCATTGAAAAACAAGGAACTCATGCAATATTATTCAAAATGGGTGAGCCTGGAGGACATTATGCTGAGTGAAATATCTCAGTCACAAAAGGACAAATACTGCATAGTGCCACTGCTGTAAATTGTGACTGACATAGGGGTTGGGGGAGACTGAGAAAGATGGGATAAATAATGTATACTGCATTGAAACAGATGAGGGAGAGAACTGTTTAAAAAGGCATATGAGATTAGGTGGCCTCTCTCCTGGAAGGGGATTGGTGACATGTACACTTTCTTTCTGGAAGAAAAATTCTTTGTTTTACAATCCCTCCCCTCAGGTCCACTCCACTATGCATAACTCCTGTCATGATAATAATACCTAATCCAATTGCTTCATTGCCATTTGGAACACTGGCCAGTGACTTCTTCCAGTAAATCCGCACCACCTTTCTTACATAGGTAAGCAACTTTACCAGCTTACCTCACCTTACAGCTTTCTTTTGTATCACAACCCCCAAACCTCCCTCTACCTACCTCTAAGGCAGTGATGTGAAAGAACTTTTACAAACATTATCAGGGGAAAATAATTTAGGGAGGTAGTGCACATATGAACTGAAATGAATGTTTCAAAGAACGATACTGAATTGACTCAGAGCTGACCCTCCAGCAGGTTTTCAAAGGCTGCCCAATCTCTGTCTTGGTACAAAACTGTGTTTGCTCTGCACTGCCAGCAATGTACTCTTACAGTTTTTAGTCTATTCTAATTTGATTGAATTGATTCTATACTTTTTCTTTCCTTCTTACTCTATTCTATTCCATTTGTCCTCCTCCTCCCCCTGCCCCTCCCTTCCTCCTCCCCCTCCTCTTCCTCCCAATAAGTCTTTCTTTGAGTCTTTTTTTAAGTTGTTTTTCTTTGCACCTTTCTGTTCTAGTGTGTTTATCCTAGCACCTGGCTTCCTCAGCCCTGGTAAGGAGACCGGGACCCTCTTCTGTCAACCTTCTTCCCCCTGTCCACACACTACTCACTGATGTCCAATCATTTCTGACTCTAGTTTCCGAAGCTGTAAATCTTAACAGGAAGGAGGCTTCCCATCTCTCTCTCTCTCTCTCTGGGAGCAGCCAGTAGATTCAAACAGCTGTCCTTTTGGTTAGCAGCAACAAGCTTCACACTCTACCACCAGAGCTCCTTAGCTTTCACTCTTTGCCTACATCCCAAACTCCTTGAACCTTGCTCCTGGCTGCTGTGGCCACCACAGCTCCTCCCTCCTGCCTCCTACTGTCCCTCCTCCGTCTGCCTCACCCTTTCCATCTACTCACTTAGCCCTGCCTAGCCCCGTCGCCTGCGGTGGGCAGAACTTTGCTTGTGTTTTCTGCTCCCTGAGACAGTAAATGAGATCAGGTTCTAACAGCCTCTCCAATTCTGGGGCTCTGCCCCAGGCTCACTCTGGGGTCTGCTTAGGTCAGGATGAAAGTAATTGAGCCAGCCAGGCATGTAATAAGATAGCTCCCTTCCCCCTGCTACCAGGCTGAGCAGCCATGGAATATGATTCTAGCAGCATCTTATCTCCTTACTCCCACTGTCACCCAAAGGGTTTCCACTCATAGCGATTCTATAGGACAGCATGACATGGCCTCAAGAGGTTTCCCAGGCTTTACAGAAGCCGACTGCCCAGCTTTCTCCCATGGAGTGGCTAGTAGGCTCAAACCTTTTCAGTTTGCAGCTGAGCCACCCCTGTCTCTTCAACAGGGGTCAGAATTCAGTGTTGAAAAAGCTGTGACTACTCACATAATAGCCTATCTCTTATCAGACTGGCTCTTTAAAACCAGGCAGGTAGAGGACTGGATCTCAGGCTCTGCAGTTCAAAGGGTGCTGGAAGAAGGGACGGTTTACAGCTGCTCAAATTGAGAAATCATTTTAGTCAGTATTTAAATGGTGTTTGCCATTTGCTAGACACTGTTATGCTAAGGTTGCACCTGATCCAGGCTTCAATCACATTACTATGCATGTGAGGGTTGGACAATGAATAAGGATGATAGAAGACAAATTGATGCCTTTGAGTTGTGATGTTGGAGACGAGTACTGCTCTGCCAAAACAATAAACAGATGTGTCTTGGAGAAGGTGTAGCCAGAGTGCTCCTTGGAGGCAAAGATGAAGAAGCTTTATCTCACATATTTTGAGCATGTTGCTAGGAGAGGTTGTTCCTTGGAGAGGGACACCATGCTTTGAAAGGTGGAGGGTTTGCAAAAGAGAGGCAGACCTTCAACCAGGCAGATTGACACAGTGACAATAGCAATGGGCTCAAGTATGTCAGAATGATGAGGATGGCACAGGATAGGACAGGGTCCCTATGAGTTGTACTCAACTCGACAGCACCTAACAACAACAGACATCATTCTGGATGCTTTATGATATTAATCCATTTAAGGTTCACAGAAACCCCTCAGACATGGAAACTGAGGCCCAGGGAGGCTATGCATCTGCCCAAGGTCACACAGCTCAAAAAGAGTAAGGAGCTGAGTACAATGTGGGTCCGGATGCTAGCCGCTAAGCCACTAGGCCATACCATCCCCATGAAAACAATTTTACTTAAGTCCAATTAACTGATCAGTGGTTCAAACTCAGCAGGAGTTCCACAGGGGAAAACCCAGGCAGGCTGCTCCATAAAGATCAGTCATTGTGTTTAAACTGATTGCAGCTCATGCTCCGTGCCCTCTTCCTTGGGTTCCTGAGGCTACCGAGGTTAAGGGGAGCAGACCACCTTACAGTTTTCCCTCAGAGTGACTGGTGGATTCCAACTGCTAACATTTCATTTAGCAGCACAACACATATCTAAGAAAATCATGGGGCTCCTTCCTAGAAGACCCTATGGGACATTGCTGCTCTGTCATGGGCCAGAATTAACTCCACAGCGTACAAAAGCAACAACCCAGTTTTTGGAATGCTTTCATGCACTTTTCTGACCCTCCAAATAACCCTGTGATCTAGATGTTATGATGATGAGGAAGGTCCTATTTTATGAAAGAGCAAATTGAGGCTCTGAAGAGTCACAGGACATTCCCAGTCACACCTCAGAAGTGGTGCCAAGCAACCTCCCAGGGCCAACTGTTTAACTCTCAAGATTTTTACAAAACAGCTATAAACCATAGTCATTAGCGATACTGTCTATTTTGCTACTATTTTGGAGGCTTTCTTGTTGTTGTTATGTGCCATCCAGTCACCTGCACAACAGCGCTGAAACCTGACCTGTCCTGAGCCAGTCTCACTGTCTACAACACACCTACCCCCATTGCCTCAGTTACTATGCCAATCCATCTCATCCAGAGTCTTCCTCTTCTGCGCTGTCCCTCCACCCTTCCAAGCATGAAGTCCTTCTCCAAGGACTGGTCCCTCTTGGCCATGTGCCCAAAGTACATGAGATGGAACTTCAAAATCCTAGCCTCCAAGGAGAAACTTGGTTTCACCCTCTCCAAGACAGACCTATTTGTTTTCTTGGTGGTCCGTGGTATATTCAAGACTCTTCTCCAGCACCACAATTCGAAGACATCGATTCTTCTGTCATCCTTAGTCACTGTCCAGCTCTCTGATACACAGCAAGTAATTGATAAGACCATGCCCTGGATCATCTTATATTTCATAATCAAATGAAAAATACAACTAAATAAATTATATTAAATTATATTCGAAAACAAAGTAATCAAAATTCAGAACTCAACTCTTTCACATTATTTCCCTACATTTTCTTGTGGCCCATCTGCTGGAGGTGAACTGCCTTTCTTTTATCTCTGTTTGCTAAAGATCATGGATGTTGCCCAACAACTCTTTCCAATCCTTGTCGAGTGACATCACAGATAAAACTCAAACTCACTGTCGTTCAGTCTGTTCCCCTCATAGCTCGCCCTCTACTGGGCTCCGAGGTTGTAAATGCCAACCAGAGGAGACTGCTTCACAGCCATCCACGAAGATGAAGGACAAAGGTGGAGTGTGTCTCTCTCTTGAGAAGCTGCTGGTAGATTTGAACCACCTGAGTAGAGTGGTCTTTGTGCTTTGCTACGGACTCGGTCACCAGAACTTCCTCGGCATCACAGTCTTTCTTTTTCATTGCTGTCAAATCAGAATTGACTCAGAGCTGACCCTCCAGCAGGTTTTCAAAAGCTTTCAATACCACAGGTGGGGACTGCCCATCTTTCTTCCATGGAGGAGCTAGTGGATTCGAACAGCCTGCCTTTGAGATGGCAGTGCAACTCCCTACCCACTAGACCGACATCACTGAGGTCGTTAGAAATCACCTGGGGTTAGTACAGGCAGATCTCATTTTACTGAGCTTCTAACCTAACTTGCAGATAATTGCCTTTCTGACAAATTGAACGTTTGTGGCGACCCTGCATGAAGCAAATCTAGAGAGGCCATTTTCCCCAACAGTATGTGCTCCTTTCCTGTCTCTGTTGCATTTAGGTAATTATCACCATATTTCAAACTTTTCTGTAATACTATTGTACAGTTAATAGACTGTAGGATCATGTGAACGTAACTTTTAGACACACTTGGAAAGCAAAGCGCTTGCATGATGCGCTTCGTGTAGATGTCCACTATATTGATCTGGAGTGGAACCCGCAGTATCTCTGAGGTCTGCCTGGATGATGTTAGGACAGTCCACACATGTTAGGATGGAGTTGCCTCCTCCACCGCTGTCACTGTCACGAGAGCCAGGTGTCCAGCACTGAGCAGTGCACCTCTTTTCCCATGTGCCTGAGCCTCCCTATGCCACAGACTCTGCAGGTGCGCACCTAGTATGGCCTCCCTTCCTGCCTTCTGCCCGCCTCCCGTGGTCTCCAGCTGCCCTTGCAGACCCCAGCATGGCCTCTAACCTCCCTCTCCCCTCTCCCTCTCTCCTTTTGACTCCCATGTCTGAGGACCTCTCCCTGCAGCCTCCAGCTGCTGAGCTGAGTCAGCTGACTTGCAGCCAGCCCTCTGGGCCTTCATTCCTGCCAGGACCAAGTTCTGTCCTCATTTTAGCAATTTTCAAGCAGAAAGACCCACCCACTTTCCTGTTTTCCCTCTCAGACGTGGGAGTCAGAGGCCTAGAATTGTTTCTGCTCTCCACTTCTCTCCCACGCTCTGTCCCCAGCCTGGTGGGCAAGGGGATGTTAGTTTCTCCGTGTGTGTTCCCGGGAAGCCGGTTAAAGATCAAAGGCTGGTCCTTCCCGAGGCCTCATGCACAACATCCCTAACCATTCCAGAAGCTCCTTGCAGAAGCTTGGCAGCCTGGGCGCTGGCTTGCATGCATCCCAAACGGGGTCAAGGACGTCGGTGAATCTGCCAACTCCTTGTAAATAAAGTATGTATGTCCACCTCCATTCTTTCTCATTTGCAGTCCCATTTTTTTCAATTAGCAATCCCCTTGTTTGACAGCCTCGTGGACTTGGGGCGATCTGAGAACCCTGCAGTAATGTGCGTGGGACTCACAATGGCTTGAAAAACTTGACGAGGTCGGTGCTGTGATTAAACCAGTTAACCAGATGCCATCTAGTCAAATCCAAGGTGTCAGTGGCTGTTTTTTTCAAATGTAAATTGCCAGGACTTCCTTCCAAGTCACCTCAGATGGACTTCTGCCTCTAATTTTTAAGTTAGAAACTTATTATCTCTATTTTTAAAGCTGAAAAAAAAATACATGAGGCACAGCAAGGCTAAAAACTTGTGCACCTTCACACGTCAAAATGGATCCGCACCTCTTCCAATAGCTCGGCTTAACTCTTCTGAGGAAAGGCATCCTGTTCTGTTTTTGTTTGCACACAGAGTAGGGCAGAGCCTGGTTTGTGCCAAGTGCTCACCACGCATGCGTAAAAACAAGCAGCCGTCTTCACTTGCACTGTGAGGAAACAGGGCCCAGCGATCTGACAGAAAGCTCTTGAAGATGTGGGTCGGGAACCCTGGCCCCACTGCCCCTGGTCTGACACTGACTCTGACCAGCCTCACAGCTCTGCCCCTTAGTCTGTGGCCTGGGAGCTGAATTGGGGGCGGGGTGGGCAGGCAAGAAGAGCCTGGCAATTGCTTCATTGCCATTTGGAACACTGGCCAGTGACTTCTTCCAGAAAGAAAGTGTACATGTCACCAATCCCCTTCCAGGAGAGAGGCCACCATGGGGTGGTGATCACTCCCTGCTGAGCACGTGGGCACAGGTCAAGCAGAGGTCAGCCTCCCACACCGACCAGCCAGGCTTTAGATGACTGTGCCAAGAGCATAAGCCCGGAAGTCACCGACACCTCACTGCTGACATACATCCGGGTTATCCAGACTCAAAATCTAGCAAGGACAAGGCCAATGGCCACGAATAGCCTCTCCTCTCCATTTTTTCAGAGGAGAAGCAGAAGTTACCTTGGTTTTCTCTCTTTTTTTTTTTTTAAAAAAAAAAGCCTGTTGTTTCAACTGGCTGTTTTCACTCTTACCCTTAGGTGGAGAAGGGGATCTTCTTGCTAGATCTAAATACAGACAACCAGGAAAAGCAAAGGCGGTCCAGGCTCTGTCTTCTTTTCTAAAACATAAATTAAAAATCCCGACTGATAGCAACTCTCCATCTGTTCCCAAGGCTTTTGTTTTACTCTTCCTAGGAGAAGACCACCCATCCTCCTTCCTCAGATCAACTGCTGGATTCAAACTGCTTACTTTACAGTTAGGTTACACACTACTCCAACCAGGCTCCTTTCTAGCATAAACAAGTGACAAATCAGCAAGATGACCGTGGAAGTTTGGAGAGAAGGGGGAAAAAATTGCCATCAACCTCAACAGGTTTGTCACAAGCCTTGCAGAATCCACAGGAACAGTACGACACCTTGACACTGTGTCACTGACGCTTGAAGCACATTTGACAGATCAAAGCAAAAATAAAGCACCATTCTATTGAGATGTGCTGTTCTGGCTAACATGGTGTTACAGTTCTTTGAAAATTAACTCCAGGTGGCATTGTGGTATTGATGTAATGATCCATTTTCTGGCATAATGAATTAGGTCTTCCTCAGTTGCCCCTACCTTGGTTCCTTCTACATTTCTAGATATTAATGGGAGATAGAGCTATAGATAGCTAGACATAGATAGAAAGAGATATCTCTTTCAGTTTCACACACAAACATGCCCTCTAGGCTGCCAGAGGAGAGAACACCAGCCTCCAGCCTCCAAGCTGATTTCTTTTTGTCACCTTGAGTAACCTATTTCCTACCTGAGACTTGAAACCTCATGAAGGAGGGAACTCTTTTGACTCTTATGAAGTGGAAGGGAAATGGCTCCTCCTTTTAAGCTTTGAGACCAGAACTCTTTGTTGGAAAGGGTCCATTTTGATCTAACTCAGTGTCCTCTGAGATGGCTCCTATTTGTTGAGAATAAACCCTCTGACAAAGGCCCGCCCATCAGGCAGCCCACTCATGATTAGTTAATCTGTGAAAATGAGAAACAACCTCTAAGTGGCTGCTATACTTCAGCAGCAAGAGGTAATCACAGCCACTAATTTCTGAAAAGCGGTGGTGTGATTTTTAAACGGCAGGGGCGCCAGTAGGAATAAGTTAAAAAGAGAAGTCAGTGCGTGGGCTATCTTTCTGAAATCAGTGTCCTGTTCTGTGTGGTTTTTCTTTCTTTTTAAAATGAGGAACTTCCTCAAAGGTTGCTAATCTGGTTGGTTTGGTTTGGTTTTTTGTTTGGATTTTGTTTTTTAAAGCATCATGGCATCTCTGTGGCATCTAAAAGTGAAATATTTGCTTCTGAAGTTAAAAAAAAAGCAACTAGGCAATAAAATGTAGCTGTAAATAAGCCTTCATGGCTTTATTTTTCATAGATAAATACACAATAAGTTCAAAGTAGGGCTGAATTCCTAAAGCAATACTCCACTAATCTGTATTCGTGGGTCTCAAGCGTATTATCTGTAATTTACAACCAATTTAAATGGCATTAACAGCCTTCCCCTTATGGGAATTTAAATTTGCATCCTGGCATTGAATTAAACAGTGATTGCATATTTTCTATAGGGGACGGAATGCTCTTTGATGCTTGTTTTGAATAATGAAGCATCTATTCACACACTGGGTGCAGCGTGCTCTTTTGTCCTCAGTGTAATTGAAGCAAAATATGAGTTAAAGAGATTTTTCTCTTTAGCCAAAGGTTTGTTGATTGCTGTCTATTTTCATCTATTCAAAATGAAGAAAACAGTAATTTCTCCTCACACTTTTCTTGAATAAAGCCCTGGATACAGGCAGGTCAAGTTGTGCTTTATATGTGATCTTTTCAAAGATGGATTCGGATATCAAGAAAACATTGTGACCCAATCGTTGGGGGAATGATATGATAGGATAATTTGCAATTCTCCACTCTGACCAAAACAAGAGTATTGCAAGTGAAGGAGAAAGGAAAAAGAGAGATAATGGCTTCCTCTCCTAAATAAATAAGCCACTTAAATAAGCTTGCTTTCCCTCACCAGCTATCTATCCTGAGGTGGAGTAGGCAGATTCTTGCAAATCTCAGAATCAGATAGAAATTCAACAATGGTGAATTCATGTGTGGTTCTGTTAGTCTTTCATAATGTGTCCACATCAGACATCAACAATCCATTGTAGCCCTCTTTGCACTTGAACCTCATAATCCAATTCTCTGAGCAGTCCAGAATAGTGGAGGTGAGTTGGCCATAGACAAGCAATCCATTTGCCATTTTGGTTCACCCATCCATCTCATTTAACCAGTGGTTCTAGAGAGATGGGATGGGCTGTCTTAGAGCTGGCCTTTGGTAGAAAATAGTTTTTGAATTTGTGATTTTGTTCTTGAGGTGTGAAACAGTTAAACCAAAGCTTTTGGTCATTTTCATTGTTTGTGGTAAGATGTTTACTGACAGGTGTCTTCACAGTTAATTAGACTATTGCTAATACCTGATGGGGACAAGAGTGATCTCAAAGGATATGGTACAAATAAAAGTATGTTCTATCTGAAGATGTATTTTAGTTCACTTCCCACCTAACTGCACCAGCTTAGCCACAGGGGCAGGTGAGCCTATCTGCCCACCACAACCTCCTCAGGGCAGAACACAGTGTACACACTCCCACCCAGCAGGGTTCAAGAACTCCTTTATCCATGTAACAAATGAATGATGAAGAGACATACACCTTAGTAAATCCTCATTACTGTGGAAAAAAACCTTCTTTATTTAAAAATAGAAATAATAACAACTCCTCTGACCCAGCTAAATAATGAGAACAAAACACTGCAGAGAAAAATTGCTTTGATATAGCCCTTAACATACTTTGAAAATATCTATTAACCTGCAAATCACCAAACAGCAAAGAGGTGAGCTGAAGAACTCTGCGGCTTCTGAAATAAAATTGTATGGGATAACTTGCACAACTCAGACATTTCAGTAACCACAATGGAATTGTCTGTTTATTGTTGTGTTGTTGTTAATTGCCGTCAAGTCGAGCACCCTATGAACAAAAGGCCTGAAGCCTTTCTGTTGTAACTATCATCATATATTCCATAGAGTTTGCAGAGGCATGTTGTTTAGGAAGTGGATGCCACTCCTGCTCTCGATTAAATAATATTGTAGGAGTCCATGAGTGAGCCAAATGGTTAAGGATCTACCTATTAAGTGAAAGCTTGGTGGTTCAAATCCACCCAGACATGCCTCAGGAGAAAGGCCAGGAAATAGTTTCTAGAAAAATACTGCCAGTCAACACAATTCTAGAGGTGCACAGTTCTACTCTGACTCACATAAGGTCGTCAGAAGTTGGAATCAACTGGATGACAAGTAGTCCAAGGTTTTTAAATTAGTGTTCTAACTGGGAACCAACTCATAGCTGACCCTCTAGCAGGTTTTCTGAGGCTGTAAATCACCTGGAAGGAGATTGCCTAGCTTACTCCCTCAGAGCTTCTGGTGGATTTGAACCACCAGAGAGGTGTGGTCTTTGGGTTAGTACCCCAACTTCCTGTGGACTTTGCCACCACAGAGCTATACTAATGCATATAAAGTAACACACCAATGTTTCAGAGACATGTCTAGAGGGTATCAAAATTCTTTTTGCTTACCTTAGGGCCATCTTCAAGATTTAAAATGATTGGGGGGGGGGGATGCAAGTTCAGTTGTTACAAGTTTTAAACCCAAGCCTACTGCAGTGGTTCAGTGGTTGTGCTCTTGAAGGCACATCTGGCAATGCCAGGATACATATTTAGTTGCCACATCTGGAGAGGGTATAATAGTGCTATGTAGTGAGTAGTGGCAAAGACATATTACCCAACAGGCAAGGCAAGCATGTACAGGGGGCACCAAGAAAAACAAAGGCCCTGTTGCCCAAAGCAAAGATGCATAGATGCCAAGCAGTTAGGACATATGGGAAAATGGGCACCTCCTTGGAAGGGAACTGGCAGGGCGGCTGCAGTGTGTGACAGAGTGCAGGCCCTCATGCAGGTCACAAGGGCACCCGCATGCATGGGTTTTTTAGTTAGGAGACTCAACCACTTCATCACCTTCACTGACATCGCAGGCTATTTCTTATGTAGTTGAAACTCCTTACGGTGTCAGTTCTCTTGACAGTCTAATGTGTCTCTCAAATAAACAATAGGTGGGATTGAGCTGTGGGGTCTACATTGCTACTAATGTGCAACTGGATCCAACATGAGCTGTTACCAGGCCAGGAGATACATTTATTGTTGTTGTTGTTATGTGCCGTCAAGTCACCTGTAACTGATAGCGACCCTATGTACAACAGCCCCAAACCCTGATCTATCCCTTGCCAATCTTATTGTCTCTGACACACCTACCCCCGTTACCCCAGGCACAGTGTCAATCCATCTCATCAAGGGTCTTCCTCTCTACCTATCAGCCCATTGACCTATGGTCAACTGATTTTTGACAAGGATATGGACTCAGCCTTTTTACCAAATGGTGTTGGCAAAATTGGAAAACTATCTGCAGAAAACTGAAGCAAGGTCCATACCTCACTCCATACACAAAAACCAACTCAAAATGGATTATGGACCTAGGACTAAAACCAATCACTATAAACTTCATTAAAGAAAAGCTTGGAAGAACCCTAGAAGTCCTAATTCACAGCATAAAACAGTCTTCCAAGCACCCTGGAAAATCTACAACCAGGAGAGGATAAAATAGATGACTGGGACCTTCTAAGAATCAAATCCTTATGCACATCCAAAACCTTCTCCAACAGGGTAAAAAGGGAAGCCACAGACTGGGAAAAAATATTTGGTAATGACATGTCAGACAAGGGACTTATATCTAGAATTTATAAAATACTTGAGCACCGCAACAAGATAAAGGTGAATAATCCAATAGAAAAATGGGCACAGGATTTGAACAGACACGTCACCAAAGAAAACATTCAGATGGCCAACAAACACATGAAGAAACGTTCAAAATCCCTAGCTCTAAGAGAGATGAAAATCAAAACAACTATGAGATATCATCTCACCCCAGTCAGAATAGCAAAATTTAACAGAACAGCAAGCAACAAATGCTGGCGAGGTTGTGGAGAAACTGAAACCCTTATTCATTGTTGGTGGGAGTGTAAAATGGTGCAGCCACTGTGGAAGGCGGTATGGTGCTTTCTCAAAAAGTTGCAAATAGAGATACCATTTGACCCAGCAATTCCACTACCGGGAATATATCCCAAAGAGACCATAATTGATATCCAAGCAGATATATGCACACCCATGTTTATCGCGGCTCTGTTCACAATAGCAAGGAGTTGGAAACAACCCAGATGCCCATCAACAAACGAATGGATAGAGAAGCTGTGGTATATTCACACAGTGGAATACTACGCTGCCTTGAAAAACAAGGAACTCATGCACTATTATTTAAAACGGGTGAGCCTGGAGGACATTATGCTGAGTGAAATATCTCAGTCACAAAAGGACAAATATTGCATGGTGCCACTGCTGTAAAATGGGATTGATATCAGGGTTGGGGTAAGACTGAGAAAAACTGGATTAATTGAGTATACTGCACTGAAACAGATGAGGGAGTGAATAATTTAAAAGCGATGTATGATAGGGTATTATGGTTATCACAAGAGTCCACAATTAAGGTTGCATAGTGGAATGTACTTGGGGCGGTGGGAGGGATGCGGGAAGATTGTATACCAGGGAAGGAGTGTTTCTTTTACTTTTGAAGGAGAGGAGCGAACTGGGGGGGTGGAGGGCTGGGTGGGGAGAGAAGTGCAGCAATGAATGAATGGAAATCCAAAATCTCTGTAAATGCTCATTAAAATTATTTTTAAAAAAGAAAGAAACTATGGTTTATCTTCTAGATATGACTTTCCTACCCATAGTTTGACTCTGTCATGTAGATGGGTGGGAATAAGCTAATGGGGCAAGTTAGCCTATCCACCAGGGGACTATCTACCAATCCACAAGGGGATTGGCTAGTCTTGCTATTAGATTGAGCAATCCAGCAGCAGGAGAATTAGAACTTCCCTGCCCCAGCAAAAAAGGAAGAAAAGAATGTAGGATGTTTTTGGGATCTGACTTTTGCTCCAGCTACAAGTACAGCAGCAGCATCCATGGCCAAAGCAAAGAACCAGAGAACTAACATCACCCTCACCCCCCATGCACAGAACCAGAGTTAAGCTAAGAGCAAGTTTGTTAGATAACTCTGGGGAGCAGGCAGATGTGAGCCAATATTGGCAGGACTGAGAACTTTGTAACACAGGCTAAAATAAAACCACAAGGCTGAAATGCTGGTGAACAAATTTCAGAAGCTTTCCTGACTGAATTCTGCTGTTTACCTGGATCTTAACGGTTTAATTTCCCCAGTGTGGTCTGTGAGCTATTGCATCAAATTTTGGACTCAGAAAAGCAATAAGATTGCTGTTGAGATGAGTAGAAGGAAGTATGGGAGCATGGGGGACATGTCTGACCATGGGAATCAGTGTTGTGCTGCTGATGCTGTTGATGGGGACAGTTCCCCTTTGTGAAATTGGTAAAGGTCAGATATGGCCATCCTCATGTGGCCCTAGCTCTTTTTACATAAATAAATGATGAAAGTGCTCTAGAAGTATATCATTGAGTACCAGAGGTCAATTCTACATAACCTCACAAGTTCTTTCAAATAGATGTTCCTTCTCAAACTATGTATGCATATACCTGATTAAGAATGCATGAAATATTTGAGAAGTCAGTGCAGGTTTATTCCAATTACTTAAATATGTAACTTTACAGAGACAGTTTCATTCTTATATGAGAATCAAGTTTACAGATTTATAAAAGACAAGTCTTGTACATATAGGCATGTATGTTTCCATAATAAAATATAAAATTCAATTAATAACCCCAATATTTAAATTGCTTTATGTATATTCTTACATTTCATGAGCAAGCTACAAAGATAGATGAGGAAAAAACCCAAAGTGTGTACCAGACGAGACTGAAAATTGCACTAGAGTGTTGAGAAGCCAAATCAAAAGGAAGAGATGCCAAAGTAAAAAAGCTGCAAAGACGATTTCAAAGGGCAGTTTGAGAAGACAAAGCAAAGAATTATAACAGAATATACAAAGAACTGAAGTTGGAGAATTAAAAGAGAAGAATCAGTTTGGCATTTTTAAAACTGAAAAACAGATTCAAGCCTCAAATTAAAATACTGAGATTGCTATAGGCAAAAACCTGAATGACCCAAGAAGCATCAAAAGAAGATGGAAGAAATACACCAGGGTCATTGTACCGAAAATAATTGGTTGACATTGAAAAATTTCAGGAAATGTCATCTGATCAACGGACAATTGTAACAAATGAAGAAGTTCAAGGCACTGGCAAAAAATAAGGCCCCAGCAATCAGTGTGATACCAATTGAAATGTTTCAACTAATGGATGCAGCCCATGTGTTTACCAGTCTATGACAGGAAATTTGAAAGACAGCTGGTCGGCCAACTGACTGGAGGAGATCCATATGTGTTCCCATTCTAAAGAAAGGTGATCCAACAGAATGTGGAAATTATTGAACAATATCACAGGCAAGCAAAATATTGCTGAAGATTAACCAAAAATGGCTAGAATCGTACACTGACAGAGACTTTCTAGTAACTCAAGCTGGGTTTAGAAGACACTGTGGCACCAGCGATATCATTACTGAAAGCAGGAATACCAAAAGAACGTCTGTTTGTGTTTTGACTATGAAAAGGCATCTGACTCTCTGGATTATGATCCAGAGATCAATGTTAACTATGGTCAACACTGAGTAGCATGTGAAATCACAGAACACTCAATTATGCTTATAAGTAATCTATATCTAGACCAAGAAATTATTTTTCAGTTGGAATAAGGGAAGACTGCATGGTTTAAAATCAGGAAAGGTGTGTGTCAGAGTTGTTTCCTTTTTCCATGCTGATTCAATTTGCATGCAGAACAAATTATTCGGTAAGTTTACTCCATGCAGAAGAATGAAGGGTCAGGACCTAAGGAAGACTCATCATCAATTTGAATAATGCAGATGACATAGCTTTGCATTCTGAAAGTGAGGAGAACTTGAAAAGCTTGCTGCAAAAGATCAATGACTACAGCCTTCAATATGGATTGTATCTCAACATCAAGACGACAAAAATTCTCACCACTGGACACCTCCACCCCATTGGTGTGTTTATGTGTGTGAATCAGTTAAATAATATTTTCTTATACAGAGGGGGCTGATGGCTACAGTTATTACTCTAGTTTGCTGCTTCCCAGAGCCAATTAAGAATTAGCTCAAGTAACTCAATTCTAGGTTTTTCAAGAGCAAAGAGGTTTCAGGAACTTCTAGGATCTCTGTTACACTCTCTCATGGGGCTGATAAAGGTAGGCAGAGCACAAACTATCCACTATTGCATAAACCTCAGGGCGTCCTCCTCTGAAAGTTCTATAATCCATATGTATTGTGAAAAAAGAGTGAGATTTTTTGCTTTATTTTGACTGGTTTTTTTTCCCCACTTTCCTCTACAAGTCTTACTTATACAGCTAATTTGCTTTGTGATCCCAAAGATTATGTGCCCATGTTTATCTTTTCCATTTCTCTATCAGTTAGATGTCAGAACAAACTAAGGGAACACTTCCTGGTTTAAAATCTGGAAAGGTGTATATCAGGGCTGTATCTTTCTCCATGCCTATTCAATCTGTATGCTGAGCAAATAATTTGGTGAACTATATGAAAAAGAATTGGAAGAAGACATAATTATGGACAACCTATGTTATGCAGATGACACAACCTTGCTTGCAGAAAGTGAAGAAGACTTGAAGTACTTGCTGTAGAAGATCAAAGATAGTTGTAGAGGATCTTCAGGCCTTTTGTTCATAGGGTCACTATGAGTTGTGCTCGACTCAAAGGCAATCAACAACAACAACAATAACATGAAATATTCAGTACTCTTTTGTCAGAATCACAACTCAAAGGCATCTATTGTTCTGCTGTTGTCCTTATTTAAGATGTTGTCCAACTTTAAGATGCATAGCAAGTAGTTGAAAATACCATGGCTTGGATCTGGCATACCTTAGTGTCTTTAAACTGACATCCTTATTCTTTAGCATGTTGGAGAGGTCCCTGAAAGCAAATTTCCCCAATACAACACGTCCTTTGATTTTTTTCCCCTTTTTTCCTTGTTGTGTGCTGTCTAATTGGATCCGACCGGCACAGGAGGAAGTTGCCTCTCCTTCTCCATCTGGTGAATTCAAACCACACATCTACAGGATTGTAGTGCAACTTCTTGTCACTAGTCCACCATCTTTTGAATTTTTTTTTTGTTTACTGTTATCACGGATGTTGATTATGGATTCAAGTAAAAAGAAATCATGGACAACTTCAGTCTTTTCTCCATCTATCATGGTGAAGATTTTGGTTTTCTTGATGTTGAGATGTAATCCATAAGGCTGTTTTGGATGTAATCTTTATAAAAGTTGATTATCAGGCCTAGCTTCTATAATATGTCTGGATAAGTCTGAACAGCCAACATGTACCAGAGTTGTTGTGGTAGTTGTTGTTTTTGATTGCCTTCGAGTCTAGGAAGACTCACAGTGATCCTATAAACAAAAGGCTTGAAGCCCCTCTACAACTATCAATGTTTATCAAAGTTCATAGAGTTTCCAGAGGCATGTTATTTAAGAAGTAGATGCCACTCTTGCTTCCAAAACTATCATAGTATATTACTGTTTTTATATGCCATTGAGTTGCTTGTGATGTATAACAACTCTGAACCCTTCCCTTCCTTTCCCTTCGCCAGTCTAATTCTGACACATCAACCCCCATTGCCCTGGTCACTGTATCAATCCATCTCATCTGGGGTCTCGCTATCCTGCACTGTCTGTCCACCCTTCCAAGCATGATCTCTCCTGGCCACGTGCTCAAAGTAAGTGAGGCAGAGTTTCAAAATCCTATCTTCTAAGGAAAGACTTGGTTTCACCCTCTCCAAGACAGACTTATTTGTTTTCTTGCAGTCCATGGTCTAATACTCTTCTCCAGAACCACAACTGGAAGGTATCTATTCTTCTGTCATTCTTAGTCATTGTCCAACTCTCTGAAGCATAACAATTAATTGAGAAGACCATGGCCTGGATTAGGCACATCTTTGTCTCTAGGCTGACATCATTGCTCTTCAGCACTCTGGAGAGGCCCATAAGAGCAGATTTTTACAATGCAATTTGACTATTGATTTCCTGACTGCTGGTGTTAAGAGTGTTGATTGTGGATACGAGCAAGCTGCAATTGTTAACTATCTCAATCTCTTCACTATCCATCCTGATGCTGCCAATTGGCCCAGTGGTGAGAACCCTTGTTTTCTTGATGTTGAACTTCAATCCATATTGAAGACTGCAGTCCTTGACCTTCCGCAGCAAGCGCTTCAGGTCCTCCTCAGTTTCAGCAAGCAGGGTTGCGTCATCTGCATAATGTAGATTGTTGATGAGTCTACCTCCAAACAAACAAACAAATAGGTTTTGGAGGAAGTGCAACCAGGGTGCTGCTTAGAGGCAAAGATGGTGAAACTTCGTCTCATTCACTTTGGGCACATTCTTAGGAGGATACAGTCTTTGGAAAAAGAAAGCATGCTGGGAAAAGCAGAGGATCCGAGAAAGGATGGATTGGCACAGTGACTGCAATAATGGGCTGGAGCATATCGAGTGATGGTGAGGATGGCACAGGGTAGGGCTAAGTTCAGATCTGTTGTTCACAGGGTTGCTATGAGTCATGGAGGACTAGATGACACCTAACAATAACATCAATCAGATGACTCTCAGGCTGTTCTACTAGAGGGTTAAAAGGGACATTAAAGGGAGCTCTGGTGGCCTAGTGGCAAGACGCTGCACTGCAATCCCAGAGGTACAGGATTCAAATCCACCAGATGCTGTGCTGGAGAAGAGGGGGCAATCTCCTCCTGTACCAGTCAGATCTGATTTGACGGTACATGTAAAAATAATACAATAAAAATAAAAAAAAAATTTTAAAAAAGGGACATTAAAAAAACTTAAAGGGGGATATCAAAGTTAATATTGCTAAAGCACTCCCACATACAAAGGGTTCTAACTCTGTTGGAGTAGAAACTGTGCCTTGTTTACTCTATAGCATCAGAACACATAGCTGGTACTGTGTTTGACACAAAATTGTTATTTAATTAATAAGTCTTGACAATACTGTGCTTTGGAAACTATTTGTCAGTATTTACTAAAGCTAAACAGTGATCTAGTGATTTCCACTCCAAGCTGTATACTCCGAGGAAAAGCGTAATTAAATCGTGAAAGGCCAAGGACAGAAAAGCATCAATGAACCTTTTTTTCCAGAATGGTAGAAAAAAAAGGGAGGAGCTGGAATAAAAGCTGACATGTCCGTCAACAGGAAAGTGGATACTGTATGCTTACAACACAATGACCCACTGCAATTAAAATTTTTTTTTAAAAAGATTGCACATTAAACTCTCAGTAGGACATCTGGTAGTAAGGGGGTCTCAGTAATCATACTGACAAGGAGAGCAACACTTAAAGAGCATGGGCCACATGCCAGTTACTTCCCGAAGTTTCATGCTGCCTTATGTACTTCACACAGCAACCCAAAGAGCAAGCCTCTATTTCTCATCTTATTTTACAGCAGAGAATAGCAAGGGACAGAGAAATCAGACAATCTTTGGTGCGTTAAATGGAAATAAATTAGTCATGCTGAATATTTTTTTTCCCAACGAGAGAATAATATTGCCAATTCAACTCAGTGCTGTGCTTTGCATTGAGTAGGGAGGAATGCATCTTTTTCTTTCCTGTGTTTTAGGAGTTCATTCTAGACCTTTCCATATTATACCTTTTGGCCAATATTCATTCTTTGAAAAACCAAAACCCAGGCAGAAGCTCCTCCAGTGATTAAGGGTTGAGTTTGGAATGCTCTGCTTAATGGAAACTTGGGGAGACATTTTTCTTTTGATTTGCTTTGTCTGCTTGGCTACTGGGCTGCCTCTTTGCTCCTGGAGAACAATCAGGCAATGAAATCCTGAAAGTGAGTATATTTTTTTTGTGTGGAGGTGGGAAAAGACTTGGGTATCTCAGCTTCTTTGTCAGTCAAATAATGAAACTCTGACCCTTGGTCTTTGGAGCTGCAGAGGAAGATGTTGGAAAGGGCTGCTCCCTACAGAAGGCAGTGTCAAAATCCCCACAACTGATATGGTGTCCATGTTTGACAGCAGATTCAGGGAAACAGCTGTCAGGCTGCCCTTTGCTTTGTAATGACCCAACTGTCTGCTGTGAGGGTATTAAGGAAATTTAGGGAGGCGGGTTACCAAAGCAATGAGTAACTGCGCCAACATCTGAGCTGTTCACATCAGATGCTTCCATACTTGATTTGGGTCTCAGAACCATTTCCCCATCAGAAAAGGAAATAAATACAGGTGACCCGGGACTACTTACTCATCCCTTGTCCTATTGGAAAACACTGCCGTTGGTAATGACAAATTCATCTCTGTGTGTAAGTGAGAGCTCAGAGAGTTGCAATCACATCCTAGCTGCAAGTTTATTTATGGTTTGTTCAAGGTCTAATCCCCCACCCCCATCCCTGCATCCCCAATGGCAGGATTGGGAGAGGGCAGAGATGGGGCTATTAAATCCCCTCGTCAGCTCCTCATCTCTGCTCTCAGCAGCAGCTGGTGCCTCCCCTCTGCAGAGCTGGCCTGCGTGGATGCTGTTACCTGGGTAGCCGGGAGTTCTGGCCGAGGTGATGGATGGGGTGAACTGTGCTTTCTTGGGGACTATTCTGGATGCTGCTTTAAACTAGCTGGAAAAAAAACCCCTCAGTTGGTTCAATGCATTCTGATTTAACTGGCTATGTTTTGTGGGATCTAAATGAATAAAGGGACAAAAATGATTTTTAAAAAATCAATTTGAGGACAGAATGGGATTGTGGTCTTGGAATGAATTTGGTCTTGGAATTCTGAGAACATTCAGAGGGAAAAAATTTCTTCAAGGACAGCTTCTAGGGCTTAAAAATTAAAAATGCATTTCACATCGGTATGAATTTATCATTTTCATTAATTACCTTTTTCAAAGTTATACATGTAATAGAGGTTCCCTGGAAAAGCATATGAATGTTCACAGAAGTAAAAAGAAGAAATTAAAATAACATCCAAAAGAGTAAAAGATGGTTTATAATCCTTCATTTTGTACATATACATATCTGTGTTTCTAGAAACTACTGTATCTGTGGATTTGTGACCTGCTCATGATTATGACATAATATCCCTTGATGATCTTTTCACATTGTTAAGTAGGCTTCTGAATTACTGTGTAATGCAGCTGCCTGGGATTCTAGTGCGTGACAATTAGAATTTATTTAACTCCTCCTCCTTCATGGGCATGTTTCTGCGGCTGGTTGTTTCTAGTTTTCTGTCATCATGACTAAAACCATGGTGAGTACTCTTGTAGACAAACTTGTGTTTCCATGCACATACGTTCAATTTATTAATTGCTAGGATTGCCTTTCATGGGTCAGGGGGCATTTTTAAAGCTTTTGATACAGACTACCACATTACTCCCAGAAAGACAGTGTATGAGGAGGATCTATTCTCCAAACATGGTGGAGTTTGTGGAAATAACGTTTTATTTCATACACCCCCCCCAAATTGTGATTTGAATAAAACTTTGCGAAGTAAATTGGTTTTCCTTCTATGACGTTTCAAAAGCCTGTGATTAGTTTCCTTTTGATTGCTTTTTGTCTCTTCCTCTAATGGTTATGCTCAGCTCTGACCTCTCCTTATTGCTCTCGTACTCGCAAGAAAACCAAGAGAGTGGCTGGAACCCCCCACAGAACCGCTGGGTGGACAGGTTTTGGCAGACTCTCAAGGAATTTCAGTTTCATGCTGGAAGGAGATGGCACAAAGAACTGTCCATTTATTCTGTGCAAGAGGATATTTACATTACATTTTACAACAGTCATAAATGAAAATGGCATTAATCTGCCAAGTTGTTGTTTGTAAAAGAGCAAAAGGGATGAGGTGGTCGACCTACCAGAGAAAGCCCTGTGTCTGCCAGAGCTTTACTGTGGGTATGATTTTAAATAGCAGGGCAAAGGTGATGAAGCCAGCTCAACATCTCTGTCTCCATGGCAACAGCATCCCGGCTCTGAGCCTCTGACACAGCGGCGGGGACCGAAATACACTCCTTGCGCACAATTACACTGCAAGTTAGGAGTTTCTTTTGATGCCTTGTAAATGCACAATTTAAAAATATGAGCAAGGACAGAGAAAGAGCAAATCATGCACAGCTAGAGGGAGTCTTTAAAATGACTTGGCAAAGAAAATGAACATTGAAAGGGTTTGATGAAGTCTGCTGTCTCCATTGATCATGTTCAGAGAGCTTGAAAATCTCGCTCGTGTGTGAGTAGGGGGAAAAAAATCTATGCATACATATCGTAAGTGTGTGCATTAACATTTTTAATGTCCTTTCCCTAAATTTTTAATACAGGTCAATCTTGCTCTCAGCACATCCACTTAGTTCAGGTTATGATTTAATCAATTACAGAAGCCATCCAATTTACATAGCTGGAAGCTCTCCATATGCTAAACCCAACCGAACTTCAAAGAATCAGCATTAGCCTTGAGTTGTGGAGAGTATTCTCAGCCTGCTTAAAGGGTGGTTAAAACTTACAAGTGGAGAAGAATGTGCACTTGACTCTTGTTGACGTCTAGTCATCTACTTATTTTGAAAGGAACTTTAAAATGAAAAAGAATATAATGTGAAGTTGTGATTCTAAATGGCTGAGTTCTTTCTGTTTTCCAGAAAGAACTGTCTCCGCTACCAGGTGAGTAATGTTCAAGAAACCTGGAGTGATGATACGGCCACTAAAGCTACTTAACATTTAATTCTTTAAACATGGGCCTCAGTAAATGCCATGGGAATAAGTGGATGAGCAAGCAATGCCAAGGGAATCTGAAACACACGTATGATAGATGCCTTATGCCTGTGTTCCCATTAGAGATGCCAAGATCATCTAGTTCAGTGGCTCCCTATCAGGGGACAGTTTTGCCCTCCCAGGGGACATCTGGTCATGTTAGGAGGCATTTTTGTTGTCACAAGTGGGTACAGGGAATTGCTACTGGGATGCTGCTAAACATCCGGCAATGGTCAGGACAGCACTCACCACCAAAAAATGATGCAAACCCCAAATGCCACCAGTGACGAAGTGCAGCAATTTTGATGTAGGTAACTAGCCGTCTGGCTACTTCTGCTGTGGACAGTATTGAGGGTAGAACACAGAGTTATACGATCTGCACTCACAAAGGCAACGTTCTCCTTGAATTGTGTCATTAGTGTTACATGATTCTCCCCCCACCGCATATTAAATGCAACGTTGTTTTACTGCAAATAAATATTCTTGAAAAGTAAAAGACGATAAACAGAAAATGAGAAGCAATGCATTGGGGGGGGGGGAAACCCAAACAAAACTGAAAATAAAAAGCCCAGGGTTGTTGAGTCATTCACAGGAAACATCAGCTAAGTGGCTGGCACAGCCGAATACTAAATAAATATTAGCTGTTGTTTGTTTCTCCCTGCACTTGGTGACATGGAAAAAACGAAATATACAGAATTATATACTGTGGCTCATCAAGGAAATAAAAAGAACAAAAACATCCAAGTACTCACTGCCCAGTATCTTTGACACTCATATGTCTCCTGCTAGGTGCCATGGAGGGAGGGAGCTCTGGTGGTGTAGTCCAAAGCTAGTTGCCCTGGCAAACCAAAGGCTGAGAGACTTCAGCAGTTCAAATCCATGAGCAGCTCCACGGAAAAAAGGTGGACAGTTTCCCTTTGTAAAGATTTAAAGTGTTAGAAGCCCAACACAGGGTCACCATGAGTTATATTCTACTTGATAGCAGGGGATTTAATAATTTCTATATCGCTCTCTCACTCACCATCATGGAGTCGGCTCTGACTCTTAGTGACCGGCCACTGACTTTCTGAGGCTGTAAATCTTAAGGGAACCACTAGAGACACTGGACCTTTTAGTTAGCAGTGCTATGGACTATGCCACCGGTGCTCCTGTGAGTATGTTACTTGTCAGTTTGCTGTACTGGCATTATTAGCAGGATGCTGTGATGCTAAAAGCTAGGTCACCAGTATTTCAAATATCAGCACAGTCATCCACAGTGGACAGGTTTCAGTGACACTATCAGATTAAGACAGATTAGGGAGCCAGATTGGCTATCTACTTCTGAAACAACAGGTCTTTTAAAACACTATAAACTGTAAAGGAACGATGTTTGATATAGCACTGGAAGTAGGCCCCAGATTGGAAGGCATTCAACAATGAAAAAAGGTGGCCGGTCAGCAGAGGACAGACAGACTCTCAACATGATGAATTAAAAAAAAAATCATCATAATGGATAGA
This sequence comes from Elephantulus edwardii, assembly GCF_000299155.1. Classification (NCBI taxonomy): domain Eukaryota; kingdom Metazoa; phylum Chordata; class Mammalia; order Macroscelidea; family Macroscelididae; genus Elephantulus; species Elephantulus edwardii. Next base: position 9,316,708 of record NW_006399881.1, on the reverse strand, counting down.
CACAGTAACAGTAGGAATGGGCTTGAATATATCAGGTACAATGAAGATGGCACAGGATAGGGCAAGGTTGCGATCTGTTGTTTATAAGGACAACAACAACAGAAGTATATCTATAAATAAATACACACACACACACACACACACACAGGCTGTTGTTGCTATATACTGTAGAGTTGCTTGCGATTCAGAGAGATCCTATGTACAACAGCTCTGAATTCAGCTCTATCCTGAACCAACCTCATTGTCTCTGACACACTAAGCCTCATTACCTCAGTTACTGAATCAATCCATCTCATCAACAGTCTTCCTCTCTGCACTGTTTCTCCACCCTCCCAAGCATGGCATCCCCCTCCAAGTTCATCCTGGAGAGAGTGAAGCCAGGCTGCTCCTTGGAGACAATGATTCTGAAGCTTCGTCTGACATATTTTGGACATGTTGCGAGGAGGGACCAGTCCTTGGAGAGGGACGTCATGCTTGGGAGGGTGGAGGGACAGTGCAGGAAAGGAAGACCCTTGATGAGATGGATTGATTCAGTCACTGGGGTAATGGGGTTAGGCGTTTCAGAGACATTGAGATTGGCAAGGGATAAAGCAGGGTGTAGGGCTATTGTACATAGGGTCACTATGAGTCACAAACGACTCGACAGCACACAACAACAACAACAACGATATATATATATGTATCTCACTACTGTATATATGCCATGTGTATATTTCCAAGACTTGCTGCTTCTTTTCAATATTATATTTCCCCCCCATGCTACAGTTAATTCATTTTCACTGCTGTATACTATTGTACTGCATGATTGTATCAGTTTATTGATCCATTTTACTAGTGAGGCACTTCCCCCCACCTACCCTAGTTTCATCTATAACAAACATGGCCGCTGTATGTCTTTCCTGGGGTCCATGCATAAGGATTTCTTTCAAGTTTATATCTAGGAGTTAAATAATCAAATAGAAGATTTAAGTTTACTAGGCAATGCCAAAATCTTTTTCAAGGTCTTGGGTACCAATATGCACACTTATCCACAGTATACAAGGATTAACATTGATTTAACAGGAAGAAACCATAAACATTTGATATTATAATCACATTCATGATAAAAAAATTATAATCACAGTCATGAGAAAAATTTAGGTGGATATTTTCCCCTTAACTTTCCAGAAATTCAGTTAAAGCATTAAATGTAACAAAATTGTGATTAAGTTCTAAAACATTCTGAAAATCTATATATCTCTACCCTAGAGTAAATTTAGTCTATTTCCATATAAATTTAAGACTGGATATTTTTTGCTCTATTTAGACAAATAGAACCTTCAAAATGCTGCTCCTATTTTACTTTGGCTAAAAAAAAAAAAAAACAAAAAAAACCAACCCTCTTATTAATGTGAGGAGTTAAGATCTAATGACTCCTCTGGCAAAATTTCCAAAATATCTTTTTATTATTTTGTAATTTTCATTAGCAGTTAACATTTCCAAAGTTTTATTATAGACATTTTTTGGAATGTCTCATCATAATAGGATCACTGTGATCTCACAAGTTCCACATAAGAAATCTTATCAGGGAAATCATTCTTTGTATGTCACAACAACGGAAAAGGTAGGGTTTCACACACTCAGCCAACTTCCCTCCTTCCTAGCATGTGCGGAAAGATTTAAAAAATATGGTGACTCTGGGCACATGAATCCTCATAATTTTCATGTCTTGATTGACTTCAGCTGCCTGAGCAATATTTATTTATCCCCAAGTAATATTCTAGAGAAATTTTGTATATCTTATTTCAAGGTGGAACCATAATGGAAAAGATAAGTCTGTTGGAATCCTTAGCCATTCTGCGCGAGGCTGTTCAACTTCAGAGTGGGTTTCACAATAGACTGGGGTTGGAAGGATTGTTTGAGTTGGAAGTTCTCACCTATGGGAACTAAAGACCCCAGGATAAGGAATGTTGAGAACCATGAGGGAGTAATAAAGTTTTTCGTTTTTTGGTGGTGTTTGGTTTTTTTTTAAAAGTAAGGCACAAAAGGGAGGCCAAAATGTCAACAAAGCCAGAGTTGGGTCTTACAGTTCAGGAATGAGGCCAGAGGTTCCGAGCTGGGAAGAATGAACCCATGCATCTGTGAGAGAAACCAGGAACATGCAGTAAATCCCATGTTAAGCTCTAATGCAAAGCTGGTAGAAAAGTTTACATCCTACTGGAAGAATATTCTACAAAAATCAGTGAGCTGAGAGCCGCAGTCAGCCTAGAAGTTGGGATCAGGGCCACAAAGAGGGGCTCAGTCACTCATGCTGCTGGGCCCAGTCTGTCCCCACCCTGGCTCCACCCTTCTCTGACCCTGGCCTTTGATATGCAGCCCTGAACAGCCTCAGCCACTGGCTCCCTGACCTTTCTCAGTCTCCATGGATTTTTAATCTCTGGCTAGTCACCAGCATGGTTTGCCCCTTACTCTCATGTGAGGGTGCCTTGGCTTCCTTCTCCTGCCTATATCTAAGCTCCTTCTCTCCCAGCCTGAAAATCTCCTATTCCCATCACAGCTAACGGATGCTAAGGTACATCACAAAGAGAGCTCCACAAACCAGTGGCTTAAAAAGAAATCAAAGCAGCAGCTTTTCTTCTAAGCATTAGTCCAAAGTAAGAGGTCTAGATTCGCCAGAGTCATTCAGAGACCCCAAAACCCTTGCACCTTTGTAATCCACTGCCAGTGGGTCCATTTTGACTCATGGTGACTCTCCATCAGGTTTTTGAGGCTGTAAATCTTTTACAGGAGGAGTCGGCTTCATCTTAGTCTGCTCCCATAGGAAGGCTGGTAGATTCGAACTGCCTACCTTTCAGTTAGCAGCCCAATACCTAATGCACTATGCCACCAAGTCTCCTTTTCCACCTTTGTAGCACTCCTCAACCCCTAGGGCAGGAGTCCCTAACCTGGGCCCATGATCAAAATTCAAGAAGGTTGTGAACTTGGATGAAAATGATCCTTCTCTTCACTAATGTTGTAATAGTTTTCTATTGTTGTAATCAATTCCCAGGAACTTACTGCCTAAAACAAATTTATCTCTTCAGGGTCTGGAGGTACGAAGCTCAAAATCAATCTTACTGGGGTAAGTTCTGGTGTCGGTAGAGCTGGTTCTTTTTTGGACCTTCTGGGGAGAAACTCTTCCTTTGTTTTTTTCCCACTTTAAAGGCTGCCTGCACCCCTGTTTGTGTGAAAGGTGACCTTGGTCCCATCCTGTTAAAAGTATGTGCTTAGGAGTACTCAGGAACGCCTATCTTGCGAACCACTGGGTGCATATTTCTTGTCTGTGCTGTGGTCCAAGGATTGGTCTGGAAACTTGGATATGGTGCTATGTTTGAATAGCTCAAGGGAGAAAACCATCAAACACAGAAGATTACATATTATATGATCCCATTTACATCAAACGTCCAGAATAGAGAAATCTATAGAGACACAAATAAAGACTTTGTGGGTCACAGGTTAAATGCTTGGTTGCAAACCAAAGCGTCAACAGATCAAGCCCACCAGCAGCTCTGTGAAAAAAAGATACAGTAGTCCGCATCCATAAATATTCCAACTCCCAAGACCCCAGGGGGCAGGTCTACACTGTTAAAAAGAGTAACAATGAGTTCTACAGCAGTGGATTTGGTATTGGTTTTACAGAGAGTCACGGAAGATGAGTGGTTTCCTAGGGCAAGGAGAATAAGGAGTGAGAGAAAGCAGAGAGAGCTAAACGGGATGGCTTTTCTTTCCAGAGAGGATGAAAGACTGATCTAAGATTAACTGTGGTGATGGTTTCACAACTCTGTGACTACACAAAAAACCACTGAATTACATGATATGGAAGTTCTAATTCAAGAAAGCTGTTCAGAAGTAGACAGTAAATATCCCTTGAAGCCATCATTAAACTAAACAATAGTTTAGCTCAATTAATAAAGAATGTTTGCCTTGAGCATCAAGCGCTTGAAAAGAATTATCTACACGAGTTCAAAGTGACAACAGTATGTTTAAAGAACAGATGAGAACACTAAGGACTGAGAGTCTGAATCTACACTGATGAAACAAAATGGGTAGAGATAGTGGCATGCACTACTAATGGTGACACAATGTAACCAATGCCATTAAACTGTGCAAGTAGAAATCTTGAACCGATCTACTTTTAGTTGTATATATTGCCACCAGGAATAAGTATAAACATACAATTAAAAAACAAAACAAAACAGGATCTCACATTGCTGTGAGAACACAGGAAACAAGTCAGTCAAGACAACCCACTGCGGCCACTCATAACACAATGTCAAATGACAATGGTCTTTGCCATCCTTAAAGGAAGCACTGAATTGGTGTTATGACTAAAGTATAAGGCCACTTCCGATAGGTGCCATAATTGAGCTGGAGTGTTTCAATTTACCCATCCATGCACTGACCAGGCACAGTTTTGTTTTGGCCAGTTTATTGGTCTTGACTATTCAGCCAGATTACTGGTAATGGACCAGCTTGGTACATTTAAAATGTTTCTAGGAGCACCAGATCAGATTGGTATCGCTGTGGGAGTTTAAAAAAGTAAAACCCTTCCTTAGCATTCACAATACACACTGCACAAGGGACATCACATTGTCTGTCCCGAGCAAAAGGCAGTTCGTTAATTCGGAAGTGGAAATAATTGCACTAGCCTTCCATCATGGCAGAGGCTGAGGCTGCATCAGTGAGGACATGGAGCCCAGAACTCAATCCACTGTAGATGCGCAAATAATCACAACCTTCGCGCCTGTGAATGTGTCTCTTGGGGAGAGTCTGGGTATACCATCGCTGTAATTAACAACAGAATGGTAAGAAGTTTTGAAATCCGTGGCACAAATACAGAGGTATTTAGAGAAGCAAAGACAATAATGGCCTGCATATGGGTATTAAGCCCCAAATGGTGGAAGAGGGGAGGAACAGAGAAACGGAGCTCAATTTTAAAAAGACATGCTTCCTAGGAGGAAAGAGACTCTTTTGTACTCTCTATGCTGCTACTGTGTGCTGTCCAGTTAGATTCCACTCTCTGAGAGCCCGTGTGATGGATTAAAGCCCGGCTTCACTCTAGATGAAGGCAGACTGCCTGCCATCTTTCTCATACTGGTGGGTTGGAACCACCAACTTGTCAGTTCATAGCTGAGAGCTTAAACAGGACTCTCTTACCAACCCGTGAACCCTGCTATCCAGTGGAGTCCCCATAGTGACCTTAGTTAGAAACATCCCCACAGGGTTTCCAAAGTGATACATGTTTACAAAAGCTGATTGTCTCATTTTTCTCCCAGCCAGATTGACTGGTGGATTCGAACCATTGACCTTACGGTTGACAGTCCAAAGCTTAATTCACTACACCACCAAGGTTCCTTTTTCTTATCCCTAAAACACATTTAAAAACAAACAAAAAAAAATCCCCACTGCCTCTTAATTGATTTGGACTCAGTGAGAGGACAATACTCATCTTCCTCTCTCGAAGCAGCTGGTGGATTCAAACCACTAAGCTTTTGTTTGAGAGCTATGGTGGCCTGGCGGTTAGAAGCTGCACTGCAATCCCAAAGGTATGGAGTTCGAATTCACCAGCTTCTCCATGGGAGATGGATGGATAAACTCTTCCCATATAATATACTGCCTCTCAACACCCACCGGAAGGTCAGCTAAGGGTTGGTTTTGACTTGAGGCCACACGATAACAACAACAAGAAGCTTTAATTTAAGCAGCACAACACATGAAAGCATCACACCACCAGGGCTCATGCCCTGATGCACATTAAATTCCTCAGGCACTTAGACCCAGAGGGCCACGCGGGGTTCTTTGAAATAAAGACTGGTGCTCTGCTCTCCCTGCTTGCTACATTAAACCAAAAAGAATGGCCAAGATTTGTCAGAGACATTTCAGAAACTGTTACTATCCTTTCAAGAATCACACAGCTAGGAGCTCCTGAAGAGCGAAAGCTGCTCTTTCCTTAGAGAAACCCCAAACACTTGTTTTAATTTTGGTTGCAAAGGCGCTAGTCCAAGGCTCGAATCCTTCTGCTGGCTGCAGCGCCTCAGTCATATGAGAAAGGAATTTCCCCCGACCAGGCCTTCAAGCTGCCTTTGCTGGACCTGATTAATTCAGGAGAGCAGAGTCCAGGAAAATGCTTTTTATTCCGGTTGAGCTCTTTCTGCCGCTGTCTCCTTTGCTTCCTCAAGTCCAGTAGACTGAGGGTGCCCTTCCCTTGGCATCCCAGGCGCTCTGAGAGAAGGGGAGTGCTCAGCCCCACGAAAGGAACACAGATAGCCAGTAGCGACAGAGCATGGGGATGACAACAACAACAACTAGAGAACCCATCTGAGGAGGCACGATTCTTGGTCTCCGGGTCTCCTTTCCTCACCCAGTTGGAGTGTCCTTGGTGCTGAACAAAGCTGGCTGGTTTCATCTCTTCCTGGACTCTGCTTTCTTCCTCTTACAGGGAGGGCGAGATTGTAAAATGATGGTGGGGACAGTAAATTTGTGTTATTTATTGGCAGGAGTTTCTTTGCCCTTTGCTAAAAGCTCTCATTGGGAGAAGCCAGCAGCGAGGAGGAAAGTATTTCTTTAGCAGAGTTGTCATTTTTCAGTGAATGGAATGTAGTTAAAAAGGTCATAAACGCCGCCTCTATCTATTCACAGAGCGGTATCGTCACAAGTGCCAATATTTCATATTGAAGGTAAAATCAATTAATTCTCTAAAATTGCCTGTTTTCGAGGAAGTGGCTGAAACGGCATTGCCTTTCCGGTTTTATTTCTGGTAGCAGCTTCGTGCTTCCAGGGCTCACTGAAAAATTAACATCAAACACAGCGGCATGTGTCCCCCAAATTGCCGAAAGCAGCCTTCGTAATCTGGCTGTAAAAATACAAATCGGCCTCCCTTGCTCCGTATCATCTCAGAGAGCAGCTGCTTATGATATTTAAAAAAAATATATATTTATCTATATATCATGACTGGCTGTTTTACAACACCCACCATAAATACAGGGAGTATTTTATTCATCTGAAGGAAACCATGAATTGGATTAAGACAAGTTAGAAGAAAAAGCAGGAATTTCTATTTCACTGTCTCAAAACATGTATCAGGTGAAGGGTTACAAAGGCTGGGCCTGCTTTCCACCCCAGTCACCACCATTCACTTCCCTCCACCACCCCAGTACTCTGTTGGGCTCTCCTGATTCACCACCTATTCCAAAGAATTCATTTTCACCTGTAAACAATGGGTTTGATAAGGAGATAGGAGGCCATTTTTGGTTGACAGAAGAACTGAAAAAATAGAAATGTCTCTCCAATGGGATTATACAAAGGGACCAGAGAGATTCCCTCAAACCTGCTCCCTCCCTCCAAGTCAGGAAGCATCAGAATTCCCCAAGGAATTCCCAGTGTCAGAAAAGTCACCAAGAACGTTAGATTGTGTGCAGGTTAAGTCAGAGTTTGATCGCCTAAAATGTGACTGTCTTGGATTTAGCTTGAATTTTTCCAGTCCACACAATTATCTCCTTCTATCCTACCTTATTTCCTGAAGAAGTCTTAATGGCATAGCCAAGTGGTATGCCATCAGTTCCTGGAGCTTCCCCGGAACACTTAACTGTGCTCATGCAAAACTGAGACCAAGAGGCTGCTATCTGAACAGAGCAAAGGAACACTGCATTGTCTAAAATCAAGAAAGGTACACATCAGTGCTGTTTATTTTCTCCATACATATTCAATCGGCCTGCTGAGTAACTCACTCCAGAAGTCAGACTTTATGATGCAGAATGTGGCATCAGTATCAGAGGAAGACTCATCAATAACCTACATTATGTAGATGGTATATAACCTTCACTTTGTGAAAGTGAGGATGACTTGAAGCACTTGCTGTAGAAGATCAAGGACTACAGCCTTCAATTTGGATTAAATCTCAATATAAAGAAAACAAAATCCTCACCACTGGGCCAACAGGCATCACCAACATCATGATAAATTAATAAAAGATTGAAGTTCTCAAAGATTTAATCCTGCTTGGATCCACAATCAACCTTGCAATAAGCAGTCAAGATTTCAAAAGAGGTCCTGCGCTGGGAAAATCTTCTGTCAAGGATCTGTCCATGTGCTGAAGAGCAATGTTGTCAGTTTAAAGACTAAGGTTCACCTGATTCAAGCCATGGTCTTTTCAGTTGCCAAAAGAACAAACTAAGATGTCTTGAGGAAAATGCAACTAGTGTGCTCCTTAAAGGCAAGGATGACGAAACTTTCATCTAACATATTTTGGACATGTTGTGAGGAGGGACTATTCCTTGGAATTGCAGTGCAGCTTCTTGCCACTAGGCCACCAGAAGTCCCCTGGGGCTGTTCCTTGGAAAAATACATTCTGCTTAGAAAGATGGAGGGTCAGTGACAGAGAGTAAGACCCTCAGGAAGATGGACTGCCACAACGACTGCCCCAGTGAGCACAGGTAGATTCCCAGATGATGAGGCTGGCACAGGACAGGGCAGGGTTCGGGTCTGTTGTTCACAGGATTGCTATGAGTGGTAGCTGATTCAATGGCATAAAACAACAACAACAACTGCATAGTGGGCTATGTGTTAGGCTGATTGGCAGTTCAAGTTCATTAGCAGCCTCCTCCCACTGAGATGTGCAGCCTTGCAAAAACATGGTAGAGAGTCATCGTGAGTCAGTATAGATTTGACGGCAATAAGCTTGGATTTCTTTCTGAAAAAGATTCAAAGCAGCCCAACCAACAAGAGAAGTGAAAGGAACAAAATATCAAAGGAGGGGAAAAAAGAAAAAGGTGAACAGATCAGGGAAGGAGAAGATAGAGACTAGGAAATAATACACTCAGGAGCTGGAATTCAGCCGGGATCACTGGGAGTTGTCAGAGGGGGCCTCTACTGTGGCTCCCTATTTCCTGCCACTCAGATCAAAGAGAAACTGGACCACGAGCTCAATGAGGGCATGACTATGTGTCTCTTTTGTTCCCTGCTGGGCTCTCTGAAAGAGCCCTGTTGGCACTGTGCATTAGGTGTTGGGCTGCTAACCAAAGAGCAATAGTTCAAATCCACCTGCCTCTCAGAGGAACTAAGAGGGGGAGTGTCTTCCCACAAACATTTCCAGCTACAGAAACCCCCCCTAGAGGGTGGCCCCAAGTCAAGTAGAATCCATGCAACAGCAGTGGGTTTATTCTTAGCGGGTGCTCCCACCAAGGCCCTAGATCAGTATCAGGCGAGTGAGCAGATGCTGAAATAAATATTAGCTGAATAACATTACACAAAAGAGGGAAAATGCAATCAACTTCAAGAGTGTCGGGAAGATCAAAAAGAAGTTGGTTAGAAGCAGCCGTTCCTGGAAAAGGGTCGGCAAGTCCTCAGACAACAGAATGTAACAGTGGAATACAGCCTTGATTATATTCCTGCAACTGGTAAAAGGCATGAATTTCTCCACCGTTGTTGAAAATGTTACTCTGTATGGGCTGAAGTGCTGTTCAGTTAAAAGGAATTCCATAAGAGGAGAGAAACTGGAACACTACAGAGTTGTCCCCCATGTGTTACTATGGGGGAGGGCAAAGGGTGGTTGCTGCATAAAAACCACAGATTAAACATGGTCTCTCAGCCCAGGATGCTGAAAATGGAGTTGAGGGGAACAAGCCCAGCATTTGAACCGGTGTTTCAGAATAGTTCATATGGACTTTGGGGTGCCAGCTGAGGGCTGGTTTGAAATGCAGAGCCTCAGGGCACCTCTTCTTGTCATTGTTAGGTGTTGGGTTCTGATCCATAATGACTCCAAGGACAACAGAACACTGCCCAGTCTCACAATCGCTGCTGCATGTAAGCCCATTGTTGCAGTTACTGTGTCAACCAAGTTCACTGAGTGCCTTGTTTTTTCCCTATTCTAAGCATGATGTCCTCCTCCAGGGACTGGTCCCTTCTGATAACATTCCTGAAATACATGAGATGAAGTCTCACCATTCTCAACTCCAAAGAGCCCCCAGGCTGTACTTCTTCTAGGACAGATTACTTTGTGTTTCTGGCTATTGTTGTGTGCCATTACATTGACTACTACGACTCGTAGCAACCCCATGAACAATGGCCCTGAACTTTGCCCTATCTTGAGCCAACCTCACTGTCTCTGACACACTTGCCCCCATTGCTGATATTACTGTGTCAATCCATCTCATCCAGGGTCTTTCTCTCTTGCGCTGTCCCTCACTCTTCCAAGCATGATGTCCCTCTCCAAGAACTGATCCTTCCTGGCAACATGCCCCGAGTATGTGAGGCAGAGTTTTGAACACCTTGCCTCTAAAGAGCAATCTGTTTTCACCCTCTCCAAGGCATACCTGTTTTGTTCTCTTGGTATATGTTTAGAACTCTTCTCCAGCACCACAACTCAAAGGCTTCAATTCTTCTTCTCTCACCCTTAGTCACTGTTCAGCTTTCAGATGCATAGCAAGCAATTGAGAAGACCATGGCTTGGATCAGGCAGACTTTAGTCTTTAGACTGAAAGCATTGCTCTTTAGCACCCAGGAGAGGTCTTTGGCAGCAGATTTTCCCCAACACAACTAATTTTTTTTTTTATTTTCCTGACAGCTGGTACCAAGGGTATTGATAATGGATCTGAGAAAGATGAAATCATTAACAACTTTCAACAGTCTTTTTCTCCAACTATCATGTTGCCTGTTGGAAGTCTATAGCATATTCAGTATTCTTCACCAACACTGTCATTTAAAAGCTCAAGCCTTCTTTGGTCTTAGTCACTGTCCAACTTTACACATGTATATGAGGTAATTGAAAATACCTATTGAACTAAACCTGCATTCGAACATAATGCTCAGGTGAATCATACACATAAACATTCAAGTAGCCATGGTTTTTGCAATCACTTGTTATGCATCAGAGAGCTGGACAATGACTAGGGAGGATAGAGGGAGAATTGACGCCTTTGAGCTGTGGTGCTGGAGAAGAGTATTGAATGCCAAGAAAACAAACAGATTCATCCTAGAGAGGGTTAAACCAGGCTGCTTCTTGGAGGCAAGGATTCTGGGGCTTTGTCTGAGATATTTTGGACATGTTGAAAGGAGAGACAGGTCTTTAGAGAGGGACATCATGCTGGGTAGAGTAGAGGGACAGCGCAGGAGGGGAAGACCCTCTATGAGGTGGATTGATTCAGTGACTGGGGTAATCGGGATGGGTGTGTCAGAGGCAGTGAGACTGGCACAGGATAGAGCACAGTTTAGGGCTGTTGCACATAGGGTTGCTATGAGTCACAAACGACTCGACGGCACATAACAACAAACAACAACAACCCAATACAGTCAGAGAAACATGGATCAAAGATAGAGCAAAATGTTACATGTGCTTACACTTTAAAGAGACTTCGCTAATATGTCTCACTAGTGACTGGGCGGCTTGGGGCTACACCACTCAGTGGATGGGAAGGTAAGGAGAGCACAGGCTCTCCTGTTTTCAGAGTAAAAGCAGGATTGTTTGAGAAGCATTGCTCTGATTTAATAACAAAGAAAATGTAAACTTTGAATCTCTTATCATCTTCCCTTTGAGGTTTCATGGGGGTTTTTTTGTTTGTTTAACTTGGACTGAAGCTAGTATCTCTGTCTCCAATCATGTGCCCTATCAGAATATCCCTGTACTGACCAAACATCAGGTCTCTGAAAAAGAAAAAGCCCTGATTTATAGAATTGGCTAATTACCAATGTGTAAATACTACCAACATGTCTCATTTCAAGCTACCTGTACTTTAACAGGCAGCTCACAAACTCCATGAATATTAAACCATCTCTAGCAAGTCAATCTCAGCCACTTCCACACTCTCAATTGGTTCCAGAGCCTTTTCCACCCCGCCTGCCTGTCTAGGGTACCTTGCAACTTGTCAACCTGCCACAATACCCCAGAGAGAGTCTAGCAGATACCAAGTACAATAGAATTAGCCTTGCCATTATAGTATAATTAATGTAGTCCCAGATCACGTTCAAGACTTGGCAGCCGTGTCACACATGTGGCTCATGATAAGTTTTTAGTAAATTAAAGGTCCTAAGACATCCCTCCCCTAATATCATCATGACCATGACACTAATGATAGTCTGTATTTCACTTATATCATACTATTATATCATCATTTTAAAACAGAAGTGCACACATTTGCATGCATCCTTATTTAATTTAATCTTGTTCTTTTTCCATCATTCTAGCTTGAGAAAACTGTCTGGATTCTGAGGGTGTCATTGACCATGGTCTCTATTCATTGTACTCCACATTTTCTACAAATTTGCTAAGCTTTCCTCGTAAATGTTTATTACAGTGCTCAGCTTGATAGTATGGTAGTATGGTATTTTCAAGGAGCCCTAGTAGTGCAGTAATATTGTAGTGCCTCTAAATACATATTGTATTGATATTCTCAACTTAAGTGCTTAACTTAACACTATAGTATGTTAAAGGCAGCCTTGTAATGTAGTACTACTATACTGGGCAACTGAGTGAAAAGTTAGCAGTGTGAATTCACCAGTTGAATCACAGAAGAAAGATGGGCATTTTCCTCCCATAAAGATTTACAGCCTCAGAAACTCCGTGGAGGGTTGTTATGAGCCACAATCTTAACTTGACAAGAGCAGGTTACGCTGTTTTCAGTCCTTGGCAAAAATCACCAATGAGGAGAACCAGGCAAACTGGGAGGGGCTGATCCTTGGAATTAGATCCAGTCACTGGGATAAGCAATTGAGGGCAATATAAGTGATGGGAAGAAGCTCTGATCAGCATGCGGAACCTCGTGGATGGAAAGTACAATTTTTCAAAGTGTTTTGAAGAAATAAAAAATGGTGTCATAGAACATTCTCAAGAGAAAACAAGAAATAGGATCAGATGGCAGCAAGGAGAAAGTTCTGCCCAGTGACCTAAATAGAAAAGGGTCTTAATCTTCTGTGAGGAAGTTCAAGCTGGAGTCCAGTTGCTGTGAGGTATTGTAGAGTCAGTTTCAACTCCTTGCAACTCCATATACAACAGAAATCAACACTTCCCACTTCTGCACCATCGTCATAATCATTGCTGAGGTCCAAGAACATAATCTGATTCTTAAATTTGGAAATGAATAGCCCAAGGAAGGGCGCAGACCCAGACCTGGGATACAAGTTCAAGTCTGGCCTGGTAGATTATAGGATGTATCACAGTACTACCAAAACAAAACTAGGACCTCCCTGGCTGAAGTCGCCTTTTGTGCCAGAGACTGGCTGATATTGAACTTCTCAAATGACACCACATTATTCCCAGCCATGGGGACAGGGAAGATGAACAAGCAAAGAACCAGAAAGATACTGACACTCTTAATCTGTGCAGTACCGTGCAATGTCAACTGAAAGAGTGAAACTACATAATTTAGCTCTACCAGGTTACTTCTCCATCTGCAAAGTTAGACTAGTAGTGTTATTTATCTTGCTGGGTTGTTGGGAGGACTCGAGTTACTGTATGTAAAACACTGAAAATCTACATCCAATACCTAGTAAGTCCTGCGTACATGTTGTTGTTAAGTGCTGTTGAGTCAGGACGACTCATATTGATCCTATGAACAAAAGACCTGTCTTGCCTATTGGAATATGCAAGACTATGTCAACCCACATTTTTAAAATTTTATATATTTTTTATTTATTTCAATGAACAT
>NW_006399881.1:9301951-9302953 GCF_000299155.1 Elephantulus edwardii | reverse complement strand
CCCCCAATACACTCCACTGTGCAACCCTCATTCCGGACTCTTATGATAATCATAATGCCCTAAACATAATACAAATATATCTACACAAAATATCCCATTAATACTTTACATTGATCCAATAATGACTTTTAAAAAAAAAAAAAAAAGTGAACTGGGGTGGTAGGGAGGAAAATGTACAACAATGGATGAATGAAAATTCAACTTTTCTGTAAATTTTTCTTAAAATCACACAAAAAAATTTTAAATATATTATACATTGATCATATATTCAAATGAGAATATCTGGTCATATTGTATTAAGTAAAATGTATTATTAAAATTCATTTTAGCTGTTTCTTTCCACTTCCCAATGTAGTCACTAGAAAATCTAAAATCACATGTGTGGTTTACATTATATAGCAGTTGGACAACATTATAGTCCTTCCCTATTCCAACTCTGTCTTGTTCTACAAGATTCTGATGACTTGCCTTGCATTGGTAGTATTTCCCAAAGTCTGACAACAGGATAAAGGATTTTTATATAAAATTTCTAGTGAGATTCTTGGATGATTTCATTCCTTCCCCCAGAATCAGATGGTAAATTCCTGATGATGACTTACTAAAAATAATGCAGTAAAAATCATCATTGCTTTTTCTATTGCACTTAAGTATCAATCAGATGTTCATCAATGTAATTCATTCTTAACCCAGCACACTGAAGAATAAGGCAAAGATATTCATAGCTTAAATTTCCAGGGAGAAATTATTCAAATAATTATAAAATTAAGTTGCTGTTTATATTCTGATTTTCCTGCCGGGCCACTTATGTGTGGTTGAGTTGCTGGAGACTCATAGTGACCCTATGTACAACAGCCCTAAACTCTGCTCTGTCCTGTGACAATCGCATCGTCTCAGATACACCCATCCTGCCTACCCCAATCACTGAATCAATCCACCTTATAGGGGGCCTTCCCCTTCTGTGCTGTCCCTCCACCCTACCAAGCATGATGTCCCTCTCCAAGG
>NW_006399881.1:9298191-9300121 GCF_000299155.1 Elephantulus edwardii | reverse complement strand
CTTAGTGAGCACATCCAGGGCAGCGTCTGTTTATTGAAATAAATCAATTGGTATGCTGTCAACTCCTGGAGCCTTGTTTTTTGCCAATTCCTTCAGAGCAACTTGAACTTCCTCCTTCATCACCAAACGTTCTTGCTCATATGTTATTTCATGAAATTCCTCTGTGTCAGCCAATTCCTTCTGATACAATGATTCTGTGTACTCCTTCCATCTTCTTTTTATACATCCTGGATCATTCAAACTATCTTTAAATATTGCCACCCGTGGCTTGAATTTGTTTTTCATCTCCTTCAGCTTAAGAAATGCTGAGTGAGTCCGGCCGTTTTGATTTTCTGACTCCAGCTCTCTGTACATTTCATTATAGTATCTTGCTTTGTCATCCCGAGCTGCGTTTTGAAATTTTCTATTCAGCTCTTTGATTTCTTGATTTCTTCCTTTAGCTTTGGCTTCTTGGCGCTCTAATGCAATGCAATTTAATATGATGACAATAATTCACACTAGCTTCTCTTCAAGGTAACCTTCCTAGGCTGAGGTCAATTTATAGCCAAGAGAAATTCTTGGGTTTATCTGCAAAGAACTCTCTGCCAAAATTAAGTAGGAAACTATTAGAAAAGACTGGGAACTAGCTAAACAATAATGAAATTGAGAATGAAAGCAGAAATGAATTAAGAGAGATTTAGAGAGATAGAGAAAAGTATGTACACTGTGGTTATTTTTTTACTTTCTTTTCTATGTAATATAAGTGAAAGTTTAAAAAGCAAATTGATTTTGCATTCAACCATTCATACATATTTTATGACATTAATTACAAGACCAGACCCAGAATATAACTGCACTCTTCTCACTTCCACTCCGTGACTCTTGTTTCCATTAACCCTTCTATCTGTCTGCTTTCAGAGCTTGTATACCCGGGCAAATGTTGCCCTTCTGATGGTACATGGTTGATTATTCCAGTGAGTACCTGTCTCTCTGGTGTAATTGATCATTCTCTAGGCCTGTCTCCTATTTGACTGAAAGTTAAGCCATGGGGACGGGTGGGTGAAGCTTTGTTCCAGGCTCAAAAGGTTCCACTAGTCTCTACTTGACCAGTAAGGCAAGCCATTTTTGTGATTTTTAATTTTGTCCCACATTTTTCACCCACTCTTCCTAGGACCTTCTACTGTGATTCCTTTTAGAGTGGTCAGCAGTGGAAGCTGGGAACTATCTAGTTCTCCTGGTCTCAATAATGTCACAGAGGTTGAGGTCTGGATGGTCCATCAGATCTTTGGAATAATTGTTTCTATGTGTCTTTGTTTTCTTTGCTCCTCTTGGCTCTGGGTAGGAAGAGACCAATAGTTGCACTGAGGTTGGCTGCTTACAAGCTTTTAAGACCCAACCCACTACTCTCTAGGATGTAGGACACTATTTTTGTGTACTGTTAGGCCAAATGACCTTGATTTCCCATAAGACTATGGTCCTGAGATCCTAGAACCAGAAACTCATTCCCTCAGGGTGCTTGGATGTTTTTAAGATGTTTGCATAATTTTATATCATGTTAAATCTCTTATAACATGGATATACTTAAAGTATATACTAATATAAATGTAGAAATATCATCTGCAAATCCAAGTATATGGTCATGAGTATAGTTCCTTTCCTCTGTCCTTAACTGCTCATCTTACCTGTAGACCTATACATCCACCTGCAGATTAACGTTTACCATTGCTGATAAAACAAGATTGTGTATAAAGTAGTGTTTACTTTGTTGATTATTTGTACCCCTCTGTGCTTTCACTTTCATTAGTGATGCAGTGTTGATCATTCCTTTAGTGCAAATTGTCTTTCCATTTATCTATCTTAATATATGTCTATTGTTGTTGTTATGTGCCGTCGAGTTGCTTGCGACTCATAGCGACCGTATGTACAACAGCCCAAAACTCTGCTCTGTCCC
>NW_006399881.1:9268569-9295711 GCF_000299155.1 Elephantulus edwardii | reverse complement strand
ATGAAAGCAACTCCATTTTTCCTCACCTTTTCATCTCCAGAGTAATATATCATATGGTCATCCGACTCAAAATGCCCCATGCCAGTCCATCTCATTTCACTAATGCCTACTATGTCAATATTTATACGTTCCATTTCTTCCTTAACAATATCTAATTTTCCTACATTCATGGTTCTCACAACTGTTTCTCTTCCGTTGTATTTCCATACCTGAAAGCTCTACTTCAGTTGCCCTTTCTGTTATCTACATGTGTTCTGTTGTACATAGGGTTTTCAGAGGCCTGCTATTTCAGAAGTGGATGGCCAAGCCTTCTTCCTAGTCTGTCTTACTACTCTTTTTTTTTCCCTTTCCTTTTCCCTTTTTATCACTCCTCTACCATCTCTGGTCACCATCTAAGAATGTTTCTTTTGTGTTTAATTCTTAACTTTTTGTAATAGTAGACTAATACAGTATTTGTACTTTAGTGACAGATTTATTTCACTAAGTATTTCTCCTCCAGATTAATATAAGTTATTCACTATTTTTCAGTGCTGCATAAGATTCCAGTGTGTGAAAGTACTATAGTTTCTTTATCCATTCACTTATCTACTTAGTAATGAGATTACTGGATCAAATGGTATTTCTATTTCCAGGTTTTTAAGGATGCATCAAATTCTTTTTCCTAAATGGCTAGGTCATTTTACAGTCCCACCAGCAGTGTATGAGAGTTCCAATCTCTTGACTTCTTCACCAGCATTTGACATTTAATATTTTATTAAACTTTGCTATTTTTGCTGCGACGAGATGTTATTTGTTGCTTTAATGCAAATAATTCTAATAGCTAATGATCTCAAGCATTTCTTCATGTGTTTGTTGACTACCTGATTATCTTTTTTTCATAAAATATATTCTACCCATATTAAAAATTGGTTTACTTCTCTTTTTGATGTTGATGTAAGGTTTCTAAAAGTTTTATCATCCCTTGTTGGGTATATTCTTGCCAAGTACACTACCTTTCTTAAAAGAACTAATAATTGTTAAAACACCAAGTTAATTAGGAAAGGATTCAGTCTGGCACAAACCTGAATCTTTAGGGGACTAGCTCAGTATCTATGATTTAAACGCCAAAGAATTAATATGTTACAGTGAGAAACTCCATTTCAACTATCGTGTCTGATGTCACAGGACCTGAGATTTTGGGATTCTTCTTGAGATTAAGAATATGAATTCAAACTTTTCTTCCTAACACTTCAGAGAATAAAAGAATTCCCCACCACCACCAATTTCCTTTAAGTCTTTTGCAAAAATTTATTAGCGAGTTCTCCCTCAATCTCAAGGAGCACTCTGGCTGTACTTTCTCCAAGACATGTTCTTTGGGCAATCCATGGAAAGAGTATGGCTTTAATCTGATGCACTTTAGTCCTCAAACTGACATCATTGCTCCTCAATAATTTGGAGAGGTCCTTGACTGCCAACTCTCCCAGTGCAATATGGCTCCTAATCTCCTGACTGCTGGTACCAAGGGACTGTGGATACAAAGGCATGGATTCTTCTTTGGTCATTATTCATTGTCCAGCTTTCTTCTGCATATGAATTGATTGAAAAATAGCATAACTCAGGTTGGGTGCACCTTAGTTCTCAAAATAAAATCTGTGTTTTTCTAATACTTTTATGTTTTGGAGGTTTTTTTAATTTAAACATTTTTCTTTTATACTGGTTTAATTACAAATTCATATACATTGTTTTTCACACCGGACCTCATTTCCTTTGTGTTCTTCTAATACTTTAAAGGGGTCTTTTGTAGATTTGCCAGACACAATATATCATTTGACTTCCTGATTGCTGCTACTGTAGGTATTGATTGTAAATCCAAGTAAAGTGAAATTTTTGACAATCTCACGCTTTTCTCCGTTTATCATGTTGCTCCTTATTGTTCCAGCTGTGGAGGGTTTTGTTTTCTTGATGGTGAAGTGTAATTCATAGTGAATTTTTTTTCTTCTTCAGTAAGTGCTTCAAGTCCTCTTTAAATTCAGCAAGCCAAGTTGTATCAGCTACATATCATGGATTGTTAATAAGTCTTCAATTCTGATGCTGAGTTCTTCATTTAGTTCAGCCTCTCAAATTATTTGCTGGGCAGGAATATTGATTACATATGGTGAAAAGATATAATCTAGAAGCACACCTTTCCTGATTCCAAACAACATAGTTCTTGTTCCCTTTGTTCTGTTCAAACAAATGTTTTTTGGTCTATGTATAAGTTCCACATGTACACAATTAAGTATTCTGGAATTTTCATTCTTCACAACTGTTGTGGACCTTTAAGTCTGAACCAACTCAGAGTTGACTCTCCAACAAGTTTTCATAGACAATAAATCACATACGAAGAGATTGCCCATCTTTCTCCCATGGAGCACCTAGTGAATTCAAACCATGTTCCTTTGGGTTGGCAGTGCACCTCCTTACCACTATTCTTAACTCCCTATTCTTTATAATGCTATCTATAATTTGTTATAATCCATACAGCTAAATGCCACTGCATAATCTATAAATCAAATGTAACCTTATTTCTCGTATTCTCTGCTTTTAACCAGGATCCACTTGATAGCAACAATATCTCTCATGCTAAGGCCTCTTCTGAATAGACCTTGAATTTCTGGAAATTCCCTGCTCCTATACTGCTTCAGCCATTTAAAAATAATCTTCACCAATATTTTATCTGTGTATGATAGTAATTCATGCAATTAATATGATAACTAATAATAATTTCTGCATTCATTGGCTCACCCTTCTTTGGAATGGGCACGAAAATGAACTCTTCAGGTAGCTCAGTTGACCTGGTAGCTGTCTTCCAAATTTCTGGGCAAAGAGCAGTGAAGTGGTTCTAGCAACACAATCCATTTTTGGTAACTTCAAGTGATATTCTACCAATTTCTTGATCCTTGTTTTTCAGCAATGCCTTTTGTACAGCTGGTATGTGTGCCTTCATTACCATAAGCTCTTGGTAATATGCTATTTCCTGAAATGACTGAACATTAACCAGTTCTTCTTGGTACAGTGACTCTGTCTATCCTTTCCATCTTCTTTTGATGGTTTTTGCACTGTTTCATATTTTGCCTGTAGAACTCTCCACTAATACAACTCAAGGCTTGAATTATTCTTCATAACACCAATGATACTCCTTAAGAAATGCTGACTATATTCTCCCCTTTTGACTTTAACACCATGTCTTTGCTCATTTCATAATACTTTGTCTTCTAGAGTTGCTCTTTGAAATCCTCTGTTTCAGCTCCTGCTTCATAATTTCTTCCATTCATTGTAGCTATTCTGTAGTCAATAGCACATCTTAGAGTCTTTTCAGACATCTATTTTGACCTCTTCTTCCTTTCCTTCTTTTTGAATGACCTTTTGCTTAAATCAAGGTTAGACGGTCTAGTCTATGGTATGAAGAGACTACCAAATATGGCCAGAAATGCACAATCTGGAGAGGATAAATTGAAGAATGGGACCTTCCAAAGATTAAATCCCTCTGCACAACAAAAACTTTTTCCAATAGATTGAAAAACAACCCTACAGATTGGGAGAAAAAAATCATTTGGAAATACCATTTCAGACAAGGGTCTCATATCAAAAGTTAATGGAATCCTACAGGGCCTCCCAAGAACAAGACTCATTGCACAATAACAAAATGGGTAAATGACATGGAAAAATTTTCACAGAGGAAGATCTTCAGATATAACTATACAACTCATCTGGTCTTCAGCCATTAATGAAGTTCACTGGATCAAATTTAATCTTGAGATAGTCTCTAAATTCAAAGGAGACATATTTAAGGTCATAGTTTGGCTCCCATAGGTTTATTTTCCTTTTCCTCAGCTTCAGCTTGAACTTACATATGAGCAACCGGTGGTCTGCTCTACATTCAGGCCCTGGTCTTATTCTGACTGATGAAATCACACTTTACCATCATATCTTTCCATAAAATTGGTTTATTTGATTCCTGTGTATTTAATCCTGCGAGGTCCAAGAATACTGTGGTCATGTGTGCTATTGTAAATGAATGTATCTGCAATAAATTAGTCTTGCAAACTCTTATCATGCATCCAGTGTTGTTTCTATAACCATGCCCATATTTTCTATGAACATGAGCCACACAAAAAATTCAGCTAGGCCTTCCAACTCTCTGGGTTCAGCTCACAAAGGATCATTAACTAGAGTTCAGAGCACACACATTAGATCAGTAAATACCCCAGGGCAAATGCATTCTGGGTCTAGTTTACCCTTTGAGAACAGCTTGTTTAGCATTATTTGCATGGGTGACTATTTCTGTCATAAAATTCATTTTGTTTGATTTCTAGAATCTCTTCATCAGCCATGAAAAACATTACAGAACATTTTGTGTTGGCAGGATACTATCTCAGGAGTCGCGACTATAAAGGGAAGGGAGGAGGCACAGTCTAAGCATTCAGAGACATAGAAGGACATAGAGAGAAGCAACGCAGGGCCCCAAAATAGAAATATTAAGATAAGCGTAGGGGGGTACCAGTTTTTTGTCTCAGTGGGATTCAGATATACGTCAGTGTGACAGACAGACTACTGGAAGCTTATTTGCACTAGTGTTGAACTTTCAAAAGCCCTCCCAAAAAGAACTGAGAAACTCCAGGAACAGCACAACTTCGCGAGCAACAACTCAGCAATTCGGCCACCTGTAATCCAGTCAGACCTGACGGAGAATTGTTTGGACCCCAGGAAGAAAGAAAGCTGTAAGTAAACATTCCATTTCATTAAAATTCTGTAGAGCATAGAGAAAAAACATTATGTGGGATCTTCTGGATAGAGTACAACAAGTGGAAACTGTGGTAGTCATTATTTGCAATGTTCAAACATTTCCTGCTCCATTTCCTGGGCACGTGAGTAGGACTGCAGTTCTTGGTACCCTTACGCTTGGGTGGGCCTGGTGCTGGCATGTGAATGGACATATGGAAGTGGGTACAGAGTTTGAAAATGTATGACTCACACATTAACCAGAGAGTATCCACCATGGAGGAGGTACTGAATTGTGAAGTATGCAGAATGATCTAGCTGGTTGACATCAGCCACTATAAAACAGTCAGGATGGAAACAATAGGCGTGATGGCAGAGAGGGAAGCTACACATGGGAGGTGGGGGCAAGAGCAATTTAGTTACTGTCATCTCTGCATGCCCAGCCTGTCAGCAGCATAGACCAAAGTAGAAACTCTAATATGGTGAAATTGCTTGAGGAGACTGATTGGCCACTTGGAGGCAAGCTGATTATGAGTATCTTCTGTCCAGAGAAATCCAGTAATCCACCCTCAAAGGAAGAAACATTTATTCCAGATATGGGCCACCTTTTTCTACATGCAGCACTTCAGCCGTCACCACTTCTAGGAGCTTGCCGAGTGCCTCAACTAATAGCAATAGAATTCTATACAGCACAGCAAGTGACCATGCATGTCACAGCCACTGAAAACCCTGTGGAGTAAAGTTTCACTCTGACCCGTGGGGTTACCAGGAGTCAGAGTCAACTCCATGCAAACTGTTGGTTTAAAGAAACCCAAACAACTCACTCCTCACACAGACAAAACACCCTGGCTTGTTTATTAAGCAGCTACTGGGGGGGGGGAGGGTATAAATAAATATAAATAAAGTATTGACGCCATAGCCTACCCACTGGAGGCCGGTGGACTCCCACTCCTGGCACCCTCCCTCAGGTTTCTGAGACTATAAGTCTTCATGTGAGGAGACTGTCTCATCTTCCTCCCATCAAGTGGCTGGTGGATTCAAACTGTCAACCTTTTTTTGGTTTGCAACCTAGTATGTACTAAATTGTGCCCGCATAGCTCCTTTTCTCAAGCCCAGGAGGCAGAAAGACAGGTAGATAAGGTACCAGAGTATGTGGGGATTGGGGGGGTGGGGGGGCGGAGGGCGTGTAGTCAATTCAATCCTGACTCACAGGATTCTCTAAGCTGGAATTTTTTTTTAAATTATTTTATACTGGTTTACTTACAAAGTTTATATACATTGCTTTTCACACAGGATCTTTCCCCTTTCATTTACTCACCTCTCCCTCCAACCATCAGATTGTGCAACTCCACGATTAAGCCCTCCCCCTCCCCTTAGATCCTCATGCTCATTCTAAGTATTCATCTTGATGGGACTGAGTTAGTTTACTCAGCATAATGCTCTCCAGTCCCTCTTAAGTTAGGTAGTGATTTGCAAAATCATTGTTCCTGAGTGCTGCGTAGTATTCCATTGTGTGAATGCACCATAATTTCTCAATCCATTCGTTTGTGGTTGGGCATTTGGGCTGTTTCCACATTCTTATGATGGTGAGTAACACTGCTATCAACATCGGTATACACGTCTCCATTTGTGCCTCAGTTCTCATTTTCTTAGGGTATATTCCAAGCAGTGGAATAGCTGGGTCATGTGGAATTTCTACGTTCAGCTTTTTGAGGAAATGCCAAACTTGAGCTAGAGTTTTTGATAGGTCAGGTCACTCTCCTGCAGAGCTGCTCAATAGTTTCAAACTTCTGGACTTTTGTTTCATTGCCAAGCACTTAAACCTTACAGAACCAGAGCCTTTGTATACTGGATGTTGTAACCGAAGCATATGCAAAGCATGCAGTTGAGAATATGATGGAAACAAAACTGTGCCAATGACCAGCTTCCTTCTCTTCTGCATATTAGCAATTCGATCTCAGGCAAAGTATTTCACTCATCTATACCTCTGCTTCTACATATTTTTAATGAGAAGCATAATAGTACCTACCTCATAGTGTTGTGATAGACATTTTATGCATAAATATTTCAATACAACTATGATTCCCTCTCTGTCTTCCTTTGCTCAATGTTAGATCTGTGAAGCTCTTCTGTGGTGGTGTAAATAGCTGGAACTGATTTCTTTTTCATTGTTGTATAGTACTCAATTGTGTGAAAAAAAAAACCCCAGTTTTGTAGGTTATATCTTGAAAAGGAATCTCAAACGGTTCTTGATATGGGGGACTAGAGGCATGATCAAGAGATCCAGTGGTTGTCTCACATACTGCATGGTCCAGACTCGAACTGGCCACTATAGAACAACAGAGCTGCGCCTTCAAAGTACAGCTGATGCCCCAGCTCAGAGACAAGACTACAAGGACTCCATCTAGACACCAAAGCAGAGTCCACTGTATGTCCTTGTGTCTCCCACCTACCATTATTCCCACTGAACTATGGGAATACTCTGTGCTTTCCATTGCTATGACTCTGGGTTCTGCCACTCAAATCTCCTTTCAGGGGATACAGAAAGCTGCCTCTAGGACGTTTTGTATTCCTTGTGTCCTCGTCCAGCAGGGGTAACAAACTCTGATCCACAGGAGGAGGTACAGCAAGGGAGAGTACACGTGGAACCCAGACGACCCCCTCGAACCTGTGCACTACAAGGTACCTCCTTGTTCAGCTGTAATTGTGAAAGGGCATATGCGTGTCAATCTCAGCCTGAGAAGGGAACCAGGGGCTCAGATTGCTCAGGAGTGAGGGCCTGGTCACAAGATCAGTGGGGCAAGCCACAAAAACCAGTTGGAAGAGATGGCAGGAGATGAAAAGAATTGAGAAGAAGTGGTGGAGGAGGATGAGGGTGAGTGCTGTTTGTGCCTGCAGTGGCGGAGGCGGTGGTTCGTCACACTCAGCTCTCACTTGCAAGCTTCCCCTCAGGAAGAAAGGCTCGCTGGTTCATGGGACCAGCTGTCCCTGAACCTGGAGGAAGAAATGGATTTGTATGGCAGTCGTGGAAGTATGCCAACCAAATGTCCCCGCAACAAAAACTTGCCACTCAGCTCGGAGGAGAGACGTTAGCTGCCAGCTGCCAGTGGCCACCAGTCACAAAATCCTAAGAGAAACTCCGGGGAACAATGATGAAGCCCTAAAATTAAGAATAATCATCAGTCAACCTTTCTTTCATTGTTTTTTCTTCAAAATACATGTGAGCCCAGAAGGGAAACAAGGAAAAGAAATGAGGAGTAGGCATAGGCAAGAATCTGAAACGGCCCTAGGTGGGCACAGAAAGGGAACAAGTTAATACTTCCCCTGTTAGGTATAGAAGGAAGCACATATTTTTCAGCTCCGCAAATTATCCTGAGAGAACAAAGTTTTTGTATGTTCTTATACTGGCTTGGGGAGCTCTGGGGGTCTACTGGTATGAAACTGTGCTGCAACCCTAAAGGCACCCAGTTCAAATCCACCAGTCACTCCACAGGAGAAGAATGGGCAGTCTCCTTCCATGCGATTTACTGCCTCTGAAAACCCACTGGAGTGTCAGCTATGAGTCAGTTCCGACTCGACAGCACACAACAACAACATCATCATCATACCTGGTTAGAAGTCCCCAGGTCGTATAACAATTAATGTGCTTGGCTGTTTACTGAAAGGTTGCAAGTTGCAGTGTCCACTGAAAGCTGTCTAGGAAGAAAGGCTTGATATTTTACTTCACAACAAACAAAAACAGTGCTCTGGCACACATAAAGTCACAGACTTGACTTGATGCCAACTGGTTTGGTGTTTTGGTCCTCTGGGTTACGTGTACGAAGTGTTTCTGGTATAGTGTGTTACATGTCATGCTGCTAGCTGGAAGGTTCGTGGTTCTACTCCACCCAGTGCTCTGTGGAGAAAGGAGGGCTGTCTGTTCCCTTATAGATTTACAGCCTCAGAAAGCCAAAGCACGGTTGCTGTGAGTCAGAATTAGGACATAGCCTCCGTAGGGCTGTATTGGACTATGGGGTTCTTGCCTTTGCTGCAAAGGAGAATCACTTGAAGAGTTTTTTTAAAATGGTGATTCCCAGGATACACCCCAAACAAATCAAACGTTTAGGAGGAGGGCATATTTGTCTTTGGTAAAACTCTCCAGGGTACAGCTCGAGCTAGGAACCAGTGTCCTATAGAGCAGGAGTCGACAAGCTGTGGCTGTCAAGGACTAGAGAGCACGCCGAGCAGCACGCCTCATTTGATTGCGCTTCATTTTGTCTGCACTTCCCAAATACTGGTAATTTTTACAAATTCAAAGTTTGTAGCAATCCTGCATGAAACTTGGCACCATTTACCGCCCCCCCCAAGAGCATGTGCTCACTTCATATCTCTCTGTCACATTTTGGTAATTCTCACAATATTCCAATTTTTTTTCCACAATGCTATTACACACTTCACAGACTGCATAACTTTTACATGCCCTGGGAAATGACCGTGTGACTTGCCTGACTGCATTTACTGCAGGATGTCTGTCCATGTGTTAGGCTCTGATGGCCATATCATCTCTTTCACAGCCATCCCATAGTAGCTTGAAAGTCACTATTTCAACAGAACAAAACACCTCATTGCCTGGGAGTCAATACTGACTTGTAGCTGACCCTCCAGGAGCTTTTCAGAGCCCACGAACTGCACAGGAGAAGACTGCTCATCTTTTCCCCACCAGCAGAGCAGCTGGTGGATTGGAACTGCCCATCTCTGGGTTGGCAGCACAACTCCTTACCCACTGTTGTGGTGGTGGTGTATAATAAAGTCAGAACCAAGCCATAGCTGACACTCAGGCTGGTTTTCAGAAGCAGTTAAGCGCGCGGGAGGAGATTGCCCATCCTTCTACCACAGGGCAGTTGGTGGCCTCGAATCCCGAGCTTTTGAGCTTGCAGAGCAGCTTCTTGCCACTAGGCGACCAGAGCTCCCTCCTTACCCATGAGGCCACCAGAACTCCCCAATAAAGTAGCCAATAAACAGCACATAAGTCAATGAGTTCTGGCCTTGGGCCAATAAAACTTTCTTTATGAACACTAAAATTTTAATTTCATGTACTCTTTCTGTGTCATGAAGTATCTGCCTTTTGATTTTTTTTTAAAGACCATTTAAAAAATGTACAAGCGATTCCCATCTCTGGCTTCACTGGCAGTACAAAATGAGTGGTTGGTGGGTTTGGCCCACAAGGCATAGCTGGCTCCTTCTTGCCCCAGGCACCTCAAGATCCAAGATCAAGGACAGTAAACTGGAACACCTCTGTGGCCTCTCTAGCAAAATGTCAACTTGAAGATAAAGCGCATTCCCACAGGCCAAATGTTGCTGCACTGGCCCTGAATTTCCTCACTGGAAATTCAAGCCTAATATTACACACACATTACTAAAATTACAGCCTGTCTCACTTCAAACACAAACAGGTAAAGGAAGACAAGACACGCAGGGGAGGAAGAAAAAAAAAATAAAGGAGTCTTCCAGATAAGGTTCTATAGTTTTATGCAATATCCACTTTGAAATTGCCAATATTGCAACCTACTTCGCAATTTCATCGAAGTGCCAGAAACAATTGGATGCGGTTGGGAGGCAAGGACTTGCCAAATGTCACCTGAGCCAGCAGGGGCTGGAAACAACCTTGCTGACACGGCTCCAGCGTGGTGAGTGTGAACACAGCTATAACCAACCTGTTTGCCACCAAGTAATTACTTTCTTCTGGGGATACGGAGCTGCATTTTAAAAAGTGCAGAAAAACAACAGGCTGTGGGGGAGGAGAGAGAAGGGGCCAGGAGAGGAGTAGGCCAAGGAAAGGAGAAGAAAGGGCTGCAGAGGACCTGAATCTTTGCAAGATCAAAGACCAGACAGTGGAGAACCACCTACAACTACATCCAGGAAAATTGTCCCTGGAAGCTGGCAGGTGAACGAGCCTGACTTTTAATGGCTTAATAATAGGGAAGCTTTGGTAACCAATAAGGTTAATGTGAGTAGGATATAAACTAGCAGGGGGTCTTGCTGGGATTCAGTGCACATACTAATTGAAGGATATTTAATGCAGGATAATAGCAGAAAGATAGGGCTGCACTGGGCTGGATTTAATAGCATGGCAGTGTCATTTGAAAGGGGCAGTAATACTGATTGAAGGGTGTCTTGTTGTTTTTTAATGTGAGAACCAAGTGGGGGAAGGAAAGAAGGAAAAAGGGGGTAAGAAAGTTAACATATGAAGTTAAGAAGAGACCTGGTGCATTTGATTTCAGAATTAGAGAGATATCATCATTCTGTAAGCCGGTGTCTCAAACTCTGATGTGCAAACAAGTCACGTGGGAGCTTGATGAAAGAGGGATTTTGATTCCACAGGGCCAGAGTGGGGCCTTGTTTGCCTTTCTAGCAAATTCCCAGTTGATGTGCACGCTGTTGATCTGGGGACCACACTTGAAGTAGCAAAGCTTTCGCTGTGGCTGGATGACTGGTCCAAACTAAGGTGCCCCATTTGTGGAAAATATTTACACTGGATTTTGAAGACTTAGTGAAAAAAAAATAGTTCTTATATTAATGACAGGGTTCCCTGGGTGGTGCAAAAGTTTAGTTAATACACTCAAGCTGCTGAAAGACTGGAGGTGACAAGAGGCACCTCGGAAGAAAGTCCAGGCCATCTACTTCAAACCATCAACCATTACAAAAGCTGGGGAGTCCATTTACACTCTGACATACACCCAAAGGCATGAGTCAGAATCAATGTGACAGATGGTTTTCTTTCTAAAAATAAATTACAGCTATTAAAAAAATTTTATTTTTATTACAAAAAGCTATTCTTTACATTAATTAAAAATACCATCACAACTGGTTTTACTTTTTTCATTAGCTTGTTTAAAAAATGTGGCTACGAGAAAAATGACAATTCCACACATGTAATGCTCACACTAGATTTCCAGGGGACAATACAGCTCTAGGCCCTTGCTTGTCACAGCCCCACCTCATGGAAGTTATAACAACTGCTTTGAGCAGGGTGCCGGACTCCCCTCCCTCTCCTCTCAGAGATCCTCTGAGCCCCCTTTTCAGCAGAAAAAGGCAAGGAAGCCATAGGCAACTTAAGCAAGGGAGTGCGCTGTGAGCTCATTTCCCCCATGTGAACTCATTCCTTAGAGTCCTGGGTAGTGACGTTGGTTAACTCACTCAGCTAAAGACCACTCAGAGGCACCCTGGACGAAAAGTCACAGCCATGGGGAGCTTTGAGTGGCATGGTGCTACTCTGACACAGGGAGTCACCATGAGTCATTATCACCTTCATGAAAACTGGCTTTTCTCCTTGCTTTTTTTAAAAAAATTTATTAGAATAAAAGAACTCACAACAAAACTCCTTGGCTCACTCCCTAAATCGTCATTGGCCAATAAAAGAGGAAGTAAAACTAGAGCACCCATATCCTATTGAAACCTACTCTATCAAGTCGATTCTGATTCATGGTGACCCTCCTGTGAGTTTCCAAAGCTGTACATTTTTACGGGAGGGAACTGCCTCATGTTTCTCCCACAGAGTGGTTGGTGGATTCAAACCACAGATCTGGGTTTTCCATTCATAGGCCAACACAGAGTGCACTATGCCTCCTGGGTTCTTTTTGTTACAGCGTAGAGGGGCAGAAAGAGAGGTAAATAAAAAGGTGTAATATAATGTGGGGAGTCTCCCTCCACTCTGGAAGTTGGCTGGCTAGCTGGCTGACGTCGCGGTGGTGGTCTCTCTCGCCTTGGTGGCAGTCAGGCAAGGGAAGCTTCTGGGGTTGTGTGTTACTGTTTTGACTCGGGGCAGAGGCCGAGGCCTGCTGGAGGGTGTGACTTTAAAATCCTGTAGGGCCCTTAGGCCTGCTGCCCTCAGGCCTGGTTTTGCTTATTTTAGTCAAACATTCTTATAGGTTGTATAGCCCTGGTCTGTCCACTTGCTGTACAGAGGTAACTCGTGGTTGCTGTGATGCTGAAAACTGTGACACTGATGTGTCAAATGGGAGACTGGTTAGCCGTGGTGGACAGTGTTTGGTGGAGCTCCCCAATTAAAACAAGCTTGGAAGCAGGAGTGGCATCTACTTCTGAAATAGCCTGCCTCCGGAAACCCTGTGAACTTGGAAAAACGATGAAAGTTATACAAGTGTCCAGGTCTTTCGTTCATAGGACTGCTGAGTCACCTATGACTCGATGGCATTTAACAACAACAACAATATCCTGTGTTTCTAGATGCTATCAAATAAATTTCTACTCCTAGGGACTACCCGTGACAGAGGACAAGTGCCCTCAGCCTGTTCAAATCCACCAGCGGCTTCTTACTAAGGCCTCAGAAACCCAATGGAGGGTCAGCTATGAATCGGTTCTGACTTGGCACCAGTGACACAATCTTTATAGAAGCAGATTGCCTGGTCTTTCTCTTGCAGAGCTGCTGGGTGTTTTTTGAACTGGTAAATTTTAGGTTCACTCATAAGCATATATAACGGTTACAGCACCAGAGTCTTGGTGTACTAGATGCTGGAATAAAAGTATAGGCAAGGCACACAGGAGAAGCTATGATATAAGCTGTTCCCCTGACCAGATCTTCTTCCACTTTTGCATATTGTTGATGTTATTGTTGGCCAAGTATTTAACTAATCTATGCCTCAGCTTCTGTTCTGTCTAATGAGGAGAAAAAGAGTATCTATCGGATAGTGATAGTATGAAAGTGAAATGAGTTTATAAAGTACTAGATCTGTGCTTGCCACAAAGTAAGCCCCATATATGTGTTTGCAAATGGACTTGATTGGTTATTGTTAGTCTGCTGATGGATGTTTTTAGGTATAAATATCTCAGTATGATTATGATCCCATACTACTGGCCTTCCATGTCATTTTTTGAGAAATGATTCAGGAAACTGCTATTGGTTCAGAACGATTAAATATTATACAACGATGAGAAAGAAATCTGTTACAACTACTCTCAGCACCATGAATGAGTTTCACAGATCTAACACCAAACAAAGGAAGACAGGCAATATTAAGTACATGCTGTGTGACCCCACTAATATAAAGTTCAAAACCAGGGTCAAGTCACCTATGATGAAAGATGCTCTTTGTTGTGAGGTGGTGGTAATGGCTGAGGGTGGGCTACTGTCCACACCTGGGTGGCAATTACCTGGATTCGCCCACCAGTAGAGTCTCCTTAGCTCCCTGTGGGACTAGAATATTTTGCCAATTCTGTGAGACCAGTAGGAAACTGCATTTTTTAAAAAATACTGGTTTATCTACAAAGCCCATATCCATTGCTTTTCATACCAGATCTTTCCCTTTTCCTTCACCTATCAAATTGTGCGACCCTATGATTAACCACCCACCCACCCCTCTTCTGTATCCTCACCCCTTTGCTCCCACCCTCCCTCCTCTTGGATCCTCATACTCGTTCTACAATAATGGACTCACACAGTATTTGTCCTTATGGGACTGAGTTAGTTCACTCAGCATAATGCTCTCCAGTCCCTCCCAAGTTAGGTAATAATTTACAAAATCATTGCTCCTGCATGCTGCATAGCATTCTATCATGTGGAAAACTGCATTTTTAAGCACTGGGAATGCTGTAAGGGGATAGGGGTGGTGACATCACTTAGTGCTTTGTACTGCAGGGTCAGATACACAACAGTACAAGGGGCTCAGAACTGAAAGCAGTCTAACTTATGGCTTTGGGAAGCCCCTGTAATGTCACAGAGGCACATGGGCAGAGAAGTACTCAGCAATATGCGTACTTTGTCCTATAACCAAATTACTCATTTCAGCAATTCTACTTGCTTATAACACACTATAAGTCACACTACTTACTTAGAAGAAACATGAGGTTTCCAAAATGTTATGTCAGTTTATCCAAACAGTGATCTTGTAATATTTTCAATATCCCACCACTGGTGAATAACATGCCAGGATTGAAAGACTCTAAGATCAAAATCTAGTACAACTGGCTTGCCATTGCAGTCCAGCCACTGTCCAGTGTGAGACTTTACCTGTCTGCACCCTGGTTTCTTTGATTATACAATAAGCAGGGGGAAGAACAACGGACTTAGAGCTTTATAGTATGTTACGTCCCCTCAGATCTAACCCTTTATGCTTCTAAGAAACATAAATCCCCTTGTCTCTTTCAAATACAGGCACTTGCCTGTCTCTGTCTGAGGGATGTCTGGCCACTGAAGCCAGATTTGTCTACCTGTGTAACATGCCAGAAATGGCAGGAAGTTGACACCGTTGGGAAGGAAATCCATGCCAAGAATACTTGAGAGTTGGCATACCAACAGCTCAGCTGTCTCACCTCTGAGGTGGACAAACTCTGGTGCATGTGGTATATGCTGTCTCCCAGAATTCCTCAGTAAGAGACACCAGTTCCTCTCAGGGGTTTTGGGGTTTTTTTTTTTATGCTTTCCCTTCCCTGTCCCACTTCCCTACTTCCCTACCAGTTTTTGTCAGAGTAAGATGAAAGCCTACAAGCGAGACACTTTGGTCACAGGTTTCATAGAAGCAGCAGAAAAATTGTTCTCTCCCAAAACATGAAATTTAAGGCATTAATTTTTCTGTGTGTTTGTGTGAGAAAAATTTGTATTTAGAATTAGCCCGCTGGACTCAGTTTTAGATGATCCCAATTTTGTTGGCAACATCCAAAGCATCATAATCAGGAGCAAGTCGAACATAGGCCTTCTTCTCTCCATCAGGCCTAATCAAAGTGTTGACCTTAGCCACATCAATGTCATAGAGCTTCTTTACAGCTTGTTTAATTTGGTGCTTGTTGGCCTTGACATCCACAATGAACACAAGAGTGTTATTATCTTCTATCTTCTTCATAGCTGACTCAGTGGTCAGGGGAAATCTGATGATGGCATAGTGGTCAAGCTTGTTTCTCCTGGGGGTGCTCTTCTGGGGGTATCTGGGCTGCCGTCGGAGTCTCAGCGTCTTAGGCCGCCGGAACGTGGGTGACGTGCGGATCTTCTTTTGTGTGTGTGTGTGTGTGTGCTTCCTTCTTCACTTTCAGCACTGTCTTCGTAGAAAGGTGAAATTTAAGGCATTTAATAGATAATATGGTGGGAGTAAGACTCACTGACACCCAAACATAAAACTGAGGGCAAGACCACTTAACCAGCTGCTCTTTCACAAAAATGATATTTTCTTTAGACATTTTAACTGTTAAAAATGTACGGGAATTATTGGAAGACTAGAGAGAGCTATTGTACTATCTGACTAATCTAGCCTAGTGTCTGGGAGACATATTAAATTTGATGTATATGCATTAAGGAAGAGAATTAAACTACCATTTTTCAAAGATTAAAATGAAGCCATTAGTTAAGAGCTCATCCCTTCAGCTTGATGGAAGAATCTTTCAGACCTGCTGTTCAAAAGAGTTTTTTTCTATCAGCGATATCCAACAGCATCTTCTGCAGGGGTCATTTTGAGTTGTTTTTCTTTCTTTAAATGAGGAGAAGAGGAGCAAGTGGACATCTTCGATATCAAAGGAGGCTTTCTGCTTCACTTCTGTTTCTCTTTCTTGCTTTCTCAATGTGGATGCTTCGTTAGCCAGGGAAGAGAATCAGGGTACGCATATCAGACACTATCAAAAGACTCCCCAACATCAATTCCCTACTTCTTCCTCATCACAGAGCCTGGAAAAGTCAGACTCACTTTTCCAGCTTAATTTACTCAAAAGTGGTTCATTTACTTAATTCTGACCACTGAGACTGAAGAAAAAAGTAATTTAAGGAGGTTTTTGAGGCTATGGGAACTAGGTGAGCCATCTGTGCCCACAAGGAAAGGTTCTGCCAGAACAGTAGGACAGGCTAACAGGGGAAACAGAACCTGAGGCACAGGTATTACTAAGCGTCAAATCAACTCGGAGACAATCATGTCTGCTAGTAAGACACTTCTTTCTTATTGTGATTTGCGTGAAAGTTTAGAGGGCAAATAGCTTTTCCATTCAACTGGTAAACATTTTAGTACATCAATTACAGTACCCACAATACAACTATCCTCATCTGCTTCTTCTCAATGATTCTAGTTTCTATTGCTTACCCCTTTCTGCCTTCTGAGTTTTATCCCAGGGCAAATACTGCTGTTTTGATTTTGTGTGGCTGATTTTCCTGAGGAGGGAGTGTTAGTATTATTGCTCACCTTATAGGTTTATTTACTGTTTGGCTGAAAGTTGAATCACAAGGGTGAGTTTTGTCCTAGGCTTGAAGGTTGACTGAGACTGTTCTTTAAGCCAAAGCACTCTCAACTGATATGTTGTTGTGTACCGTCAAGTCTGAACCAGCTCATACAGAGCCTCCAGCCAGTTTTCAGACGCAGTGCATTGCACTGAATGGGAAGAAACTGCCTATCTTTCTCATATGGAGCAGTCAGTGGATTTGAGCCATGTGCCTTTGGGTTGGCAACATAACTCCTTACCACTAAGAAAGGTTGGATACTTACTGATGTAGCATGATTTTTCTTTTTTACCTAAGTGTTATGTCAAAGTGCATATGCATACAGAAATATGCACAAATCATAAGTATAAAACTTGAAGGATTGTCATGGAATGATTTGTTTGTTTTGAAATTCCTATTGAACTTTAGGGTAAGCTGGCAGTTCAAATCCTCTACACCAAAGATACCATCCACAACAGCAGCTAGCTGACGACAAGAAAAAGGTACGATTCTCCTCCTCCCCCCATCTCTCAGACCCCACCCCAACGATCAGGGGAATGACATTTTTTCCCTCCCCTACCCTCACTCACTAGTTGACAGGCAGCATTTCCACAGCCAGGCTCAGATCTCCCTGAGGCCACCCCCGTGTCATTTGGTATCTTGAACCAGAAGTACTCAGAGCTTTCTTCCAGGAGTTTATGGATTGTGCTACACTTGACCTGTAGTTAGCCCCTGGATTAGTGCGGGCACCACCTGTGAAGTCCATCCCTCTCACTGAGCATCCTTACTTGGCACACTCCACAGTCACGTGTGGAGAAGTGTATCCTTTGCAAACTGTATCATCCTTGGACGCTCCAGGACACTCGTGTCTCTTACACTAGCTATATCTAACTGGCTCTAGACCCTGGCTGCACCCAAGCCCTAAACTGGCAAAAACAACATCTTTAGCCAGATGGAACAGCAGAAAGCACTACACCAGGCTGGGTGCACCAAACTTTGACCAGAAAAGGTGCTACCTGCAACCTGCCTCATGTCTTGGGGCCTCAGCCACCACATAGATGGGCAGAAACTGACCTGATTGGGCACCCCAACTCCAATCCTGTGCTAGACTGACAGATACACCATCCTAGGCCATAGAGCTTGGTTTCTTTATTTCCCATAGCCTTTGGATATCTGTTGCTTGTTTGTTTCATAGTTTGTACTTGTGGGTTGTTTTTTAAAAGTTTGTTTGCTTTTTTGTTTGTTATCATTTTCATATCTTCTATTTTCTGCTCTGTCTAGGTCTGTTTTGTTGTTTTGGCGTAGTTTTCTTTTTCTTTTTGCTTTCCTCTACCAGTCTGGTCTCCCTCATTCCTTTCTTCTGTTTTGCCTTTCTCTTCTGATCCTCATACATTTTATAACCTCCATTTTGGTTTTTCTAACTTTCTCTTACTGTCCAATATTGATTTTGGGGTTTTTTTGGGGGAGCTTTCTGATGTTTGTTTTTGTGTAATTTTGTTTTCCTTTCTCTTAATTTCATTTGACAACAGACGGCAACAGACTCCAGTCAGACATACATCTCCCTCCAGCAGCTTCACCCATCAGGCAAGATGAAGGGCTAGCTACCGCTCCATTTCATCA
The DNA here is from genome assembly GCF_000299155.1 of Elephantulus edwardii. Classification (NCBI taxonomy): domain Eukaryota; kingdom Metazoa; phylum Chordata; class Mammalia; order Macroscelidea; family Macroscelididae; genus Elephantulus; species Elephantulus edwardii. The sequence continues at coordinate 9,277,188 of NW_006399881.1, read as the reverse complement.
ATGCAAGACTTCAAACTGCACTGATTCCTCCAACTGCTCTACACAAACTGTGAACAGAGAACTGTATACACACTACCAACTTATATCATACTCACTAAAAAAAGATGCAGTGAAACATTAAGAAATATCAAGTTAAGCAATGTACTTTACATAGCTCAATCAGATATATAATAACAAAACAACACAAAGACAATAACATCACAATACCTCATAGGCATCAGAAAACTAGGCATCAGTAAAACTTTAAGTCAGTCAATAAACCTGGATAAGATGGAACACAAAATCAATGAAAATAGAGAACCAGAAAATCTTTCAGAGAAAGACATGCTACCAGAACTTTTTGATAATGACTTCAAAAGTATGATGTTAAATTGTCTTGATCAGATTGACACAAAATTCAAGGAAGCCACAGACAAAATCCAAGAAAACATAGACAAAATTCTATGTGAACAAAAAAAACTAATACAAGATCAAATAGATCAAAAGTTAGAAATAATACAAAACCAGCAAATTGAAATTAAGAACATTAAGACACAAATTTCAGAATTATGTAATGCATTGGAAGAAAAGAGAATTGAAGAAATGGAACACAGACTCAGTGAGATGGAGGACAAATCCATCAATAGCTATCAGCTAGAGGATGAATCAGAAAAAAGAAGGAAGGGAAATGAAGACAACGTAAGAATCTTATGGGACAAAATCAAGAGGAATAATTTACGTGTTATTGGAATTCCAGAACAGGAAGAGACCCAAAGAAGCACAGAGGAAATTGTTAAACATTTGCTGGAAGAAAATTTCCCTAATATTATGAAAAAAGAGAGCATATACATTCAAGAAGTTGAGCGAACCCCCAGCAAGATAGATGTCAAAAGAAAAACACCAAGGCATATCATAGTCAAATTTTTTAAAATTAAAGACAAAGAAAGAATACTGGAAGCAGCTTGGAAAAAGCGAAGGGTTACCTACAAAGGACAACCAGTAAAACTAACTCCCGACTGCTCAACAGAAACCATGCAGGTAAGAAAACAATGGGATAGTATATACAAAATTCTGAAAGAAAAAAACTACCAGCCAAGACTTCTTTACCCAGCAAAATTATCCATCATATATGAAGGTAGAATGAGGACATTTGCAAATAAAGAGAAACTAAGAGAATTTGTGAAAACCAAACCAAATCTGCAAGAAATACTACAGGGAGTTCTTTGGCCTAAGAGCCCAGAAGAACAGATAATTGGTCCCTCCTGGTTAACTGCCCAAAGTATGTCAGAATCCTTGCTTCCAAGGAACAGCCTGGTTTCAGCCTCTCTGGGACAAACCTGTTTTTTCTCCTAGCAGTCCACAGTAGATTCAGTACTCTTCTCCAGCACCGCAGCTCAAAGCTTCAATTCTCCTTCTATCATCCCTAGTCATTGCCAGCTTTCTGATGCATAGCAAGTAAATGCAAAGACTATGGCCTGGATCAGGCGCACCTTAATGTCCAGACTGACAATGTTGCTCTTCAGTACTTGGGCAGCAGACTTTCCCAATGCAATTTCTCTTTTGATTTCCTGGCTACTGGTATGAAGAGTATTGATTTTGGAGTCAAGCAAATTAAAGCTGTTAACAATGTCCACCTCTCCACCATCTATCATGATGCTGCCAATTGATCCAGTGGTGGGAATCTTTGTTTTCTTGATTTTGATCTTCAATCCATATTTAAAGCTGCAGTCCTCGCCCTTCTGAAGCAAATACTTCAAGTCCTCCTCAGATAAACAAAGTGATACTAAAGAAAAATATAAAGTAGGAGGCCTTACAATTCTTTATTTAAAAATCTATTACACAATCACAGTAATCAAAACAACTTGGTACTGGCAGGTAGACCAAGGGAACAGATTTGAGAGCCTAGAAAGAAATCCATCCATCTGTGGCCAAGTAATCTTCAACATAAAGAGATGAAATCCATTAAGGGGATGGGGGAGACAGCTTCTTTAACAAAAGGTGCTGACAAAAACTAGATAACTATTTGGAGAAAACTGAAACAAGACCCATACCTCACACTATATACAAAAACTAAGGCTCAATCAAGGACTTAGATGTAAACCCTTAAACTAGAAAAATAAACAAAGAAAAAAGTTGGAGCAAATTTAGAAGCACTACTATAGTACTTACATAAATAAACTACCAAACATAACAGGTACACAATCAACAGAAGATAAACTAGATATTCGGACCTCCTACAAATTAAATCTTCATGTGTATCAAGAGAATTCTCCAAAAGAGTAAAAAAGAGAACCTACAGACTGAGGAAAAAGTATTTGGCAATGACATATCTGACAATGGTTACATCTCTAAAATTTATATAATACTCCAGAACCTCAAAAAGAGAATGAAAGACAACCCAACTACAAAATGGTCAGAGGACATGAATAGAAAATTCACTCAAAAAAAGCCATTGAAATGGCCAGCAAACACATGAAGAAACAATTAGGAGCATCAGCAACTGTTGTTGTATGTACTACTGAGTCAGAACCTCACACAAGAAAAAAAAATAGGAATATTCAACAACATAGCACACAACAAATGCTGGTGAGGGTGTAGAGATTGGAGCTCTCATACACTGGTGGGGGAAATATAAAACTGGTGCAAGCACTATGGAAAGCAGTTTGGTGCTTCCTCAAGAAGTTGTTGTTGTTGTTGTTGTTGTTGTTCAGTGCCTTCGAGTCATAGGCGACCCTATGAACTAAAGTTCTCAACACGTGTGTGACTTTCATCCTTTCTCCAGGTTCATAGGGTTTCCAGAGGGAAGCTATTATGGAAGTGGATGCCACTCCTGCTTTCAAGCTTGTTTTAATTGGGGTGTGCCATCAAACACTGTCCACAATGGGTAACCATTAATGCATTAAAATCACAATTAAAAAAAGAAACTGGTATAAGTACATCCTTGAAATGAATTCAAACAAGTTACTTTTAAGCAGTACAGTATGCATATACAGAGTAGGGAAGTAGGGAGCTGAAATTCAATTTGATCCAGCAATCCCACTACTAAGTTGTTGTTATGTGCTATCAAGTCGCTTTCGACTCACAGCAACCCTATGTACAAAAACACTAAACACCATTCTATCCTGTGCCAACCTCGCCATCTCAAACACACTCATTCCCACTACTCCACTCACAGAATCAATCCGTCTCATCGAGGTTCTTCCTCTTCTGTGCCGTCTCTCCACTCTCCCAAACATGATATCCCTCTCCAAAGACCAGTCCTTCCTTGCAACATGCCCAAAGTATATAAGATGAAGCTTCAGAATCCTTGACTCCAAGTTGCATTTCGGCTTCACCTTCTCCAGGACAAACCTGTTTGTTCTCCTAGCAGTCCATGGTATATTCAACACTCTTCTCCAGCACCACAGCTCAAAGGCATCAATTCTCCATCACCCCTAGTCACTGTCCAACTCTCCGATACATAGCACCTAACTGCGAAGACTATAGCCCAGATCAGGTGCACCTTAGTCTCCAGCCTGATGTTGTTGCTCTTCAGTACTCTTGAGAGGTCCCTCAAAGCTGACATTTTCCAATGCAATTCATCTCCTGATTTCCTGGCTGCTGTTACCAAGAGTGTTGACTGTGGAGCCAAGCAAACTAAAACTGCTAACTATCTCAATCTCTACACCATCCATACTGATGTTGCCAATTGGCCCAGTGGTGAGAATCTTTGTTTTCTTGATGTTGAGCTTCAATCCATATTGAAGACTGCACTCCTTGACCTTCTGCAGCAAGCGCTACAAGTCCTTCTCAGTTTCAGCTAGCAGGGTTGTGTCATCTGCATAACACAGCTTGTTGACAATTCTTCCACCAATTCTGATGCCACATTCCTCCTCTTAGAGCCCAGCGTCTCAGATGATCTGTTCTGCATACAGATTGAAAAGGTATGGAGACAAAATATAACCCTGAAGGACCCCCTTCTTGATTTTGAACCATGTAGTGTCTCCTTGCTCTTTTCTGACGACTGCCTCTTGGTCCAAGTGTAGGTTTCGCATTAGCACAATCAAATGTTCTGGGATTCCCATTCTTCTCAGAGTCAGTCATAGCTTGTTGTGAGTCACACAGTCAAAAGCCTTTCTTTGCATAGCCAATGAAGCACAGATAGACATTCTTCTGGTATTCTCTGCTTTCTGCCAAGATCCATCTAACATCAGCAACAATATCCCTAGTACCACGACCTCTTCTAAATCCAGCCTGCACATGTCCAAATAAATAAGGCCTGTAACACAAACTGACATACACTCAACAATGCTTATTGCAGCATTATTTATAAAAGCAAAGAGTTAAAAACAACCCAAAGAACTATCAATGAAGTAATGGCTAAAGAAATTCAGGTACATGCACACAATGGCATATTAGACATCACAAAAAATTCCCAAGTATTCATGAAACACTACACAACATGGATGAGTCTAAAACAAATTATGCCGAGTGTCATGTCAGTCACAAAATGACAAGTATGGTATAAGACTATTATAAAATGCTAAGGGAAGGTTTACACGCAGAAGAAATCTGGGAGGTTTAATAAGGATGGGAACAGAGGGGTATAAAATTAATAAGTTACATGAAAGGAAAGACAGCACACTATAAGGGGTTGAGTGGACATTGTAAAGTTAATAAAAATAATTATAAGTAATTAATGCCATTAATAAATTATTACATAATAATAAATAATAAGCAGAAAGTCTATGAATGATTGTATGAAAAATTCACATGATTTATAAACCTTCACTCAAATAAAAAATTTTAAAACATTTAAAATCTTATTGTCATTTGGAATTTCTAAGTGGTGCAGATACTGCACTTTGTCGATAATTAAAGGGTTGGAGGTTTGAGCCTACAGAGAAGTATCTTGGGATAAAGATATAGTAGTCTACTTCTGAAAAAGTCACCACTGAATGCTCTGTGGAACATTTCTCTGGCAGAGTTCAGGAGTTGGAGTTAACAGCAACTGATTACCCAAATAATTTGAAAATAGGCATGTGGTTAAGAGACCAGATCCTGGATCAAGATGTGTGGGTTCAAAATCCAGTTCCATCACTCACTGATTCAATAACCTTGGACAAATTAGTTAACCTCTCTGTGCCTGTTATTTCCTTTTAGAGAGCTCTAGTGGCCTAGCAGTAAGAAGTTGTGCTGCAACCCCAAAGGCACTTAGTTCAAATCTACCACAGGAGAATTCTCCATAGGAGAAATCAAGAAAAATTTCTCCATAGGAAAAAGATGGGTAATCTCCTGCTGTGCAATTTAATGTCTCTGAAAACCCACTGGAGGGTCAGCAAGGAGTCAATTCCAACTAGACAGCACTCATAGGTAAATGTATCAATACGAGAATGAGGGAGCTCTGGTGACCTAATGAGTGAGGAGTTGTGCTGCCAACTCAAAGGCTAGCAGTTTGAATCTACTAGCTGTTCTGCAGGAGAAAAAGAGGCAGTTTCCCCCCATGTGATTTATAGTCTCTGAAAACCCGCTGGAGGATCAGTTGTGAGTCAGTTCCAACCCAATGATGTGCCACAAGACTGACAATAGTACCTATTTCAAACAGTTTGCTTAAATAATTTTTACATTTCATGTGGTGTCCTATAGATAAGGAGTTGTGTTGTAATCCCAAAAGCAAATGGTTCAAATCTACCAGCTGGTCCACAGGAGAAGGATGGTCAATCTCCTCCCATGCAAGCAACTGCCTCTAAAAGCCTACTGGAGGGTCTCCTATGGGTCAGTTCCGACTCAATGGTACACAACAAAACAATATTAGTAACATTAGCTAAGGTTGTTGTTGTTGTTATGTGCCGTCGAATCGCTTGTGACTCATAGCGACCCTACGTACAACAGCCCTAAATTCTGTTCTGTCCTGTGCCAATCACTGTCTCTGACACTCCCATCCCGATTACCCCAGTCACTGAATCAATCCACCTCATAGAGGGCCTTCCCCTCCTGCGATGTCCCTCCACCCTCCCAAAACATGATGTCCTTCTCCAAGGTCCCTCCTTACAACATGTCCGAAGTATGTCACACGAAGCCCCAGAATCCTTGCCTCCAATGAGCAGCCCAGTTTAACCCTTTCCAGGACAAATCTGTTTGTTTTCCTAGCAGTCCATGGTACCCTCAATACTCTTCTCCAGCACCACAGCTCAAAGGCATCAATTCTTCTTCTCTCCTCCCTAGTCACTGTCCAACTCTCTGATGCATAACAAGTGATAGCAAAGACCATGGCCTGTATCCGACACACCTTAGTCTCCAGAGAGATACCATTGCTCTTCAGTACTTTGGAGAGGTCCCTAACAGCACACTTTCCCATGGCAATACATTAAAAGAGCTAAGGTATAAGTCAAAAAGAATATAGAGGAGGAAAGATCTGGAAAAACAAGTAGGCATTTGAGGTTGTCCTCACCTCTGGCTAGACACATTTTTGGACGCTGAAGAACCTAATGAACTAAATCCAGGTACAGCTTGTAGCTGTATACCAGGGTTAGAGTCCATTTGCTAGAATTGGGATGAAGCTTTGAAATCTCCAGTTTGTAAGTTCTTAATGGAGATTCAACCATTTGTTCTAGAATCTACTACCCCTGACAGTTTATACAAAGCTCACGTATCTGAGCTCATGTATTCTCAGGAGAGGACACTCAACTTTCATCAAACTCCCAGAGGGACCCATGGTTCACAAAAGGTCAGAACCACTGAATAGGTTTCTCCTAAATTAGAGCTAGGGCCTAAAGAGGAACAATCAAATGCTTCGATGGAACTACCAACACTTAACTTTATTTACATCTCCCAAGAAGAAAAATGAAGTAGAAGAAACTGTTATTCTACTCCAAAGTCCTGGATTTTTCCAATTGAAAGGGCTTTAGTAGCTCTTGAAATATAATCCTTCTGCTTTTACAGATGAGGACTCCAAATTTTGACAAGGTTAATTTGACCCACTCAGAATCCCTGAGAGCAGGACAGCCGTGGCTAACCAGGTGTCCTGGCTCAGCATCTGCTTTCTCTCCGCTGCCATAGTCAAACTTTGGTAGCAAAAAGAAAGAAAAAAAATATCCACCAGCTCACTTCATGGGCAGGCCTTGGTAATAGTTGTCAAATGCTCTATATTGAACCCCCTTAATTGTGGTTGCTAAGTACGGCCAACACTGCTGGGCTTCAAACATTCTATTCCTTTCATTGCTATAAGCTTCAGAGTGATTCTAATTAGCCACAGTCTTATGTGCTTCGTAGGGTATGATGGGAAAATAAAGCAGAGGTTTTTCCACTAGTCCAATTTATCATCTTCAAGGAAAGCCTTTTTCCTGTCTTCTTTTTGCGTGTTCCTCTCCTTTGATAAATCTTTAAGGACTCCTTTCTGGGTAATGTGTGTGTCCTAGATTATGAACACAATAGACGTGGAAAGAGGGAAAGCAAATGCCCGACAAAGCGATCCTATATAATCTGTACCAACAACTGTTTCTAAACACAGATTGCTCCCTCAGGGGTGGGAGACACTGAGGGGAAAACAGATTTGTCTTTGAGGGTAATATTGGGTCTAGTATTGGGTTTCACATTCCTGTTCTCACATAAGGGTCCAGCCTGGCTCCCAGCTGTAAGGTTTGTTTGCTGCTGGACGGTGACCATCTCCTCAAGTTTTGTAATGAATGTCACACCTGAACCTTTGGTGGCTCAGGACCACATTTTTTTCTGTAGGAAAGGAGAAGATGCAATTTCAGACCCAAAGGTCACTCAGACTTCTTACAAAATGGACTCGGGGCAGGGGGGTGGGGTGGGGAAAGAATGCATTTCCCCTCAGTGCTGATTGACAATCTCCTTTTTATTACAGGAGGAGGAGGAGGGTTTTAGCTGTGGTTCCTGATTGTGCGCCATAAAGAAAAATAACAGGTCTGATTGTGGTCTTCATTCCTTATTTATTTTCTTTCTTAAACACTATATCAGTTTCCCGCCCCCACCCCAAGCCTCCTCCAGTCTTACTCTTCCTAGAAAGACAGGATGCCATGCTTTCTCGCCCAGCCCCAGGCAAATGGCTGAGGCCTTGGTTTTATAAATGGCTATGCTGGGGAAAAGCAGGAGGAACCCACCCCAAATATGAACAGCCAAGAGCCCGCACCCTCTCAGAGGGGCCTGGTTAAATTCTCTTCAGGGCACAGAATGGGTGTGCGCGCGCACATGTGTGTGTGACCTTTCTGCCTGGGCCCCAGAGAACACTCACATGACAGCATCAAAAGTGGGTCACTCTCCCACAGAACGGCCAGAGACACATTTTCACCAAGGAATGGGCGGTCTCCTCAGGCCCCCCACTTGTCCCCTTTCCATTTTGGATGGAACTAGTCCATTTCCCACAGATTTCCATGTTATCTGATGAGGCAGAGGTACAGAGGGAGGGTGGCAGAGAAAACAGTGAGGGCTCCAGATGATGTAAAATGGCCTAAAAAACTTCCTTGTTGTTGTTGTTGTCATGTGCCGTTGAGTCGTTTCCGACTCATAGCGACCCTATGCACAACAGCCCTAAACGCTGCTCTATCCTGCGCCAACCACACCACGTCTGACACACCCATCCCGATTACCCCAGTCACCGAATCAATCCATCTCATTGAGGGTCTTCTCCTCCTGCGTTGT
>NW_006399881.1:9192517-9266639 GCF_000299155.1 Elephantulus edwardii | reverse complement strand
TATGAGTAACTGGTGGTCTGTTCCACAATCAGCCCCCGGCCTAGTTTTCACAGCTGATATTGAGCTTCTCCAGCGGTTCCTTCCACAGATGTAGTCGATTAGGAGGAGAAAAAAAAATAATTTCTTTTCAAAATTCCCTCAAAAGCAGTATGCTGTTGTTTTCATGCACCCTCGAATTGCTCACTGCTGACCCTCCAGAGGGTTTTCGTAGGCAGAAAAATTCATGGGAGGAGATGGTCCAACTTTCTCCCTCAGAGCATCCAGTGGGTTTGAACTGAGTGCTTTTGTATTGGCAGTGCAGTTCCTTGCCACTAGGACACTAGAGCTCCCTAAGAGCAGTATGTTGTTGTTGCGTGCTATTGAGCTGCAACCGACCCATAGCTGGACCCTCCAGTGGGTTTTCAGAGGTAGTAAACCACACAGGAGGAGATCGCCCATTTCTGCGGAGCAGCTAGTGGAATTGAACTGCATGCCTTTGGGATTGCAGCACAGCTTCTTAATCACGAGGCCACCAGAGCTCCCTAACAGCAGAATAGGTAGTTTGATTCCAGGCTTCCACTATTTTCCCTTCTCCATGGCACCTAACTATATCAGTGCCCATCATAATGGTTACTGTGTCAATCCATTCCCTTGGGGGTCTTCTTCTCCTTTACTGGGTACTGGCCGCTCCTGAAAACATGCCCAAAGTATATGAGACAAAGTCCTTGCTTTATCACCATCCTAACTTCTAAGGAGCACTTTGGTTTCACTTCTTCCAAAACAGATTTGTTCTATTATTTTGGCAGACCATCGTGTACACTGTATTCTTCGCCAACACCACAATTCAAAGTCACCAGTTCTCTGCCCTGCCTTACTCACTCTCTGACTTTCACTGAGGATATCCTGACTTGGGTCAGACACACTTTATGTCTTTAAAGTGGCATAAGGATGGCACAGGATGGGGAAGGGTTTTGTTCTGTTGTACTCAGGGGCACCTAACAAGAGCACATTATATATTGTGCTAAATGAAAGATCAGCAGTTCAAATCCACCAGCCACTCCTCAGGGAAAAGAAATTGACAGTCTCCTCTCAGCCTCAGAAACCTGATGATGGAGGATTTTCACTTGATATCGGGGGTGGGGTGGGGTTTGATTTTTTTTTATAGTAAACTTGCTAGGGAAGAAACCCATGATGAGATAGATGGACCCAGTGACTGGAGAAATGGGATTAAGTCTGTCGGAGAAATCAAGATTGGCTTAAAATGGGGCAGGTTTCAGAGCTAATGGACATAGGGTCACTATGAATGACAGGTAACTCAATGGCACATAACAACAACATAAATATTTCTCTTAATCTATATGATTTTTAATAATAAAGGTTGCTGTTGTTATATACTACTGAGTTAGGATCAACTCATAGCTCACCCTTCAGCAGCTTTTCAGAGGCAGTAAGCCTCACGGGAGGGAGATTGCCTGTCTTTCTCCTGAGAAGCAGTTGGTGGATTTGAACCTCGTACAATTCGGTTGGCAGTGCAACCTCCTTGTCCAATAAGCCAGGCAGATCATCTGAAAGAAGACTAAAACTCTAAATATACAAATTAAATGAACTAAGCACTGAAATTTATTGCAACTTTCCTTGAGCCAAATTCTCCAGGGGTCTATTAGCTTCTCCAGAAAGAGGTACCGAGCAAGCATCTGGGGGTGGCTGAGCTCCATGGGGCCAAGCAGCAGAAAGTTCTTGAATCATTATCTCACAGCAAGGCCTGGTGAGCCTTCTCACTTGGCAAATCTTCTCCTTTGGGGTATGTTTGCTTCTTAAGGCTTTTAAAATCCCCACGTGTGGAAAGGAATGATGGCTCCCCATGTCCCCAGAGCCTTGGCGTCATCCTTAAATTTGGCTCCCACTCTGACTGAGTGCAATTCACTGACTACTCTTTGGGCTCCTTTCAGGAGGGCCATTCCTCTCCCAGCCCCATGATGTAAAATCCCAAGGACCACAAGCTTGTTTTCTTCTGTCTGTCTCAAGCCCATCAATTCTACAGCAGATGGACGGACAGAAAAGGCCAAAGACAAGCTCAGGAGACCTGGGGCAGGAGGAAATACCCCAGTGTGTAAAGGTATCCTGGGATCTGTACAGACAAATCCTTCCAGAAGCTTCTTCCTCCAAGGCATGGAACAAAAGATTTCTTTCCCTACTTTTCAGCTAATGGCTGGGGTTTAACTTGTGACCAAAACATGACTTCTCATCACCCCTCATTCTCCTCCTTTTCTAGTTCCAAAAGGCATAGTGGGAACAAAAGGCATTTTTCTTTCTATTTTTAACACAATGTATATTAGCAATAAATTAATGCTCTCCTTCCAGCACCTTTTAAGCACCAGCAGAGGCCAATTCTTTTTACTATATTGTCTTCCAAAGAGCAGCCAATGGATCATGCTGTCACAGAACACAACACAGTCCCATCACCGGGAAGCCAAGCTCACGGCTCAAGTGACACAGCTTTCAGGAGCTCACTTAAGTGGAGAATCCGAGGCAACAGCTATGGCTTCTCCTGTGATGCGAGGGTGATGCTGCTGTTGTTTTAGGTGCCATCAAGTCAACTAAAACTCAGAGTGACCTTACGAACAACAGATAAGTATTTGCTGTGCCTGCTTGTGTTGGACATAGGGAGGAGGTAAGAGGAATGCAAAAAAAACCAAAAACAAAACAGTAACATACATATGATAACTTCTCTCTTTTGCTTTCTATTGTACAATATTTAATGAGACAGCCAGAGAAGTATGGCCAGGCAGCTCTGAAAAAGCTGAATTAATGCTTTCTGTGCAACATCTTACCAATCAGTGCCTCACGTTCACTCTGGATGATGATGTTGTTGTTTTTGTTATTGTTATACGCCTTAGAGTCTCCTGGGATTCATAGCGACCCTGTGTACAACAACCCTAAACTCTGCTCTGTCCTGCACCAACCACACTGCCTCTGACACTCCCATCCCGATTACCCCAGTCACTGAATCAATCCACCTCATAGAGGGTCTTCCTCTTCTGCACTGTCCCTCCACCCTCCCAAGCATGATGTCCCTCTCCAAGGACCGGTCTCTCCTTGCAACATGTCTAAAGTATGTCAGACGAAGCCCCAGAATCCTTGCCTCCAAGGAGCAGCCTAGTTTAACCCTTTCTAGGACAAACGCGTTTATTTTCCTAGCAGTCCATGGTATTCTCAATACTTTTCTTCAACACCACAGATCAAAGGCATCAATACTCCTTTTATCCTCCCTAGTCATTGTCCAGCTCTCTGACGCATAGCAAGTGTTTGTAAAGACCATAGCCTGTATCAGGCACACCTCAGTCTCCAGAGTGACACCATTACTCTCAAGTACTTTGGAGAGGTCTCTAACAGCAGACTTTCCCATCACAGTGTGCCTTTTAATTTCCTGGCTGCTGGTGCCAAGAAAGTTGACTGTGGAGTCAAGCAAATAAAGCTGTGAACAATCTCAATCTCTTCACCATCCATCCTGATGCTGCCAATTGGCCCAGTGGTGAGAATCTTTGTTTTCTTGATATTGAGCCTCAATCCATATTGAAGGCTGCAGTCCTTGACACTCTGCAGCAAGTGCTTCAGATCCTCCTCAGTTTCAGCAAGCAGGGTTGTGTCATGTGCATAACACAGATTGTTGATGAGTCTTCCTCCAGTCCTGATGCCACAGTTCTCATAGAGCCCAGTCTTTTGGATAATCTGTTCTGCATATATGTTGAAAAGGTATGGAGATAGGACATATCCCTGGCGTACACCCTTCCCAATTTTGAACCATGCAGTGTTTCACTGTGGATACTGACAATTAAACGAAAAATTTCTTAGCATTCTCTCCTAGACCCAAACACCAGATTATTTCTTAGAAGACTGTTGAAAAAGATGAACATATTCTCCCCCAGGAATTTCTCTGAAAGCCACCCGGTCAATGGGAAGGGGCGCTGGTGGCACAGTGGTTAGTGCTCGGTTGTTAACAGAAAGATGCTCCATGAGAGAAAGCTGTGGCAGTTTCTTTCCATTAAGATTATAGCCACAGTGACCTTATGGTGCAGGTCTATTCTATCTTAAAGGATCTCCACCAGTTGGAAAAACAGTACAGCAATGGGTTTGTTATTGTTCTGAAATGACTCATAGCTGACCGTCCAGAGGGTTTTCAGAGGCTGTAAACTGCAAAGGAGGCGAGTGTCCATCTTTCTCCCATGGAGATCCTGGTGAATTCCAACTGCCTGCCTTCGGATTGGCAGCACAACTCCTTAGCCACTAGGCCACCAGAGCAATGAGATTCTAAAATCAGTGTTCTAAAAACAAGGTTCTAAAATCAGGTGTCTTCAGCAAGTCCTGAACTGGTAGAATAATTCCTTGTGTGAGGAATCAAAAACATGCCAGGAGTTAGAACCTTATCTGTCTGACACCATTTGGGCTAATAATCTAGACGATTCTTGGACCCTTGGAATAACTTGCATAAACTGTCTGCTCGAACATGCAATTTTTAAATTTCACCAATTTCCAATTGCTGTGACGTTTAGGGGAGCTCTGGTGGCTTAGTTTGTAATGTGTTTTGCTGCTAACTACAATATCACCAGTCGCTCCTTTGGAGAAGGATGGGCTGTCTCCTCCCATAAAAATTTCCACTCTTGGAAATTTGTTGTTACGGTCTATGTAAACTTGTGTACATATGACTGTTAACTAGAAGTGTGTTACCTAGAAACAGTATATAGGAATCCTCAAGTTATATTTTTCTCAATTATATGTGACCTGTCCCTTAAACTGTCTGTTTACCAGGAGGGGAACAGACATCTTTCCTGAATTAGCATTTACTTTTTGAAACTTTTTTCAGTCACATGTAAATTATATCACAAGTTGTTAGCTTACTAGTAATTGTATGTAGACTGTTCTTATGAATGTAAAAACCCTGTAGCTTTGAGCTGTTGTTGTTTTGTTGTTTTTAAGGATGTTTATTCAGCGTCATGAGCAGACATTTACATTTAGCAATCAACAGTATAGGTGCAAAAAAAATTTACATTTAAAACGCTTGTGTTCAGAATGCTTTATACTTTTCACAGAACAGAAGCTAAAATAACCTGTTATACACTTAGTCACAAATACAGTCCTCGAATGTGTTTGCCCATACACATGAGTACTGTCTAAAACATGTCCTCTTTGTAGCGGTAGGCCCTGCCACCACTGTGCTTGGCTGGGTTTACAAATCTGTTGTAACCTGTAGCTTCTCTGTCACTTCTCCAGCTCTCCTCTCCTGCTAAGCCTTGTTTCCTGGCAGTTATTAAAACCATCTGCCACTGCCATAGCTACTACTGCTAGCCATCTTGATTGTGTGGTTTGGCAAAATACTGACCTTCACCATTGTAAGGGTCAGAGCTTCTGCCTTCAAAGTTTCCTCCCTTCAAGGATCCAAAATTTGAGGATTACTGTAATTGCCAAAATCATCGTAGCTTCCACCACCTCCAAAGTTGCTTCCTTCATTACCAAATCCATTATAACCATCTCCGCTGCCTCCATAACCTCCTCCACCACGGCTGCCACCAAGGCCACCTCAGCCACTGAAGTTTCCTCCTCGCCCAAAGGTGTCATTCTCACTAAAATCACCTCCACGTCAACTGGAATTCTTATCTGACAGCCTTCACACTTTACGGTTTACTCTTCACTTTAATATTGTTACTTCCTTGGGACTGAGTGAGAAGAGAAAAAAAAACCCAAAGAAAAGCTAATATGGTCTACATTACAGGGAACTATGGGATAAAATATGCAACAGGGAATGAATGAAAATCTAATTTTTCTATAAATGTTCATTAAGATCACAATTAAAATAAAATTTTATTTTAAAAAAGTTACAAGATAAAAGGCAGATCTACTGAGGGAAGAAGCATAAATAAGGACTCAATTATAAATGAAAAATGTGAGAATTTGAAATTCCTAGTACAAATAAGAATCTCAGACTAAGCCTTTTCATTATACTTTAAAAAAAATGTTATACTGGTTTACTTACAACGTTTTATATACATTGTGCTTCTTACTCACATTTTTTATCTATTATGCTTTTCATCAACCTTTTCGGATATACTTTTCCATCATCTATAAAATAAAGGATATTTTGGAAATAAAAAAAAATCACCTCCATGGCCACCACCAAAGTTTCCAGAACCAGTTCGACCTCTCTGTCTGGAAGGGGCTCTGGCCATCTCTCGCTTTGACAGGGCTTTTCTTACTTCACAGATGTGACCATTCACAGTATGGTATTTCTGAATAATTCTTTTATCTACAGAATCATGGTCATCCAAAGTTACAAAAGCAAAGCCCTTTTTCTTCTTGCCACTGCTTCTGTCAGTCATGATTTCCATCACTTCAATTTTCCCATTGTTGTTGTTACTCACTATCGAGTCACTTGCGACTCATAGCAACCATATGTACAACAGCTCCGAACCCTGCTCTATCCTGTGACAACCTGTCTCTGACACACCTATCCCCATTACCCCAGTCACTGAGTCAATCCATCTCATCAAGGGTCTTCTCTTTCTCCCACCCTCCCAAGCATGATGTCCTTCTCCAACAACTGGTCCCTCCTTACAATATGCCCAAAGTATGTCAGACAAAGCTTCAGAATCCTTGCCTCCGAGGAATAGCCTGGTTTCACCCTCTCTATGACAAACCTATTTATTCTCCTAGCAGTCCTCGGTATATTCAATACTCTTCTCTAGCACCACAGCTCAAAAGGATCAATCCTCCTTCTATCATGTCTAGTCACACTGTTCAGCTTTGGCCTAGTGATAAGAAACTGCATTACAATCACAAAGGTGCATTGTTCGAATCTGCCAACTGCTCTGTGGGAGAAGGATGGGCACTCAATTGCCTCCCGTATGATTTATTGTCTCTGAAAACTTGCTGGAGGGCCAGGTATGGGTCAGTTCTGATTTGATGATACACAATAACAACAACAACATTGTTGTTGATTGTCATCGAATTGAGCACAACTCATAATGACCCTGAAGCCTTTCTATAACTATTGTTGTTTCTCAAAGTTTCCTGAGGCCTGTGGTTTAGGAAGTGGATGCGTTTAGGAAGTGGATGCCATAAGAATCCTGCAAAGCAGGTAGAGAATGTTTCTATACCGCTCAAAATAATCTCGTAAGTGATGTTCTTCAGTCTCTTCCTTAATTACACCAATAAAGATCTTTTTCACAGTTAAGTAGGCACCTGGTCTTTGAGAATCTTCTCTCAAGACAGCCCTCTTAGGTTCCACAACCCTTCCATCCACCTTGTGGGGCCTTGCATCCATGGCTGCGTCCACCTCTTCCACAGTGAGTATGCGACAAAGCCAAAGCCTCTGGAGCACTTTGTATTTGGACCTCTCATTTCCACACAGTCTGTGAGAGTCCCCCATTGCTCAGAATGGCTCTGCAGCTGTTTGGGCTCTTTAGGAGACTCTGACTCCGACATGGCAGTGGTGGGAATAAACACTTTAGTGATGCTTCCTCGGCAGCATTCTCCAGCAGAAAAGCTGTTGTAGCTTTTATGTACTGTCACATTGCCTGTAACTCATAGTGACTCTGTACAACAGCTCTGAAGCCTTCCCTGTTCTGAACAAGTCTAACTCCAACACAGGTACCGTCACTGTCCCAGTTACTGTATCAATCCATCTCGTCCAGGGTCTTTCTCTCCTGCACTGTCCCTTTACCCTTCTGAGCATGATGTCCTTCTATGAGGATCAGTCCCTCCTGGCCACGTGCCCATTGTGAGACAGAGCTTCAAAATCCTAGCCTCCAAGGAGAAACCTTGTTTCACCCTCTCCAAGAC
Source organism: Elephantulus edwardii (assembly GCF_000299155.1). NCBI lineage: Eukaryota > Metazoa > Chordata > Mammalia > Macroscelidea > Macroscelididae > Elephantulus > Elephantulus edwardii. The sequence goes on along the minus strand of NW_006399881.1, from coordinate 9,258,827 downwards.
AGATTGTTTGGCGGTCTACGGCATGTTCAAGACTCTCCTCCACATCACAACTCAAAGGCATCATTCTTCTGTCATCCTTAGTCACTGTCCAGCTCTCTGGTGCATAGCAAGTAATTGCAAAGATCATGGCCTGGATCAGTCGCACCTTTGTCTCAAGACTGACATCATTGCTTCTCAATACTCTGGAGACTTCCCTGACAGCAGATTTATCTAATGCAATTTGTCTTTTGATTTCCTGACTGCTGGTGCCAAGAGTGTTGATTGTGGATCCAAGTAAGCTGTAGTTGATAACAGCCCCAATCTCTTCTCCATCTACTATGGTGCTGCCAGTTGGCCCAGTGGTGAGAATACTTGTTTTCTTGATGTTGAGCTTCAATCTATATTGAAGCTGCAGTCCTTGACCTTCTTCAGCAAGCGCTTCAGGCTCTCCTCAGCTTCAGCAAGTAGGGTTGTGTCATCCGCATAATGTAGGTTGTTGATTAGTCTTCCTCCAGTCCTGATGCCACATTCCTCCTCATAAAGCCCTGCTTCCCAAATGATCTGTTCTACATATAGACTGCAAAGGTAAGGAGACAGGACACATCAAGTGATAGTAATATGTTAAGAAGATTAACACTTAAACAAGTATAAAAAACAATAACTAGGGAGGCAGGTTTTGAGAGGATTCTCTCTGCTCTCCCAGATCTGCAATAAAGTACTTTGGATACTGCAATCCATCTTATTGGCAAGTGACTATGGAAAAAACCCCTTGCATTCACTAACTAAAGCCTTGTTTCCACCAACTGCTTAAATTTCTAAATTTTGGCAACTTCCCCATGACTACGTCTTTTGGCCCTCTCAGCCCACAGCTTCCAGAGATTGAGTCCCACATGCACAAGAATAGTAGACTTGTGCCCACGATCTGTACAAAAGCTCACTAGTCTTTATGAAAATGCCCAAGTGAGAGTCCATCCAGATTCCAAATTGTACTGTGATAGAATTCTAGAATCATATTTGGAGCTTGTGTTGGTTTCTAAAATTGACCAGGAATTAGCAGCCTTGACATTCTTTTAACCTTTGTTTAGGATTTTCTTTTCTTTTCATATTCTCATATTCTGTTTTAAATTGTGATTGGAGTGAAATTTCATAAAGCAAATTTGTTTTCCATTCAACCATTCAGACACATTTTGTTTTATTATGCTAATTACAATATGTCCAATGTAATCACTCAAACCTTTTCACTTCCTGTGATTCTAATTTCCATTCATCCTTTAATCCTGGCTCTTCCTGCCTTCTGGACTTTATCCTTGGGCAAAGGCTACTCCTTTTTTAAATGATTACTCTAAGGAGTGAGTGTCTCTCTGGTGGTGGTGTTCACTTCATGGGTCTGTCTATTGTTTCACTGAGCACTGAGGGACTGAGGTGAGTTTTGTTCCAGGTTGAATGGTTGACTAAAGTCTTGGAGACCTTAGAAAATGGTCTCTTTGGTCTCTGTAAGACTAGTAAGACCAACATTTGTCATGTTTTTAAGTTGTGTTCCACATTTACTCCCACTTTCTCTAGGATCTTTGGTTGTGACCCCTTTGAGAGTGGTCTGTGGTGGTAGATGGGCACCATCTAGTTCTTCCAGTCTCCAGGTCATGGAGTTTGAGGTTCACGAGGGCCTTTAAGTCCTTTAGACTAATCACTACTTTGCATCTTTACTTTCCTTCTACCTTTGTTCTGAACAGGGAGTTACATCTTAGTTACATCTGAGATGGGAGCCTACGAGCTTTTAGGGAGCTCTGGTGGCCATAAGCTTTTATAACTCCAGTTGTTACCCATCAAAGTAGGACATGAAACATTGTCTTTGTGGACCTTGTTATGTCGATGATCCTTGGTGTCCCTGGAATTATGGTCCCAAGGCACCAGGAACAACTCATTCCCTTGGGGTGTTTCATCATAAGAAGTTCACATGCCTTTGCCCCCTTTTGGCTCTGCTCTATTAATGGACATATTTATAGGATTGATATAGTAACTGGGGCAATGCAAGCAGGTGTGTCAGAGTCAGTGACAGGAGCTGAGGACAGGGCAGGCTTCAGAGCTGCTGTGCATAGGGTCGCTAGGAGTCTCAAGTGACTCAACAGCACATAACAATAACAATACTAATATTAATGTAGAAATATCATTTGCCAAACCCTGACCTTCTTGAATAAGGAATAGCCATCTCAGATGTCTTTTGATTTCAGAGCTCTTGTGTCCTAGGGGAGAAAGGGAGTGTTCTGAAGAAGATGACGACAGGGATGCAAACTCCCAGGCTTGGGGAGTCTTATGCAGACTTGAGAAGTTTTGATTCCATTCATGCAGGGTTCTGAATTTGGTTCAAGCTCCTCTAATGAGGCAAGCATGGGCAATGTTCCTTCCACAAGCTGCTGTCAAGGATACTGGAGAGTGAATGCTGAGGGGAGGTGGAAGTCCCCACAGTCCAGGGGTTTTGCTCTGTGTTCACAGTGTCCACAGTCCATGAACTTGGATGAGAAAGATCAAGTATCTTGCATTTTGTTCAGATGGAGTCCTAGTGGTGCTGTAGTTTAAGCATTAGGCTGCTAACCTAAAGGTTGGTGACTTGAATCTATCATCCGCTGCTCAGGAAAAGGATGAGGCAGTCTCCTCCCTTTAAGCTGTACTACTTTGCAAGCCCCATGGGGCAGTTCTTCTTGTCCTATAGGATCTGTTATGAGTTGAAATCAACTCTTTGTGTAAATGAAATTGAGCATTTCCTTCAATTAGCCAATATAAGCAATACATCGCACATCTGAACTTTGTCACCAAATGACAGATAACTTCGCATCTTATTACAGTTGTTAAAGATATCTCAGGACGAAATGATAGTAATTGTTCAACGTGTTGCTATTCTTGCTGATTGCTATAGCACTGACTTTGACCCATAGTGACCCCGTGGGTATTGTATGTCAGGCCCAACTTCCAAGCTGCATCTGGAAGAGTCTCAACAGTCACTTCTTGAGCCAACAGTCAAGATCACAACCATTCACTCCACCCAGAGACTCGCTGCCATTGATGTTGATGCCAAGTACCAGCGCATTGTAACAGGCCCATAGCAGACCCTTCAGCGGGTTTTCAGAGGCTATTAATTGCACAGGAGGAGACTGCCCATCCTTCTCCGACTGACCGAGCAGCTGATGGATTCGAGTTGTGTGCCTTCAGGATTGCAGCACAGCTTCTTACCACTGGGCCACCAGGGCTCCCTAGACTTGCTGCCAGGGCCTGCTCTTTAAACCATCAATTAACAAACGTGCACCGATATTAAATCACACATTTGTTTTTAAAAATAATTTGAGAATTATGTCGATTATGTCCTGCCATAAGTTTTGATAAAGCGTTACATTTAATGTACTTAAACATTTTTTTTTCTTCCAACAAAGAAAGATGGGTAATCTTCTGTGTGATTAAACTGCCTCTGAAAACCCGCTGAAGGGTCTGCTATGGGTCAAACAAGACTAGGAGCCTAAACCTAGGGCTGCATTAGGTGGTTTTGGGGGAGTCATTTAAAATGAAAGGTGCCATTCTACACCCTTCCAGAATCTTCTATTTGGCTCGTGTTTTGTCGTTGCTGCTTTCTTAGGCTAAGATCATAAATGTATATGCATTTTGAGTGTGTTTTAGGGGGTGAATATGTATGTAGTCCTGTAAGGGTGTGTGGGGATCCTCTATTGTGTGTGGTTTCATTTATTTTGGAAGAAAGGTTCGAAATGAACATTGTGGGGGCTGTCCCTTAAAGAGAGTGTAGAGGAGATCATTTTATTCTGCAGTTTACATTATTCCAGAAAACTTATTTTGCCTCTAAACATGGTAAAGGAGGAAATCTCTCTCCTTCTTCTGAGTGTCAAAATTCCCAAGCTCCCCAACCCTCACCTCCTTGTACCCCCAATATGTTCCCCCCCAAAAAATAAGTTTTCCAAGCTCAATCTACTGGCTTATTTAGGTGCAAACAGGACAGGGAGATGGGTGAAGGGTGTCAGGTAAAAACTGTGTTCGGGGATCAAAGAAAGAACCCCAGAAAACTGGCCAGGGCTGCTAAAATGATCTTTACCAAGAAATCTTCCTAATATTGGGGGGCTTCCCACCTCTGGTTGGGTGAGCTCTGCAGACAAGAGAGAAACTCACAATATTTATGGGGTTGCGCCAAGCTGCCAGGAGAGGAAAGACAAGAGTAGGGGGCCCTCTAGAGAAATGGCAGTCAGGCAGCTAGAACTCTGCTGCCTTTGGGCCAGTGCGGTTGGGTGGAGAAGAGTGGAAGTAGATATAAATTAGGGAGGCCCAAACCCCTCTTCAACCCCTGCTGCTGCTAGGCTAGTTCTACCCCTTATAAACGACATTAAATCACAAGTGACACAGTTAAAATAACATTTGAGGCCTGGTTAAACCAGCAGGAGCGGGGAGGTTAGAGTTAAGGCTGCTAAGCTAGGAACCTGCCCTAAACTCTCTTGCTTTTGAGACTAGAGCAAGAACTTCAATGACAACACAGCCTGTGTATTGCAGCCTGAGGATGGGCTGGCTAGCGGCTTCCTCTGGTTCCCACAGGGCAGGCTTGATACTCTCCTCCATTGGATTTGGAAATGAGTCCTCCCAGGCTGTCTGCCATAAGCCCTGAGGGCCTGAAGGCATGCTAAGAGTGCAGCACCTTCACAAAACTCTCCTTTCTTCTTATCTCTGGTTTACCAGTCTTCGACCTCCATTTCCAACGATCTCAAATCATCAGAGCCGCAGAGCTGCTGGTGAGAATTCCAGAAAGCAAGTAAGCCTACCCTACAATACTGAGCCTCACGACTCCTGACTCCAAACACAGCCAAGCCAAGGCCAAACATCTCTTCTATCTCTTTCAGGTAGAAAGGCAGCAGTGGCTCAAACAACCTCTGTTCAAACCATCATCAACTGACTGCACAATCTGAACCAAAGGTTCAACCCAGTCAGTCTCCCCCTCTGTCCTCCACAGACTCATCCTAGGCCAAGCCAGCATTTTAAGTGAGGACTTGATCTTTCAGGCCTTAGCAACCCAGACTAGAGCCTGAGGCCCTGAATCCAGAGAAGGGGAAGTACGCAGGAGGTTGGCAGCTGGGCCCTAAGGCTCCCTTTTTCTCTCATGCTGCTGGTGGTAGTGGTGTTATGTCCCGTCCAGCTGGAACCCAATCACAGGTGACCCTCCCACAAGTCTTCAGAGGCAGTAGCACAGGAGGAGACTGCCCATCCTTCTTCCCGTGGCGCAACTGGTGGATTTGAACCGCGTGACTTTGGGTTGGCAGCACAAACCAGATTGCTGCAATGAGAGAGTAAACTCTACAGAATTTACAAACAACCCAAGGAGACCTCATAACTGTGTGGCAAAGGCTGCAAAATGTAAAGTTGAGAGTCTTGGCTCCAGCGAAAGACTCTGTCTGAATAACAATTAATTTTCATTTGAGATTTCTCACTCTGTCCAGATGGTGGATCTCCATGGGAAAGCAGAAGTCTCACAGTTGACTGGGACATCTGAAGTACGCTTTTTTTTTTTTTAAATGATTTTTTCATTTAACTCAGTGGCTTGGTTGAGGAGAGTCTGAAAACATTTCCCTAATGTTTCCAGCCTTTTTATTCCTGGAGATTTATCCTCTCCCCTTGGAGGTTACAAACTGAAACTCATTTTTCAACTAAAGTGCCAGGGTTTTTTGAGGTCAATGTCCATGTGTAATTGTGAAGTTCAAGGGGCATTCACTGAGAAATGGAAGATCCTCTCTGGATGAATCACACATTACAGAAGTTGCATGTATGTGTACATATACAACATGCATATATAATACATTATGTTAAACAAATGCATTATTGTTATCTATCTCTTCCTCTCCCAGAATATATATCAACCTCATGAACACTGTTCACTAATATTATCCTATTCCTAGAACATTACTCTTGTTACTACGTTCCATCAAGTCAGAGCCGAGCTAAGACCCGAGCAGGTTTTCAGAGGCTTGTCAGTGGAAAGAAAGGCAATTGTCCCTCTGCCTCTCAGGGAGTAGCTAGTGGATCCAAGTCTAGAACAGTACTCATACCTAAACCCAAACCAAATATATTGCCATTGACCTCAATGCTCAATATAGATTCATACAGAGTATCTATTGCCATTGACCTCGATGTTCCACATGTATTCGTATTGAGATGAATGAACGAAAACCTCTTGGACCACCTCATCAAGCACTTGCTCTTTCGTAGGTTTCAAAGTTCCTTTTTGCTTTGTCTCCACCTTCTTCCTCATGTCTTCTTGATTTCTCCCAAAATCTTAGTTGTCACATGCCCATCAGCCAGCTAAAGCTACTCACTCTCTTTATTGTTGAGCCTGGATTCTTTGTCTAACCAGCTACTCTGGCATTAGAAGCATTTCTCTCAACTCTGCCCCTTTATGGCTTCCCCAGGAAAGCATCCCCTGTGGCTCTAAACAAGGTTAGGCACTTACAGGCATCCAGAACAAGTACACACAGTAAATACATTCTCTTCTTACATGGTACTTACAATCTAGTTGAAACGACTAATAAGTTTGGCTTTGAAGTTCTAAATTGTGGTGGTATAATCTGTAGCGTGAGAGGCTGCTAACCCAAGGTGACTGACCTCTGGCAGTTCCAATCCACATGCTGTTTCATGGGAGAAAGATTTATAGCAGCCAGAACTTACATGACAGCACTGAGTTTGAGCTTTGGATATTTTTGTCTTTGTGGGTTTTGGTTTTTTAAAAAAATACAATCAGGGAGTAAATTCACTGCCTTCAAGTTGGTACCAACTCATGGTGACCCTCCCTGGGTTTCTAAGGCTATAAATCTTTCTTGGAGAAAACTACCCATCTTTCTCCTTCAAGGTACCTGGTGGATTTGATGACTTAGTCACTATAAAACTAGGACTCCTTCAACTGGGGAGTACTCAAATCTCAAACTCATCTTCATTGCCTACCAGTCAGAACCAACTCAGAGCTGACCAAATGTCCAGTGGGTTTCTGAGGCTGTAAACCACAGAAGAGGAGATTACCCATCATTCTCCTGATGAGCTGCTGGTGGACTCAAGCTACTGGAGAGGTATGATGTTCGGGTGGTAGCACAAAGCTCAGAGCATTGAGGTCTGGTGAAATTCAGAAAAACATCAAAGAGAAGCGCTGGACCTTGAGCTGCCCATGACTATAGCTTGGCAGAGCTGGCGTAGGTCTTAGCACTGTTGCCATTTTGGATTGCATCATTCTTCGTTGTGATGCACTGGCTTACAGGATATTCAACAGACAGTGAGAAAGTAACACACTGACAGGGAAATTCTAGAAATTCAAGCTGGGGTTCAGAAGAGGCCACGAAGTAGGGATATCATTGCTGATGTCAGAAGGATCTTGATTGAAAGCAAAGATGACGAGAAAGACGTTTACTTGTGTTTTACTGATTATGCAAAAGCATTTGACTGTGTGGATCATAACAAATTACGGTTAACATTGAGAAGAATGGGGAATCCCAGAACATTTAGTTTTGTTCGTGTGAAACCTATACCTAGGCCAAGAAGCTGTTGTGTGAACAGGGCAAGGTAATACTGCATGGTTTGAAAACAAGAAAACTGTGTGCTCTTCCTCTAGTTTTGTTTGATATGTACACTGAGCAAATAATTCAAGAAGCTGGACTACATGAAGAAGAATGTGGCAGACTAAGATATCCCATTATAATATACATTATATAAATGATGCAACCATATTTGCAGAAAGTGAAGATTTGAAGCACTTAGAATCAAAGAATACATCTTTCAATGTGAACTACAGCAGCACAATATCAAGAAAACAAGAATCTTCACCACTAGACCAATAGGCAACATCATGATAGATGGAGCAAAGATTGAAATTGTCAAGGATTTCATTTTACTTGGACTCACAATCAACACTCATGTTAGCAGCTGCCAAGAAATCAAAATACATGTTATATTTGTAAAAGCTGTCAAGGATCTCTTTATAGTGCTAAAGAGCAAGGATGTCACTTTAAAGACTAAGGTGTGCCTGCCCCACAATATGGTATTTTCACTTGCTTTGTACACATGTGAAAGTCAGGCAATGAATAAAGAAAAACAAAGAAGAACTGATGGCTCTGAAAGTCATCTTCACAAAGAGGACTGAATATACCATGGCCTGCTAAAAGAACAAACAAGTCCATTTTGGAGAGAGTGCAGCTGGATGCTTCTTAGAGACAAGGGGAGGGAAACTTTAACTTTGGGCATGTTACCAGGAACAGCTAGTCTTTGGGGGGGGGGAACCCACATCATATGAGGAAATTAGAGGGTCAGGAAAAGAGAAGACAACGCTCAGTAAGATGGATTGACACAGTGACTGCAACAATGGCTTGAGTGAAGCAGAGCTTATGAGGATGGGGCCGAATGAGGATGAGGTTGTTCACAGGATTGCTGTGCGTCACAGTCAACTCCATGGCACCTAACAACAACTTATTAGATGCCAGTTTTACTTGTCTCCTTTTCCAATTTGTGACAGCCCCGAATGCTCTAAAATTTGCCAAATATCCCCTGGGTGGAGGGTAAATCCTTCCAGAGTTAGAACTGCTTATAATGGACGGGGACATCACATTTTACAGTGTTTCAAGCAAGGGCTTGCTCACTTAACTCAGAGTACTGATTGAATCCACAACTGCCTTCAGTTGCAAACCTGACTTATTGAGGACATATTAATCAGCTTCATATGCAGGCTTTGTCCATGTTCTATTAAACCTATACCCTGCATTGAATTTGGATTGAATTATTGATGTGGTTTCCAACTATTTCAGTCATGGAAGCCTTTGTTCCAACAAAATCTTAGCCAGAAGCCCAACAAATACTTAGGACATAAGCAGCGTGGGTTTTGTTGAAACTTGTGTGGAGAACCTTCCCCTCCTGTGTCCAGGCCAAGCTCTGCCCAGTGGCCAAGTGGCATAGTAATTCCTAGTGCTCACTAAATTGTAGACTCAATGAAGGCCAAAGTGGCACCCAACCCTATTGCAACTGCTGTGACATTGTGCTACAGGAAAGGAATAATGGATTGGAAGTCACAAAACCTCAGAGTTGGGTCATGAACTGTTTTCTCACCACCAGAGTGACCATGGACATGCCAATTAACCTCCTCAAGCATGCATTTTTTTTTCACTATAACCTCGAAGGCCCCTTTCAGCTTCAAAACCTTAGGAATATGCAATCACGACTGTGTTGCATAATCTGCGGGCCACAATAATGATGCTGATTACAGAGAAGGTTAATATTTATAATGTCCACTCAAACTCCCCTTTAGAGGCAAAGATCAGTGGGGAAGTGATTCTAAGCTCTACAATTCTCTTTGAAAAGTACTCTGAAACTTGTCACACTTGTTCGTGCTTGAAAGTCACCAGACTTCAGTGGCCTGTTGTTGTTGCTTGCCATCAAGTTGGCTCTGACCCAAAGCTGACCCTCCAAGAGGCTTCAGAGACAGTAAATCACATGGGAGGCTACCCATCCTTCTCCCGCGGAACAGCTGGTGGATTCGAACTGTGTGCCTTTGGTATTACAGCTCAGTTGCTTAGAACTAGGCAACCAGAGCTCCCTAGTGTTCAGTCTGGTTACCCTTCATTCAAAGATTGGCCTACATTCATTCATTCACTGCTGTTGCGTCTATTCGAGCACACGACAACCCTATGCAACAAAGCACAATCACTCCATTCGTTTTCTGAAACTATCCACCTTAAGGACAGCAGGCTGTCTCATTGTCTACCAGAGAGTGGTGGGTGGGCTAAAGCCGCCAAACTTGTAGTTAGTTGTCCGACAAGTCATTCACCTGGGCTCTTTGATCACCTGTGCAAATGTCCAATATAGGAGTTCCAAATGAAGGTGGGAATGGATGTTTTAAAATGGAAGGAAACTGAAAAACATGGGTCACTTGTCAAATTCACAAAGTCAGCAGACAGCTTTTTTTCCCCTGACGTTTTCTGAAATGCAAAAGATTTCTGTTACAGACAAGCAAAGTCCAGAGGGGAAGTCTCAGCAAACCTGCAGATGCTGTGGGGCCAGCTTTCAGGACAAGAGGGTCCCTCACTCCGTGGGCAGAGACCAACAACAGAACTTGGAACTGCTTTACTTCTTGCTGCACAAGAGACGGGTGGGAAGTTTTGCCCCGACTTTCTTCTTTTTCGCTCCTCTTTTATAAAAGGAAAATTTGAACCCTCCCCACAACCACCCGATACCACAAAGGAATCACGGCCTGAAACCACAGCTACCAAACAATGATGCGCAAATCCACAGCTATGCATCTACCCAAGCACGATACTGTGTTCACAAATCCCCTGCTCAGTGGAGTAGTTCGGCTCTTCTATGTTAAACATAAATGAGATGTTATACTAGTCACAGATAAAAGAGGATTTTTAATTGGAATGGAGACATGTTTTTCAGATACCCAGTAACCTGATTCTTCATGAGAAATGACAGACGCCAGCAGTGTATGTGTGTGTGCTAGGGAGCACCTCTCTGGCCAGTGAGGACAGCTCGAAGTTCTTCAGGGCTGTTCAGTTACTGATGACTCGTGGCGAAGTGCCAACGTTTGTACCACGGAGTTGCTGTTTCCAGGAATCATTATGTGTAGTTCAAGGGATTGCTGAAACATGAATACTCTTGCTAATTCCTTGCATTTTATGTAATCAAATTCAATATGTAAATATGGACATAGTAAAAAGAATCCAAAAAATATTAAAGAACATAGGGTAACAATTAAGCCAATTCCTCTCCCGCAAGTATCTTATCTATCTGCGTACAGATAGTCTTTGTAGTATATGCATAAATTTCGCCTACGACTCGACGGCACTTAACAGCAATAACATCAACATAGAGAGTGATCAATTGGCCTAGTGGACAGAAAGCAATGCTACCAAGCCAAAGGTGGGTGACTTTTAATCCGCAGCTCTCCGGCCTGTTTTTCATTATTTTTGTTCAAACATTCTTCTAGGTTGTATAGACCTGGTGTGTCTACTTGCTACACAGATGTAACTTGAACTGATGTGTCAAATGCAATATTGGTTACCCATGGTGGACAATGTTTGGTGGCACTTTCCAATTAAATCAAGCTTAGAAGCAGGAGTGGCATCCACTTTCATAATAGCTTGCCTCCAGAAACCCTATGAACCTGGTGAAAGGATGAAAGTCACAAAAGTGTTGAGGACTTTCGTTTATAGGGTTGCTATGAGTTGTCTACAACTTGATGGCACTTAACAACATCATCACAACATATATAATGGCAATGGCTGGCCTGTCCATTTGCTGTACAGAGATAACTCATGGTTGCTGTGATGCTGAACACCGTGACACTGATGCATCAAATGTGATAATGGTTACTCATGGTGGACAGTGCTTTGTGGAGCTTCTCGATTAAAACAAGCTTGGAAGAAGGAGTGTCATTCAGTTCCAAAATAGCTTGCCTCTGCAAACTCTATGAACATGAAGAAACGACGACAGTTATACAAGTGTTCAGGTCTTTTGCTCATAGGGTTGCTATGAGCCATCTATGACTCAACAGCACTTAACAACAACAACATATATATCTATATCTCAATATCTCAGCTCAAACTCTTTACCATTGAGTTGGAACCCACCCATAGCTGACCCTCCAGTGGGTTTTTAGAGGCAGTAAATTATGGGAAGAGATTGCCCATCTTTCACCCATCTTTTATGCAGCTGGTGGATTCAAACAGCCTGCCTTTGGGATTGCAGTGCAGCTCCTTGTAAGTAGGCCACCAGAGTTTCCATTCTCATAATTGTCATGTTTGAGTCCTCTGTGCAGCCTCTATGTCAATCCATCTCATCGATAATCTGCCTCTTTCCCCCCATTTTACTAGGCAGGATGTCCTTTTCCATTGATTAGTCCCTCTTGATAACAGAATCAAAGTACTTAGGAGAAAGGCTCACAATTGTCGTTGTTAAAGAATATTCTGACTATGCTTCATCCAAGATAGGGTCCTTTGTTCTGTAGCAATCCATGATATATTCAATATTCCTCACCGACACCACCATTCAAAGGCAACAATTCTTGGGCCACCCTTATTCTAGCTCCTGCATACATATGATGCAACTGAAAACATTATGACTTGATAAGACTCATCTTCAGATAACATATTTGCTTTTTCAATAAAGATATTTTTAAAAAGATATCTAAATCTTTTTTAAAAAAGAAAAATTGTGATCTGAGTCTGATGTTTTTCACTAAATTCAAGTCCTCTTGCACTTTCTGCAAGCCAAGTCGTGTCACCTGTATAACGCAGGTGATTGAGTCCTCCTCCAATCCCAATGCCATAATCTTCTTCATAGAGTTCAGTTTCTTAGATTCTTTTTTCTCAGCATACAGACTGAATAGGTATGAAGAAATGGTGCAAGCCTGACACACACCTCTCCTGGTTTTAAATCATGCAGTGTCCACTTGTTCTTTCTTAAACTTAGGTTCTGCATGAGCCCAATTGAGTATTTTGGAATTTGTAATTTTTTCAATGTTATTCCTAATATTTATGATTTACAAAATTAAATACCCTTTTACCAGGAGCCCTTGTGGCATAGGGATGTAATGTATGGCCCCCACTACTAAAAAGATGGCGGTTCAAATGCACCAGTCACAGGATTTCTATGTGCCAGAAATGACCCAATGGCTTTTCTGGGTTTTTTCTCCATTTATTATGATGTTCCTTATGGTCCAGTTGTGATGATGTTTGTTTTGTTTATGTTGAAGTGTAATCCACATGGAAGTCTTCAATCTCCACCAGTAAGTGTTCCAAGTCTTCTTTGCTTTCACCAAGCAAAGTGAAAAAAAAAAAAAAAGCAAGCACATACCAGATTGTTGATAGTCTTTCAGTCCTGTTACTGTAGTCTTTTTCGTATGGTCCAACTTCTCAGATTTATTTACTCAGAATCAATAATACTAGGTTTGGCCTTGTATTTAAAAAGGTATTTGGCTGCCAGTCTGGGGATACTTTCCAGTTTGGGAAGAAGAGCGGGGCGGCCTGATTTTGCAAAGGTGTGTTTTCTAGTTTTGGGCTGAGACTTGGGTGTGGCTGTTGCTCATAAATGGGTGTGAGCTGATTGGATTTGGCCTCTTTAAAAAGTCATTTGGGCCCTTGGGCCTGCGACCCTGGGCCTGGTTTTTAATTCTTTTCAGCCAAACATTTTTTAAGTAGTATAGCACTGGTCTGTCCATTTGCTGTACAAAGGTGGCTCGTAGTTGCTGTGAGCGTAAACACTGTTATACTGATATGTCAGGTGTGATTATGGTTACTCGTGGTAGGCAGTGTTTGGTGGAGCTCCTTGATTAAAACAAGCTCGGAAGGAGGAGTGGCCTCCGCTTCCGAAATAGCTTGCCTCTGGAAACCCAATGAGCCTGGAGAAAGGATGCAAGTTATACAAGTGTCCAGGTCTTCCGGTCATTGGGTCGCTATCAGTTGCCTACAATTTGATGACACTTAATAACAACAACAACAAACACTAAATAAGTAAGGTGAAAGGATACAACCATTCACCCTTTCCCTGATGTCAAGCCTTGCAGGATCCTCATGTTCTGTACCCAAGACTGACTCTTGGTCTACAGAAAAGTTCTGCTTGAGTACAATTAAGTGTTCTTGAATATTTTTATGTACTGCTTTATATATGCACATGTTGCTTACGAATACTTGTATACTTTGTGGTTGTGTGTGTGTGCACATGTTCGTGTGTGTGTGTGTGTGTGGAGAGAGAGAGAGGGAGGTCCTTAAAGATTCCATTGCCATTAAGTCAATTCCAACACACAGTGACCCTATAGAGCAGGACAGATGTTCCCCTGGGGTCTCTAAGCCGGCAAATCTTTACAGAAGCAGGCTGCCATGCGTTTCTCTTCCAGCAGAGCTCCCTGGGGAGCATAAACAGTTTGTACTAAATGTTAACCTAAAGGTTGCAGTTTACATTCACCTAGTAATTCTGTGGAAGAAAAGGGCTGGCAGTCTGCTTCTGTTTAGATTATAGCCAAGAAAAAGTGATGGAGCAGTTCTACTTTCTAACACATGCGATCTTCATGAGTGAGAATCAATCTGGTGGCAATTAAAAAACTGTGTGTGTGTGTGTGTGTGTGTGAGAGAGAGAGAGAGGGGGGGGGGGGGGGGGGGGGGGGGGAGGGGAGAAGAGGAAAGAGGATAGGAGAGGGAGGGGATGGATATGAATATGCATATATAGAGATAAATATATGAATATGTAATAGAGAGCTCTGGTAGCCCAGAGGGTAGGGAGCTGCACTGCCTACCCAAAGGTGGACAGTTCAAATCTGCCTGCTTTTCCAAAGAAGAAAGATGGGCAAACTTCCCTTGAGCCATTCACAGCCTCTCTCAACCTGCTGGAGGATCAGCACTGAGTTAGTACTGACTCAGTGACAATTAGTTTTGAGTTTTTCCTCTCTCCTTAATCTATTTAAAAAGCCATTGCCAAAAAAAAATAAATAAAAAATAAAAAGCCATTGCCGTGGAGTTGGAACTAACTTATAGCTGACTATCCAATGCCTTTTCAGAGACTGTTAATCGAACTGAGGAACCACTTGTGGATTTGAACCAACCCAAAGACATAGTTTGAATCCAGCAGCTGCTCCATGGGAGAAAGATGAGCAATCTCCTCCTGTGTGATTTATAGCTTCTGAAGACCCACTGGAAGGTCAGCTATGGGCAGTTCCAACTTGACAGCGCTTAACAACCATATATGGAGAGAGAGTATCCTCCTTGGCATACTTGGGCACTTCCTCTTGACAACCAGTTACCACCAGGCTGTGAGAATCCCAAGCCTTGTGGAGAACCCCCGTGGAGGAGAACGGAGGGGCTCTAAGCAAGGACCCAGCTGAGTTCCCAGCCCCCAGGAAGCCCCAGTAGCTCAGAGTCACTTTAGATGTTCAAGCTCAGCTGTACCCTCAGGGAACCACAACTCCAATTGACACTACATTAACTCTCATAATCATGAGAAGAATAATAAAAACAATTCTAAATGGTGGCTATTGTTTTAGGTATACATGCATGTATGCATGTATGTATGTATTTCATTCACTTAAATAAGTTTAAAAATGTTGTTGTTCAGTGCCATCAAGTTGTCTGTGACTCATAGTGACCCTGTAAAAAACAGATCTGGACCGTTCCCTATCCTGTACAGCCCTCACCATCTCTCTTTTTCCCCCCCTGTGGACCAGCTGGTGGATTTGAACCATATGCCTTTGGGTTGACAGTGCAGTTCCTTACCATCAGGCCACAAGAGATTCTTCTCCTCACCACCTCTAATATGCCCAAGCCCATTGTTATTACAGTCATTGTGTCTTGTTGAGGGATAGCACATATTTCGTGTTTACTATGAGCAATGAGTCTCAATTGAAAGCAAATGGCTTAACCTTTTGAGAAAAATACTAATACCATAATCATCGCCCCTATGTTTTCAGAAGCTTTCTTGAGCTATATCATTTCCATTTTTACAGATGAGAAACTGAAGTACAGAAAGGTTATATGACTTGTTCAGCATCTTAACGTAAACACCACAACGGGGATTTTAAGTCCAGGCCTTCTGACTCCAGATTCTCTGATATTCACAACCAGTCAGGACTACCTCAAGGACAATATTCTTTAACTAGCTCTCTATTGGTGAACATTCCAGTGATTTCTAATCTTCTGCTGATGAAAGTGAGATGAGAGTTTAACGCCTCATACACACTTCTCTGGATGATTGAATGTTGAAACCACTCTTAAGCAAAAGGCAGGGGTGGCACTGACTAGATTCCATATATTTTACTGCATTAATAAGGATCAGATTAAGTATGTCAAGTATAGCATGTTAAGTGCATCCACTCATATGATAGGAGCCAGCCCCTGGCACTGTGTGCTAGGAACTTCGTGAGGAAACATGAGGACCTGAAGACCCCAGAGAATGTATTTATCTTCTTTTCATTTGGGTTCCAAGTGGGATAAATAATATAGTAACTTTCCTCAGATTATACTGTAGTTTAAAGCGTTTTTTTTAAAGATCTTTATTTTATATTTTATTTTCTTTTCTTTTATTATTTTTGTGTGTTTGTACCATTAAATCAGGTCAGACTGGTACAGGAGGAGATGCCCCTCCTTCTCCAGCAGAGCATCTGTTGGATTCAAACCTTATACCTCTCGGATTGCAGTGCAGCATCTTGCCACTAGGCCACCAGAGCTCCCTTAAAGTGTTTTAATAGGAATTCTCACACACCTGGAAAGGATATTTGGAGAGAAACCTATGACCTTGTGGCACATACACTAAATCTGCAGCTACAGCCATTGAGTTTTGAGAACTCAACACTCATACTCCTAAAGCCCGTGTGTACAAAACTCGTGCTGGTTTCTCTCTTCAGATCCCACTCCTTGGAAAGGGAGTTGATGGAAATAATCCTGTTTTATGAGTGCTAGGCTCTTTTGAAAACTTCTAAAGCTGGATTTCCATCTTATTCATACTTGGAATGGAATGAAAGGTCCTGGCATTATCCCAGAAGCCTTATCATCTTCCAAGCTGCCACACATCCAGCCCAGAGCACTAAATGATAATGAGATAGTTGGTTAAGGATGATATTTAAAGGCTCTTTCTTAAATGTTCCAATTGTGCTCCTGCATACGGGTTCTTCCCTCAGAAAACAAAACAAAACATGGTAAGATCATGTCCTCAGAAACGTCAACGTCCATTGTTCTGAGGCACTAGATGGAGCCTGGCTACCACTGCTGATCCCTCAAAAGGGATCACTGTGCAAGGTCCTGGAGAGAGTGGGCAAAAATGTGGAACCAAGTTAAAAAATATTAAAATGTCCAGGATTACTAATCTGACAAACACTGTTGGAACCCCTAGTACTATGATTCTTAGTCACCCACTGAACCTAGAACAAAACTCACTCCCATGGCTCAACTTTTAGTTAAATAACAGACAGCCTTACAAAGTGAGGCAGTCACTCCTTAAAAAACCAATCACATATGGTCCAAAGGGATAAGAATCAGAAAGCAGGAAAGAGGAGGCTAGAAAGACTAATGGAAATGAGAATCACAAGGAAGAAGTACGTAAAGTGTGATTAAATTGTGAGTATTGTAATTAATATTATAAAACAAAATGTACATGAGTGCTGTACAGAAAATCAATTTGATTTGTAAACCTGCACTCAAATCACAATAAAAAGATACGACGTCCTTATCTCTGGGAGAACTGAGATCTTGTTCAAAGTCTTGATTTTCTAGAAAATTAAACTGAATCCTGGAAGGTAAAATGATTTTCTAAAGGTTCTCCTGGCTTATATATGATTCAGCTATTACAATAGTAACGTATGTAAAAAAATCACTACAACATGATGTGCTTGAAAATATGAACTCCTCTCTAAGTAGTAATTGGTTTACAGAGCTCGGGTGGCTGAGTGGTAAAGAGCTGAGCTGTCAACCCAAAAGTGGGTGGTCTGAGTGCAACAGCTGGTCCATGGGAGATAGATAGGCAATCCCCTCCTGTGCAATTTACAGCCTCTGAAAACCCACTTGACGGTCAGGTATGAGTGGGTTCCAACTCAAAGGTACACACCACCACCTGTGGGGCTCAGCTCCAGGCTACAGATTGTGGTGGTTGTTGTTATGTGCTGTCGAATCGCTTGCGACTCATAGCGACCCTATGTACAACAACCCTAAACTCCACTCTGTCCTGTGCCAATCGCACTGTCTCCGACACTCCCATCCATATTATCCCAGTCACTGAATCAATCCACCTCATAGAGGGCCTTCCTCTCCTGCGCTGTCCCTCCACCCTCCCAAGCATGATGTCCTTCTCCAAGGACCGGTCTCTCCTCACAACATGTCCAAAGTATGTTAGATGGAGCCTCAGAATCCTTGCCTCCAAGGAGCCACCCGGTTTAACCCTTTCCAGGACAAATCTGTTTGTTTTCCTAGCAGTCCATGGTATTCTCAGTACTCTTCTCCAGCACCACAGCTCAAAGGCATCAATTCTTCTATCCTCCTTGGTCATTGGCCAACTCTCTGATGCATAACAAGTGACTGGGAAGACCAAAGCCTGTATCAGACACACCTTAGTCTCCAGAGAGACACCACTGCTCTTCAGTACTTTGGAGAGGTCCCTAACAGCAGACTTTCCCATGGCAATGCACCTTTTAATTTCCTGGCTGCTGGTGCCAAGACTGTTGACTATGGAGCTGAGCAAACTAAAGCTGTGTACAATCTCAATCTCTTCACCATCCATCCTGATGCTGCCAATTGGTCCAGTGGTGAGAATCTTTGACTTCTTGACATTGAGCCTCAATCCATATTGTAGGCTGCAGTCCTTGACACTCTGCAGCAGGCGCTTCAGGTCCTCTTCAGTTTCAGCAAGCAGGGTTGTGTCATCCGCATAACGCAGATTGTTGATAAATCAGCTACAGATTAGGTTTAGATATTCCTCCCATGGCTCTCAGACCTTGGATCACAGGGCTAGCCAGAATGAATTCTTGTCACGGAGAATGCAAAGAATACAAGAGAACAAGTCTCGTCATGTAAGCCTATTTAAGATTTCCACTAGCAACACATCTGCTCATTGCCTAAAGTGAGTCACATGGCTAAGTCCAAGATGTTCTGTGCTTCCCCTGGGAGAAATGACAAAAACCACAACAAAGGGCACAGACACCAGGAGGAGGGAAAACTTGGCACCAACGAAGCAATCAACCACAGGTGGGAGGTGACAAAGGAAAATGTGAACCAAAGTTCCTTCAGCCCCAACTCAATTTCCCAGCTGCTTGTGCAAAGAGCTTGTTTCTCTGTCTTAAGAGCTATTAAGATAAGGAGTCATTTTAAAGGCCTGTTATGACGTTCAGGCAGGCAGTGAGGGGTTGGGGGGAAGACGATGGTGATGGTGGTGGTAACCAGAAGGCCCAGCAACGTCCTTCTGTGACAGTTCAAATCTACCTGCATCTGTGAGGGATAACGACAGGCAATCTCCTCCTGTGACATTTACAGCCTCTGAAAACCTGCTAGGAGTTGGTTCTGACTCGACAACAGTGAGTTTGAAGTTTTGAGTTTTGTGCAGAACATGTTCATCCACTGGAAAGAAGCCAGTGTAGCTGCTGGTCAAATTCTTCTCCAGCTCCTGACACAGAGAGTCCAAGGCAAACGGCCAGTTTTGCATCCCCTGCTGGTAGTAGTTCGGTCTGTGCAGAGAAAAGTTGGGAGTCTCCAAGATCAAGGGTTTTATTTTTACAGACAGAATGGGCTCTCTAACCAGAGCCGAGCGTGCTCTCAAAACCACCACAGCCCTATCCGACCTAGAAAATGTCCGGTGCCTTCAGTCTACTGCTCTTTCCATGCTGTTTTCTCTTCCTGCTTGATACACACAAGCTCCATGGCATTGCAAGTCACACTGAGGAGACCCAGAGGAGCTTGTGTTCCCAAATCCCTGCCTGGAGTCCACGAGGGTCCTATTGAATGTAAGCCATTGTGCACATCTGGCTTTGTTTGTTTCAACAGCTAATGTGACCTTAACAAATACACTGCATGATCGATCCAATTGGTGCCACGAAGTTATACATGTGAAAAAAAAAAAAAAAACGTTGAGCTGTCAAACATTGATGCTACATATTTTTTTACAACAATTATTTTAGAAAGAAAGCAAAAGCAATCATTATTATCCCCATGATACTGATGAGGAACCCCAGGATTTAGAGAGATTAGGTAGCTTGCCCAAGGTTACACAGCTAATAAAATAAACAGTGGCTGTCAGCTATGCACCCAAACCATCTGCCTCCAGAGCACCTGATTTTAAACACACTCTTCTCTGATGTCGGCTAAGGGTGGGATCACCTCATTGAGCGGCTGTGTGGACTAAAGGAGCGAATACCTAGCAAGTCCTTAGCACGCTGAAGTCCAAAGCGTATGGAAGCACACAGCAACTACCAGCTGTGGATGTTATCGCTCCCAGGTAATTAAATATAGAAAGAAGCATCAAGTTACAATTCGCCTCAGCAAAACTGCCAGGGACTATTTCATATTGAGATGACTTTAGATGATGCCGACAGGTCTAATATCTCCTGGCTTTTTTCTAATCTGTGATTTCGATTACACAAGTCAACCTGTGAGGCACAAGGTATATACCATGTTACCCTCAAATTACGGACATAGATTCTGAGGCTCAGGAAGATTCATGTGGTCAGTGTCAGAGCCTGGGTTAAGATCAATGTCCTCCAGTGGTCCCGCTCAGGAGTCTCAAAAGGCTTGAACTAGGGAACCAGACCACACAAGTTAAACTTGCTATGGCCTAGACAAGACTGTTTAAGAGAAATATGTGCAAGCTGCACATGGGAGCCACAGATAAAACAATAAATTTTCCAGTAGCCTGCCTCATTTTTCTAAAAAAAAAAAAAGGAAAAGAACAAAATAAAATTAATTTTTAATAATATACTTTATGTATATTAATGAGATCTTTTACATTTCCTTCCCCCCCCATTTTCACTAAGTCTTAAAAAAAATCTGCTGTTTATTTCACACTTATTGAAGTAAAAACCCAAATCTATTGCTGTGGGTTTCGATTTTGATTCCCAGCAAGCCTCCATCAGGTTTTGAAGACTGTAAATCTTTATGAGGTAAGACTGTCCATCTTTTCCCCCAAGGGTCCCCCAGTGGTTTTTAAAAGCCAAGCTTTCTATTAGCAACCTGACATGTTATGTATTACGCTGTCAGAGTTCTTTTCATAATTACAGCACATCTTATCTTGCACTGGCCACATTTTTCAAGTACTCAGTAAACCACAGTGCCAAGTAGCTACCATATTGGATGGCACAGGTCTAGATCAAATTACCCTCCCTGAAAATTGTCTTAGGGTAAAGCCTTAGAAAGGCTGGCAAGAAAAACATGTCCCTGGAGGTCTAGTTGCATGTCTTTAGTTGAAAATTCTGTGTGGGACACGGCTGCAAGAGTAACAAACTCAAGTTTCAAAAATAAAAAAGGCAGTGGGCATTAGGGAGTTTCTATATGGGGTGATCTCTCTTCCTAACCAATGTCTTTAAAAGCAGAACTCACGTTGGCAAGTGATGGCAGGGCAGGATGACCCACACAATTGTAAAGTTCAGGGGACATTTGTGAAGTACACAGATTAAAGTGAAAGAAATGTTCTGGAATCTAAACCTTTAATTACTCAGTCTATCAGGTTTTTCTTGGGTACTTCTGAGAACGCACAATTACACACACATTTCCTTTATGCCAATTCTCGCAGAAAGAGCTCACTGAATGTATTTAGATTCAACAAGGCAACATCAGGCAGGGGTGCCCATTACAGATCTCTGCTCCTCTCGTTTTCCTATTTAATGTTTGCTAGAGTTTTAAATAAAACAGCTCTGATTTTCAGTGTTTTACAGGCATATCAAGAAATCAAGGGCCTCAACTCCAAAGCCCTTTGCTTGGCCATGAGGCTTATCATGGTTTTCTGAGTCATGACACAAAGCTGTATCTGGAGATCTTAAAGAAAGCTTTAGGGAGCTCTGGTGGCATGTTTTTGTTATAGTTAGTACGACTCACAGTGACCATATACAAACAGATCAGATTTCTGTCCTATCCTGGGCCATCCTCACACTTCCCAACACACTGGAGCCCTCTGCAGCAGTCATTGTGTCAATCCACCTGGTTGAGGACCTTCCTCTCCTTCACCAAACCTCTACCTTCCCAAGCATGATGTCCTTCTACAAGGAATAGCCTCTTCTAGCAACATGCCTGAAGTATGTGAGGCAAAGTTTGATAATCTTTGCCTCTAAGGAGCACCATGGCTGTACCTTCTCCAAGACATATCTGTTTGTTCTTTTGGTAGACCACGAAATATCCAGTACTCTTCTTGAACACAACAGTTCAAAGGCATCAATAATTCTTCTGTCAGCCTTATTCACTGTCTAGCTTTCAGATGCACAGTATGTGATTGGAAAGATCATGGTTTGAATCAGGAACACCTTGGCAGTCCATGGGATCTTCAGCACCCTTCTTTAGTGGTACAGCCCATAAGTATTTGCACTGCTAACCCAAAGGTTTTGCCTATTTGGTGGTCTGAATCCATCTGTAGCTCTGAGGGAGAAAGATAGACAACCCCTTTCCATATGATTTATAGCCTAGGGTCAGTAATGCGTCACTTTTGATTCGAGGACAATGAGCAAGTGAGTAAAAACAACCTTTTACTCCCACACCTCATCTGTCTAGCATTACTGACGATAAGGATTTCCACACACAGCTTTATCTACATAATGGAAGTATACTATTAAATTTCAATATATATATAAGCAATTTCCCTTTTTCCTACTGGTTTGCATACAATAATTTATTTACATTGTGTTTCATTCATGTACATTTTATATACACTCTTTCATTTACATCTTGTTTCATGCAATCATTCATATACATCGCATTTTATATAATTAATTACTAGTGATCTATGGCTATTATTATCCCATCTTTTTGAGCTCACATTGAATCTTTGCTATTCCTTCATCAGCCTCATCCACCCACTAAATTCTTCTATCCTATTGATTTCCACTCTTGCCCTTTTTCTGTCCTATTCCCATTTTGGACATTTACACACATCTTGCTCAGTTATCCATTTTCACAATAATGTTCTTTCGCAGTATTTGTCCTTATGAGACTGAGTTCATTCACCCAGCATAATACTCTCTAGACTCTCTCATGTTATACAGTATTTTGTGAAACCATTGCTCATGAGTGCTGTGTAGTATTCTAATGTGTGAATGTACCACAATTTCTCAATCCATTCGTTTGTTGATGGGCATTTGAGACTGTTTCCATTTTCTTGCTATTGTGAATAACACTGCTATGAACATAGGTGTACATATCTCCATTCGTGTCTCGGTTCTAATTTCTTTGGAGTATATTCCTAGCATTGGAATAGCTGGGTTATTTCTATGTTGAGCTTTTTGAGGAAACATCTAACTGCCTCAAAGCGTTGCTGTACCATTTTACAGTCCCACCAGCAATGCATGAGAGTTCCACTCTCTCCACATCCTCTCCAACATTTATTGTTTGCTGTCCTATTAAATTTTGCTACTGCTACTGGGGTGAGATGGTATCTCAGTGTTGCATCTCTGTCATTGCCAGTGATTTTGAGTATTTCTTCATGTGTCTGTTGGCCATCCAAATATATAAACACTTTTGGTGACATTTCTAAATTTCAGTCTCCATGCCCCTGCTTTTTAGGAGAGATTATCCAGAACAGATTTCATTCTTGCATCATTGTTTAGGGTCATGGTGACCATTCATTTGGGCATGGCATTCTCAGCATTTTCAATAATTTTTAATATCATGAAACTGTGGTTATTGTCTGTCCACACATAAAGTGAGACAGCACACTTCTTGCGACTCCCTACGGTGACAATCATTCAAAGCACAACCATTGAACTGTGCAGAATGGGCATCAAATCTGCCACCCACTGGACTATGATGTGATTGTTTCTGATAACTTTCAATTGCTATTTCACATTCAGCAAAAGAGCCTATTTTGGATTAAATGAACATGGATATAGAGAGATCTCTCTCTCCTCTCCTCTCTTTCCCCTCCCCTCCCATCCCTCTTCTTCCTCCCGCACCCATGTTGTTTTTGGTTTCGTTAGTTTTCTTGGACCCAAGAGGTTTAAAATGTAATTCTTCACCAATCACTTCACGGACTGGACACATCCCATTTTATCGATAAGAAAGTTAAGACTTAGGTAAATGAAAATAGAATAAAATTGAAAATAAAATAAAAAAAAATTGGCCAGACTTACTGGATTTATGGAGACTGGTGAAACTCTCAAAACTATGGCCCTTTGACACCCTTCAAACATGAAACTGAACCCATCCCTAGGGATCAACACTAGGCCAAACAAGGGCAATCAGCACGACAAGACCAAAAGGGCAGCATTTCCCCTGCAACAAAATTCAGAAAGCAGGAAAGAAGGATGAATGGAAGTAAAGAACCCAGGGAGGAAGTGGGTAGAGTGTTGTCACATTGAGGGAATTGCAACTAATGTTATCAAACAGAATGGGTATAAATTATTGAATGGGGAATTCATTTGCTTCGCTAATTTTTGCTCAAAGCACAGTTTTTTAAAAAAAATATATATAAAGATTTTTCCCATACAGTCTTTGACTATCAGATTTCTGCATAGCGCTAGACAAGGACATGCTCGTTCCAGAAGTCTTGTTTGTTTTTTTTTCTATAGCTTTTGGCTTCCGCTTTGTGCTAACTGGTGTTTGTTACTGCTTCTAAGCTCTTGATGTGTTTTGTACCTAATTATCTGTGGGAAGGTTTGTCGATTTGTCCTTGCCTTCTAGAATTCCTGTCACAGCTCTTTGCCAATGAGAAGATATTTTTACACATACCTAGCTTTGAATTTCTGGTCTCAATATTGAGGCTGTGACTTTCTCCTCCTAGGAAGAGACTCTTGGCCTGCACAGGAGTTCACATGCAAAGAAGTTTATAAGAGAGAGGGGAAGAGCTGACCAAAATGGTGAATGTCGAAAATAAAGGCATCCATAAGGCAATGATAAGAAACCTTGCTGCCTATGACTGAACCACAGAATAGACTGTCTTGCATTAAACTCACATCTGCAAGCATCAAATGACCATGGCTGGAGACAGCTGGGCAGAGGAATCACAAAGAAGAAGGCTCATCAGTAAGCTGCCTTTCAGCAAATCCATCCATTGTAGGACATGCCATTATTTTAACACCCAAGAAAGAAAGACAGAGTCAACTAAAGGATGGCAAACTACTTTCTGACCACTTCTGGAATGTTATTTCTATTTCTTGAAGGAATCCATTTTAAATTCGGTTGAGGTAGATTATTTTCCCATATGCACTGCTCTTAAGTAGAAAGATCTTAATTATCTGGGCAGAAGCCCTGGTGGACTAGTGGATAAGGCATTGAGCTGCCAACCCAAAGGCAGGTCATTTGAATCCACTAGCTGCTCCAAGGGAGAAAGATGGGCAATCTCCCCCCGTGAGATTTAGAGCTTCTGAAAACCCGAGGATCAGCTGTGAGTCAGTTCTGACTCAATGACAATGAGCGAGTTGAATTAACTGAGTCCCAGAATGACTTTTATTCACAGGTTCCTAGGCACCAGCATCCTCTTTGCCCAGACAAGGGTTGACACAACTTTTCACAGAAGAAAAAAAAAAACACAACAAAACAACAAACATGCTCCACTGTTGTCTCTGGGATTTTCTTCCCAATTTCTCATGCCCATTCATCAGGTTTTCATTTTTGTGATTTCTAGATTTTTCATCTGAAGGGGGTGACAGAAAATTTTCAGGCCAAGCTTGCGTGTAAGCAGACAATAACTGCCCTCTCTCATCATTCCAACATTGGAGGTGCTGGAAGGGAAAATAAACAACCATCCTCTTAAAACCGCTGTACTCAGGAATATTTCAAGCCCTTAAAGGTCATTGTCAAATGTTATCAGAGGAACTAGATGAATTAAGGGTTTAAGTGTACTGGTCTTTTTATTGTAATGTGTGTGAAAGTTTACAAAACAAATTGGGTTTTTAGTCACATTAGATTTCCTTATTTGTTGGCCTTCTTCCGAGACAGGGCTTTTAATAATTTTTAAATAATATTAAGTAAAAATTTTTTTAATAATATTTTTTTTAATTATGATGACTTTTAATTTGACATGTCCCCCCTAACGTCTAACTTTCTTTGTTTTTACCTCTTTGGAAGCTCGTGGAAATAAGCTCAAGAAAAAGATTTTTCTCTTGAGAGGAATTAGAAACATGACCACAAGGTAGGGGAATGTTTAACCCCAAATCACTAAATAATAAGACCACCACCCAGGGATATATATCACACAGCCCCTTTTTACATTATTTGTTCTGCTCTTAGAACATTCTCCAATCTTCAGACATCAACTAAAACATTTACATTGCTCAAGAGCCTGTAGAAAAATTACTGTGTGCATTTTCAAAGAAAATTTTTTCAGAAGCCAAACTTTGAGATCCCAATATTGAGTTTAGGTTACAATGAATGAAAAATGCACAGGGAAAAACTTAAGACACACACAGAAATTTTTTTTTTCTTCTTGAAATTCCCTCAAAATTTATGGCAGGTAAATTATCTTGTTACTGTGCCCCTGACATCCAACCTCAGCTAAGAACATAGTATTTTCGAGTCAGGCACACAATAAATCTGCAATTTGGTCTGGGCTTTTCATTAAACTTCAAAATTATCAGGTTCTTCTCATGCTCCATCTTTGGGTGGGGGGCCGGAGAAAGTGGAAGCGTGAAATGAGTGCAAGACGACATAGGAAAGCTGTAGGGTCAAATGAAAACTGAGAATATATTCTCTTCCTACTAGAAAAAAGGAGCCTATGTTAGTGGGCTGTCAAATTGAATAGCTGATTTAAAGGGATAAGAAACACTTTAAGGCAAACTCAGACCAGATTTTCCCAGAGCGCATGTGGTTAATCTTCACCTCAGGATGAAACTGGGGCAAGGTAGATGGAAGGAGCCGCCTGGCCTTTGAAGTGCTGCAGAGCCTAGTATATTACAGTCAGAAGCCAGCACGCCTTCCTTCAGGTGCCGATTGGAGTTTATTAGCTGTGATTTTTATGAGATACTGAAAGCCGCTGAAATACCGCTATGGAGCCACAGAAGAGAACAAGGCAATACGGAATCTTTTCAAATCAAGAAAGGCATGCATCAGCATTGTATCCCTTCAGAGACCCTACTCAATCTTTAAAGTCAAGTCAAAGTCAGTGCTGTGGAGTAGGAAGTGACTCCTAGTTGATGTTCCAGCAGGTTTTCAGAGACTGTAAACTGCATGGGAGGAGACTGCCCATCTTTCTCCTGAGGAGCAGCTGGTGGACAGGAATCCCCTGAGAGGTGCCGCTTTGGGCTTAGCAGCACAACGCTCTACTGGCTATGCCAGCAGGGCTCCCTAGTCAAGAATCTGCCCCTGAGCAAATATAATCTGGACTACATAAAGAAGAATGAAGCAGCAGGGTTGGAGGAAGACTCGTCAATGCTCTCCAACCTTCATACCATGGCATAGATAAGCACGTGGCACAGTCCTGCTTGCTTGCTAAGGAAGGCTTGAAGCACTCAAAGATCATAGCTTTATGGGTTACATCTCAATAAAGAGAACGCAAAAAGCATCTCAGCAGAGAGAAAACAAAAATCCTCACCACTGGACCAATAAGGAGCATCAAGCCAAACGGAGAAAAGAACAGAGGTGCCAAGGATTTCATTTCATTCATTTCCTGCCCATGGAAGCATCAGTCAAGAAATCAAAACCAGTTTGTTGCAAAAGATCTCTTTAAAGTGCTTTTTAAAAGAAAAAAGTGGGGGGAGGCGGGGGGAGTCCCTTTAGAGGACTAAGGTGTACCTGACCCAAGCTCCAATGTCTTTCAGTTGCTTCCTACCCACTGGATGGTGCCCCGCTACCAGTGCTGACCACTCTACAAGGGGTGTCAGTAGCAATAGAGGGTCCTGGGCAGAGTGGGGGCAAAACGAAATCACAAAAATGACCAGGTTGTTAGGTGCCATCAAGTTAACAACAATCCACAGAGAGACTCTATGAACAAGAGATCGAAGAAGCCTTACTCCTGCATCACCCACCATGCTCAAGTCCATTTAGCAGTCATTGTGTCAACTAATCTCACTGAGGGTCTTCCTCTCTGTCTTGGACCATCTACCTTGCCCAGTGTGATGTCTTTTTTTCCCAATTCTTATTTTATTTTATAATTTTTTTGTGTTAGTACCATCAGATCGGATCTGACTGGTACAGGAGGAGCTTGCCCCTCCTTCTCCAGCAGAGCATCTGGTGGATTCGAACCGTGCACCTCTGGGATTGCAGTGCAGCTTCTTGCCACTAGGCCACCAGAGCTCCCATGATGTCTTTTTCTAAGGACTGGCCCCTCCCAACAACACGCCCACAGTATATGAGACAAAGCTTCACCATCGTTGCCTCTAAGGAGCACTCTGGTTGCACTTTCTCCAAGACAAATTTATTTGTTCTTTTGGCAGGCCATGGGATATTTGATATTCTGCCAACACCACAATTCAAAGGCATCTGTTCCTCTTTTGTTTTCCTTATTAAGGATATAATTTTTACATGCATAGGATGCAACTGAAAATACCATGGCTTGGGTCAGATGCACCCTGGTTTTCAAACATGTTTCCTTGTTTCTCTTTAGCACTCAGGTTGTTATTATTGGTAGGTGCTGCCCAGTTGACCACAATTCATAGTGACCCTATAAACAGCAGATAAGAACCTACTAGCACTAATGTTTTTATTTGTTGTTGAGTCAGAATTGACTCATAGCTGACTCTCCAGCAGGTTTTCAGAGACTGTAAATGACATGGGAGGAAACTGCCCATCTCTCTCCCATGGAGCAGCTGGTGGATTCAAACCACGTCCCTTTGAGTTGGCAGC
Organism: Elephantulus edwardii; assembly: GCF_000299155.1. NCBI lineage: Eukaryota > Metazoa > Chordata > Mammalia > Macroscelidea > Macroscelididae > Elephantulus > Elephantulus edwardii. The sequence continues at coordinate 9,230,400 of NW_006399881.1, read as the reverse complement.
ACAATTCCTTACCACTAAGCCACAAGAGCTCCCTGTTAGCACTAATAGAGACTGTCTAATGGAGACTGGTTGAATCATCAGTACTATGACCTCAAGTAATCCTGTGAGTCTGGAATTTATCTCATCCCAGTAGCTCAGATTTCAGCCAAATAATAGACATAAAGTAGACAATAACACCAGGAGGTACTCAGCCCTTAGAACGAGAAACCATACAAATTGAAAGGACAGTATTTTCCCAGAAATAAACCTCAGAAAACAGGAAGAACAGATGGATGGATGAAAATGAGAATCACAAGGAGGAGGTGGGAACAGTGCTGCTACAAAGTTGCTGCCTTTGATTATTGCACAGGCAGCTTCAGTCTGGCTGGGGTCCCACTTATCTAGTTGGACCTGTGCCTTCCAAAAAGATATGTGGGAATTCTAACCCCAGGCCCCTGTCCTTGTGGGGAAAAGGGTCTTTGAAGATCTTATCAATATTAACAAGAAGTCATATCTGAGTAGGATCTTATCTGAGAGGTACTTTCTAAAAGAGAAAGACAAACACAGAGGGACATACAGGGGGAAGACGCCATGTGCAAATGCATCTACAAGTTAAAGAATGCCAAAGATTGCCAGGAGCCACCAGAAGCTGGGAGGGAGGCGTGGAACAGATTCCCTCTGAATCAAGGAATCAAGATGGCTGACACCCTGATTTGACTTCCAAACTCCTAGCTTCCAGAACTGTGGAACACCGCATTTTTGTTCTTCAAAGCCACCCACTCTGGTATGGATGCTCTGAGTCTAAGATAGTCAGCTTCAGGCTCCAGAGACTGGAGAGCTTTGCTTCACTGAAGGGCTATGAGTTGTCTTTTGTGCTTTGTGCCTGTTACTTCCCCTTTAACCAATAGACTAATGAGGATATTGCTGATTAATTGATGTTTGGGTAAAAGTTTACAGACCAAGAAAGGTTTCCAATCAACAACCCATACAAATTTTGTTTCTGAACATTCAACTCCTTCAGTGTAACTAATGGTCCTCTTCTCTCTTCTTCCCTGGGTTCCTGGGTTTCTCTCTATCCATTCATCCTTTCTTCCTGCCTGGTGAGTTTTGTTTATGGACAAATGCTGCCATTTTGGTCTTATATGCCTAGCTGATCTGAGGAGTATGTTCCCTGGGAGAGCTTTTGTTCACTTTGTAAATCTGGCTGGCTGAAAGCTGATCCCTGGGGAGTCAGTTCAATTACAAGTTTAAAGAGTATTTAGGGACCTCAGTCTCAGGGATCTTTCCAGTCTCTATCAGGCCAGTGAGTGAGTCTGGTCTTGTTGTGATTTTAAGTTTTGTTCTCCATTTTTCTCCACTTCCATCCCAGACCTTTTGTTGTCCTATCAGGGTGGTCAGTAGTGGGAGTTGGCTACCCTCTAGTTCTTCTTAACTAGGACGCTTTTATCCTGGAGAAACAGCAGAGGTACAAGAAAGCAGGTCCCAGTCCGGGAGCTGTCAGCAAGCCGGGCCTCAGAACTGCCTTATACGACGTCTGTGGACATTCCATTGCACAAAGTCAGTCACATGGCCAAAGCCATGAACTGCAGTCACAAGACAAAGGATGTGGATACAACTAAAAGTGAAGAACTAGGCTCAAGAGAGGAATCAACTTTAAGGGCCTGTTCTATATGCACTAAACTTCTTTCGAATTTGCCTCCTTACAATGTACTCAGGGAAGCACCATCACACACTGAAGGCGGGGTTTCTGTCATCACTAAGGAAACAGGAAGGTGGGTGATTGATTGGCTGTAATACTAACTGACAGTTGATGAGCCCAATCAGATTTCTAGACTGTCGCCCATGCACACTCTCTCAAGTGGACTCCTGGTAACCCACCAAAAAGGGTACCAAATGCGCCTGCAGGTGGGCTTCCCGCCATGACCTATGCAATCAGAGCTTCTGAGGGTTGTTTGAGTTCCCCTGAGCTGATTGAGTTGATTCTAATAGTCACAGCCTCGTTTGAGGAGCATGGCTACTTGGGGACCCGTTTGCTTTACTTAGCTTTGCTGGATAGGAAGAGGTGACTTGGCCTCCTGTTGGTGATGTCACCTCATTTTGCATGGATTTATCAAGAGCTCTGGTGGCCTAGTGGCAAAAAGCTGAGCTGCAACCCCAAAGCCACGTGGTTCAAGGCTACCAGCTACTCTGTGGGAGAAAGGATGGGGAATCTCCTTGAGTGTGATTACTGACTCTGGAAACTCACGGGAGGATCAACTATGGGTCTGTGCTGACTCTCCAGTACACAACCACTACTTAAGTATATAAGGAGTTGTGCTGCCAACCCAAATGCAAGTAATTCGAATCTTCCAGCCATGGGAGAAAGATGGGCAATCCTCTCCCATGTGATTTACTGCCTCTGAAAACCCACTGGAGGGTCTGCTATAATTCTAACTTGACAGCAAATAATAACAACCACATAACACTATATTGGTCTTAGAATTGTCTCAAGGATTTAGGCCTCTTAGATAATGACGACTTGCTCCCTTAAAACTAAGAGACCTCATGTAAATGATGAAATGACCAGGAGTGGAGTTCTGGGAGGAAGCAGTCAGAGGAGTCACTGAAGTTTGCCTCAAGTCACCTACTGAGTAGGCTACTATAAAACTTGCTCTTTAAAATCCATATAGTGCCACATCTCCACACTGTCTTCCCCTTGCCTTTGTCTCCCAGAAAACAAAAAGGTCAACAATCAAACTGTCAACTAGATAAAACATTCCAAAGTGCTGATGCGTTTTTTAGCTGTCACAATTGACCAGACATCTGTGCCTCAGGCTGGCACTGTTTTCATCTAAATTAGCATTTGGTATTGTTAGTAAAATTGCATACAATGTGACTCATGAATGTGGGCTGCATACAAAGTTTATAATTTCCCAGCATGAAGTGGATTGGCACAGCGGCTGCAACAATGGGCTTTATTAAGGCAGATATAGCGAGGATGGCACAAGGTTCCGATCTGTTGGTCATAGGGTCCCTAGGAGTTATAATCTACAGCAACCAACAACAAAACTCAAGTTTGTTGCTGTCCAGTTGGAACTAACCCAGAGCTGATCCTCCAGCCAGTTTTCAGAGGCTGGAAACAGCACAGGAGGAGAATGTTCATCTTTCTCCCGCAGAGAAGCTGGTGGCTTTGAACCACATGCCTTTGGATTGGCAGCACAACTCTCTGATGACTAGGATACCAGAGCTCCCTCTAACAACTACAACAACATTCTCAAAGGAAAACGGAAACTGGTAAAATTCATCCAAACCACCTATCTCAGTTAATCCAATATATTTAAAATAGCGTCACTTCTGAACAGAATAAATACTGGGAAATGATTGAGATTATTTATCATCAGTATTGGGAAGTTATTGAGCTCTGGTGGCTTTGTCTATAGCGAGTTGCGCCACGAATCCAAAGGTTTCACATCCCCGATGATTCAAACCCATCAGCAGCTCCACAGGAGAAAGATGAGCATCTTCCTGTTGCAATTTACCACCTGGGAAATCTGAAGGAGGGTCACTGTGAGTTGGGACCAACTCAGTGGCTGTGATCTTGTTTGTTGCTGTCCAGTTGATTTTGAATAATAATATTATATAAGAGTAAAACTGCCCCACAGGGTTACCAAGGCTGTAATTCTCGAGCACGAAGAATGCCCCATCTTTCTCCCTCGGAACAGCCAGGAGAGTATGAACTGCTGACTACGTTATTTTGTTCCATACTAAGCCTTCAAGATGTAGTGTGCACTTCATTCTTACACTAAATCTTGGTTCTGGCCAGACACATTTCAAGAGCTAAATGACCACGTGCCTAGGGGCTTTCACATTAAATATTTAACCTCTAAATTTCCCTTCCCTGTATGGAGGAACTGAAGACACAGCTGCCCTCCTGCTCCTTGCATAAACATTCTTTACCAAGGTAAACAAGTGGACAGTCTCAGCTCCTTCCATGGAGACACAGACATACTTTCTTTTTACTCCTCTGAAGCAAAACCAAAAGCGAAACCCACTGCAATCAAGTCACTTGCAACCCGTGGCAACTGTCCACTGGGCTTCTGAGGCTGTAAATCTTTCTCCCTCAAAGGGGTTGGTGGCTTTAAACCCCTGATCTTTTGATTTGCAGCCCAACGTGTAATGCAAAACAACTTGTTTAGGTGTTATCACGTGGCCTACAACTCATAATGACCCTGTGTGCAACAGAGCTGAACCCTGATCTACACTATCTCTGTCCATCACAAGCCCACTGTGATGGCCACTGTGTGAACCCGTCCCACTCGAGCTCTGCCTCTCTCTTATCTTCCCCAGCAGGACATCTTTCTCCAAGGACTAGTTCTTCCTGAAAATAGACCCAAAATAAGTGAGTTAAAGTTTCACCATCCCTGCCTCTAAGGAGTACCCCAATTATACTTCCTTCATTATAGATTTGGTTTTGTGGCAGTCCATGTTATATTCAATAGATTTTGTGTGTGTGTGTGTGTGTGTGTTTAATTGAGATATACATACTATATCTTTACCAACACCACAATTCAAAGACATTGATTCTTCTTCTGTCTTCCTCATTCATGATGCAACTTTCAGATGCCTAGAAAGCCCCTAAAAGGATCATGACTTCAATCAGGTGCACCTTAGTCTTTAAGTGGACATTTTTGCTCTTTAGCAGCTTGGAGAGGTCCCTGACAGCAGATTTCCCCAGTGAAACATGCCTTTTGATTGCTTGACTCTTGCTACCCATGGGTATTGATTGTGCACAAGTAAAAGCATATCATTGGCAATATTGATCTTCTCTCCATCTATCATGATGTTGCCTATTGGCCCAGTGGTGAGAACTTTTGTTTCCTTGATGTTGAGATGTAATCCATACTGAAGGCTGCAATGTTTGATCTTCTGTAGAAAGTGCTTTAATTCCTCCTCACGGTGATCAAGCAAGGTTGTGTCATCTGCATAACACAGGTTGTTGATAAGTCTCCCTCCAATCTTGATGCCACATTCTTCTTCATAGAGTCCAGCTTCTCAAAGGATTTGCTCAGTATACATATTTAATAGGTACAGAGAAAAGACACAGCCATGAAACACACTTTTCCTAGGCTCAAATTGAAAAATACAATTTTCAGTATGTTTAAGGATTTTTTTCAAATCCTCAGGATAGATTTTCTCCTGTATTGGAAAAATGTAAAGGATAGATGAGTATACCACATCTGTACATTTTCAACCTACTTAGCTGTCTTCATATGTAGGGGGAAAACCCAACTATTTCCATGACAACAGACGTTAGAATGACATAGACTTTTTGACAGGAAGTGAATTTATAAGCCTTGGATTTATTGTCTATGTATCTTCTTTTTTTTTTTAAATGCATCAGAATGAGACAGGCATACCACACTTTTATGAAATAATTCAAATAGTTGGCTGTCAGTAGACTGGGCAACTTTGTAAAATACCATGCTTTATATTCATAACACTAACTGTTGCTCACGCAGTCGGAGTTTGACAAATGAGTAGCAGATATCTGTCACAAATCACATGCCATTTCTCACCTTTGCATTTCAGTGGTTTGACTGAACAGCTTGTATCTAGGGGAAGGCAACAGAAAATGCACAGAACCAAGTCCAGCAAACAGTGGGATTAGATAGCCACCTGCAGTCCTACCAGGCACAGCTGGAGATGTTGTTTATCACACAAGGGTGAGTGCCCGGTTGAAGGGCTAACAGGGGTCTGAAATCTATTCTGGTCTACACATCAAGCCATCAATGGGACTCTAGGTTGGTCTGTCCAGAACAAGATCTGCCCTTTTTCTCTGAATCACACAGAGATGGCACATGGGCTAGCAGCAACCTGGGTTATTCACTCCTTAGTGGCTTCTTTGATAAAAATACACAGAAAGGTACAGAGGAGAGAAAAAGGGCGGGGGAACCCTCTAGGTCACTTTCAGGCTTGAAGTCCTCTGTATTTTCTCTGTGGTTTGTCGGTGCCATTGAGTCGATTCCAATCCACCATGTGACATAACAGAATTGCCCCAGAGAGTTTCCTAGACTGTAAATGTTACAGAAGCAGATGACTGGGTTTTGTTATTGAGTAGCTGATAGGTTCCAACCATCAACCTTCTGGCGAGCAACTGAGTGCTTAATCACTGTATCACCAGGGCGCTCACCACTCCCTAATTTCTGATGGTTTTGCTCCACCTCTCTCTATCTCAAGTTGAACCATCTGGAGAGCGGGCTTGAAAGCTGATTTAGCTAAGGTTCAAACAGGCACGTGCCAGGAGAGAACTTAGGTGACAGCGATAAAGGCTACAATGTGGAGGTGACATTGAAGCTAAATTCAGCAGGATGGGAAACACCTAAGCATACCCAGCAGTGAAGAAGGGCCTTTCTAGAGAGAGAGAATGAAGAATGCCAAGGCCCTGTGGTAGAAAAGAGCTGAACATATTTGGGGCACTCTCACATAGTCCTCAAGCAAACATGCCTAGAATCAAGACAGGTAGGAAAGAACAGCCTGGAATGTGACTGGGGTGTCAAGTAAGGTCCAAATCATATAAGGTCTTGTGTGTCACAGTCAGGATGCAATGTTGATGTTTTCAGAAAATTCTTCATATCTAGTTCAAAACCATGTTCCCATAATGTGTGGCCATATGACTGGCTTTGGCCAATGGAATGTGTGCCATTACTAATCGAAGCTTTAAGCACAAGATTTTGTTATGCTGCACACCCAAGTTTATTGCTGGGTTATTCAAAATAGTAAAGAGATGGAAATAACCCAAGCGCCCATCAACAAATAAATGGATAGAAAAACTATGGTCTATTCACACAACGGAATATTATGCAGCACTGAAAAATTATGAACTCATAAAACATTATATAACATGGGTGACACTGGAGGACATTACACTGAGTGAAATGCCTCAGTCTAAAAAGGACAAATATAACACCACTGTTACGAAGCAGAACTGACTTGGGGGGGGTTGGGAAGAGAATAGGAAAAGAGTGGATAGATAATGAACACTGTATTGAAATAGATGAGGGAGAGAACTATTTAAAAGAAATAAATGATTAGGCATTAGATGTAAGACTATGGTTCAGAATAAGTGGTGCATTGCAAAAAGGACTGGGAGGGGTGGAAGGGGGGACAGGAGGGAGGACATTGTGCAACAATGAATGATTTTTTTTATATATATAAAAAGAAAGTAAACTGAGGGAGGGGGAAGGGAGAGGGAGGGAAGAAAATGAGCAACAATGAATGAATGAAAATCCAACTTTTCTGTAAACTTTCATTAAAATCACAATTAAAAAAATTTAAAAAAAATGTTTTTGCCATGTTCTGTTTCAGTGACTAGCAGTACTCTAGTGGTGAGTGCTGACTCAGCTTGGCTCCAATGACAACAGGCAGCAAAGCTCCAAATGACCCCTAATGCGCAATACCTCATATAGGAGCAATAAACTTTTGTCCTTTTAAGTCACTGAAACTTGGAAGATGTTTGTTATTGCACAGTAATCTAGCCTATCCTGACTGACAGAGTCTCTGTGTGATGACCAGTTGCCAACAGAAAGGTTGGAGGCACCTCAGAAGAAAGCCTAGTGATGTACTTCCAAAATATCTGCCCTTGGAAGCTATATGGAGCCCAGTTCCACTTTGACATTTACAGAGTCACCATGAGTCAGTCAACTCAACAGGAAGTGATCGAGGCCCTGGAATAAAGAAAACTAACAAAGGCTTTTAATTACAGAATTCCTCTGAGCCTTTATCCCACTAGAAACCACTGTAAACGTCCAAGAGAGGGCAGGGTATGCACTATTTTACAAATTTTTACACACACATAGACACAATTTTCAGAGGGTAATTTTGTGGGACATTTAAGGATGTGCCAACGTTGGCTTTGAGGGGAGCTTTGTATCCCTTTTGGTTCATTTCTAGCTTCTAATTAACAAGTCCCTTTGAATTTTTTACAGACTGCTCTTAAGCCAAGTCTTGCATCTTTTACTCCTAGAAATCATTTCTGCCCCCCCCTCAAAAAAAAGTGTAATTTGACATGTATTTCCTGCTACACATATTAGTTTGGTGCTTCACTTTGTCAGTTCCTCTGAGACTAAGTGTTCTTTCATCCTAGGCATCCTTTCATCACATGGGAAGGATTGGCTGCCTCCGATGGACTTTTCAGAGACTTTAAAATTGAACCCTTTGTTCTGTGCAGTGTTATGATCTTGCCTTTGAGTTTCTAGTCTAGATTACACATTTCCTTAAACTACTCATTCAATGTCCCTCCTAAAAGCTTTTGCCAGTGTTCAGCGTCTCTGCAGGCTTGACTGGTGCTTGCCATCCTCCTAGCTACTGGTTACCCTCAATCATTATCCTGAAGGCACAACCACAGCTTCTCTGCTGGTACCTTTTCCCTGAGGGGCTCCTGGGATCCCCTCCCAGGCTTGGATCATGTGTAAAATGTTATACAGGCCTTTTGCATTTTCAGCCAAAATAGCAAAATAAAAAAGAACACAAGTAAGCCCTTTGGCTCCATACTAGTGACTTTCCAGGGGGTTACAATTACTTAACTAAGCAACAATCACTGACTAGTTTATAATAAGGGTTTGTACTGGTACAGAATTTTTATCCCATGATATTTCTATTGTGCACATTTAAATATTTTACTTGAACATACCATGGACCACCAAGAAAAGAGCTCTGTCTTGGAGAGGGTGAAACCAAGTTTCTCCTTGGATGCTAGGATTTTGAAGCTTCGTCTCACATAATTTGGGCACGTGGCCAGGAGAGATCAGTCCATGGAGAAGCATACAGCACAGGAGAGGAAGACCCCAGATGAGATGGATTGATACGGTAACTGGGGCAATGGGGGTAGGTGTGTCAGAGTAAGTGAGACTGGCTCAGGGCAGGGCAGGCTTCAGAGCTGCTGTCCATAGGGTCACTGAGTCACAGGTGACTAGACAGCACATACCCCCACCACAATACAAGATACATTAATTTAGTTGCACATAATCATAGGAAATAATTTCGGGTTTGTTTTTATAGATTTTGACTGAAAAATTCACTTGGAGGTTTAGGGTTTGTAGTGGTGTGTGGGTTGGTTTTTTTTTTTTTCCTTTTTAGGATTGATAAAACACGAAATCCTGAACATGAATGTTTCAGTCTTTCAAAACTGTACTCTTAAATTATCTAACCAAATTGAATATATAAATAGCAGATGGCTAAAATATTGGAATCCTTTCTTTTTTCTTTAGGTACGATTCCCACCCCCCTCCACCCCCAGAGGAAAGAATAAGGAAATTGATACATTAAGGGTGAGACAACAAGTCATTCAAAATATACTCAGTGAAAAATAACGAAAGAAATAAGATCTTCCTGAAAATATTTTAAGTGATATTTGAATTAGTTTTTAGGTACTTTAAAGGACTAAAGGATTTAAAGGAATGTGGAGGGTGTAGCAGCATTCTGAGGTTCTGATCATGTGGCCTATCAGCTGGGACCAGACTCACGAAAGCGTGTATTATTATAGGATTTGCAAAGGAAGAAGAGGTAGAATGGTAATTGTCTAGGATTGCCGAAAAGCAAGAAGAAAAGTGGAGGAGAGTGTTGCTATTCTTAGGCATTGCTGAGTCAGATACAATTCATAGTGACCTGATGAATTATCAGATCTGAAACCTGCCCTATCCTGTGCCATCTTCATCATCTCTGTCACTCTTGAGCCCATTGTTACAGTCACTGTGCCAAACCATCTCACTGAGGGTCTTCCTCTGACTTTCCATCATTCTAAGCATGATGTCTTTATCTAAGGACTGGCCCCTTATAACAGCATGTCCAATATGTGTGAGACGAAGCTTCAGCACCCTTCCCTCTAAGGAGTTCCCTGGCTGCACTTTCTCCAAGACATATCTGGTGGCTTAGTGGAAAGGAATTGTCCTGCCAACTCAATGGCATGTGATTCGAATCCACCAGCTGTTCCACGTGAGAGACATGAATTAGAACCGGCTCAGTGGCACCTAACCACCACAATAAGAACAATAATAATGTTATCTCAGGACAGTCACTTACGACGGAGTTGAAAAATGCTAATACCTGTCAAAGTAAAAAAAAATAAATAAATAGAATCAGTAATAATTTGCTGACCTGTTAATTCAATGTTGAAAAGAATACTTAAGTCCAGAAGGCAGACAAGACAGAATTTTGCAAGACATTTCTTACAAGGAATTCCTTGCAAGAAATTTCTCCATATTTTAATTCCTCCACAGCCCACAAGTATCAATAACGTAGCCCTAAAAAAAAAAAAAAATAATGTAGCCCTGTAACTTGTCTCATTTTCCCTGTTGACTTCGGTATTTTGAGAGGGGAGTTAGTAATTATGTTGTTGTTGTTGACTGCCGTTGAGTCAAGCACGACTCATAGCAACCCTATAAACAAAAGGCCTGAAGCCTTTCTATAACTATTGACATTTATCAAAGTTCATAGAGTTTTTGGAGGCTTGTTGTTTAGGAAGTGGGTATCAAATTCTTGAATAGAAAACTTATTACCACATTACATACCAACCATAAATTCCTTCTCCCATTTGTTTTTTTTTTCCTTTTTATTGTGATATAAGTGAAAGTTTACAAAGTGATCTTCTAGTGAATTATCCACGCACATTTGTTTTATGACATTAATTACAATTTTTATAATATAACTACATTCTTTCTACTTCTTGTTATTCTCATTTCTATTAATATTTCTATCTTATCCGTTCTGCCTTCTGAATGTTCTCTCCTAGGGCTTCTCTCCAGTGTGGACTAGGAGATGGACTGGCAGATCTGAACTCTGACTGAAGCCCTTCCCACACTCACAGCACGGATAAGACTTCTCTCCAGTGTGTAAGTAACAACGAATATGCAGATTTGAACTCTGAAACCCTTGAAGCATGGCCATTTTTATAGTTTTTCATGACATTCTACATTTTACACCTACTCTGATCCCTTTCAGAGCAGTCAGCAGTAGTAACTGGGCATCACCGACTTCTTTTGGTCTCAAAGTTGTACAAACTCACTTGGACTATTAGTCATTTGGACTCATTATTTCAGTAGATCTTTGCTTTTCCTCTGTTGTCTTAGTTTTGCACATGGAGAGAGAATAGTTAAACCTTTGATAGCTCTTAGAAAGCCTTTAACACTCTAGCTGGTACTCACCAAACTAGGATGTAGAATATTGTCTTTATGGTCTGTGTCATGCCAATTGACCTTGATGCCCTGTGAGGCGATGATCCTGTGGCCTCAGAACCAGTAACTTTTTATCTCCGGCTGTTTGTCAATCCAATACCCTTCGAGATTAGGGATTTTTTCCTGTGTGATAGACAGTGTTATGGTGTCCAAAGAAATCCACTTCCTACTCCCTAGCTGACTGTGAATTGTCGTGTTGGCGAAAGTAATGAATATTCCATGGACTGACAAAAGAACAAGTAAATCTGTCTTGAAGAAAGTGCAATCGGAGTGATCCTTAGAGGCAAGGATGGCAAAACTTCACCTCACATAGTCTAGCATGTTGTTAGGAGAGGCTAGTCCTTGGACAATTGGAAATATGGCGGGTCAGAGGAAGAGAGGAATACCTCCAACAAGATGAACAGATGCAGTGACTTAGCACACTGGGCAGAGATTGAGAAGACAGCACAAGATGGCATGAGATAGTTCAGATCTTTTGATCACAGAGTGGACTGTGAGGCATAGTTTACTTGCTGACACCTTGCAACAACAAAATAACCCCGTACCCTGTAAAAGGCAAAAGCCACTTTGCAGATGTGATTATCTTAGAAATTCTGAGATTGGAAGATTAGCCTGGACTGCCCAGATTAGGCCAATTGTATCAAAAAATTCACAATGAAACTCACTGCTGTTGAATCCTGAGAATCTCTCCCAACAGTAGTCAAGAGAAAGAGATGTGATACAGAAGAAACGCACAGAGAAATACAACAGCACTAAACTATGAGCTGAAGGACAGGACCATGAGCCAGGAAATATGAGTGATCTCCAGAAACCATGAAAGGCAAAGAAATAAGACTCTCTTCTAGAAGTGCCAGAAAGAATATCAGACCTGACTTACCCTGTCTTACCCACTGAGACCCATGTCAAATTCCTGACCTCCAGAACTGTAACATAATAAATGCAGGTTGTCTGAAGTCATGAAATAAGTGGTGATTTGTTTCAGCAGCAGTAGAAACAGATATAGTCAGACAGTCAATATTTATTACAGTATTTGATCCACAAATCATGTGAATCTAATTTGTAAAATCATGTGAATTTCTTATGTGTTCAAAACCCAAAATTTAATGTTAAAGAACAAAAGAAAAAAAATAGATATTTCTACCAACATTCATTTCCAATCAATGAAATTCTTAAAAGCAACCCAAAGGGATGGGAAAAAAAAGATGTGGTTTAAGGAATAACTATGGTAAATGAAGAAAAAAAAAAAAAGCTCCCAAAAGATATTTATATTCTTATCTCTGAAACAGGTAAATGTGACCTTATGGGGGGGGGGAAGGCTTTGTATGCCTTATAGCCTTCCCTCTGTTCTCTAGTAATCCCCAGAGAATATGTAGGAAATAAAAGCTTCTCAGTGTCCATTTGAATCCCGATGCTTCACTTTCTTGAATTAACTACTAAAATGAGATGTATTTACTCTGCAATTGAAGAGCTTGTCATCTTGCTAAACCCATCTCCATTAATTAATAAGTTTCAAGAGTTAAAAAGGACAGGGGTTTAGAAACAAGAAAGAGAAAACTGGCGGCAAGAGCAGTAGGCCAAGATTTAGAACCCTGCTATGATAGAGTTCCCTCCTCTATGCTTTTAAGCAGCTACTACTGCTTTCAATCTTGTTTCCATTACCACTAATTTCATTACTAGTAAATCCATATCTAGCCCTTAGTCCACTAAGTTTCTCTTTAAAGGGGCTGAAAAAAATATATATACAGTGATGTCAAGTCAGAGCAACTCTATAGTGAAAGGGAAATTCAATAAGGAATTTTAGCCCCTGGAAAGAGAAACCTGGTGCATTACCCCCACCCCATGTACGTCCTCATTCCTAAGGCAGGCCCCATCCCCCAGCCCTCATTCCTGAAAGGAGCCAAGCCTGCACAGGAATCCCACTCCTTTTGATGTCCCAGTGCAGGCTCAGTATAAAAGGTGTGCTCACTGGCCATTTCACGCCCAGATCTTTGGAACAAGATTTCCTCTGGTTGCCTGCTAATAAGTTTTCCTCTTTCGAGTTGTCGGAGAGTATCACCTGGTCATTCCTGAGTCATGGTTTTGCTATAACAACAGCACAAGGTAATACTATATATAATAGAGTTTTCGTTTTGAGGCTGTTATATCTATGTGGAAAGAGGTTTATTTTAGCAGCTGGGTACATTAGGGCTCCTCAAAACTAAGGAAGTAGCCAAAACATCAAAGCTAAAAACAAAGCAAAACTCACTACCATCCAGCAGATCCCAACTACTAGCAAAGCTCCATTGGGTTTCCAAGGCTCTAAAGTGTCACGTGAGGGACTTGTCTCTTTTCCCTACAGAGCATGGGTAGATTTTAACAGCCAGAGGTGCATGCCCTTGACTTGCAGTGCAACACACAACATGCTATCTCACCAGAGCTCCTTTGTATTTAAACGACACAGACTAAATATCTAAGTTAACAAGGAATATATTACTAATTAATGTGTTCCTCTGTTCCCCCTTTGTTGATTTTCAGGTCTTATTACTGGTGCTGTTAATTCAAAGAGTGAAAGAGAAGATCTTCAGTTGCGATGAACTGAGACACAGTGACCACCAACCATTGGCTCAGGCATGGTGAACATCAGGAAAGTGGCACAGCAAGGCTTAGATCTGTTATTCAGAGTTTTGCTGTGAGCTGTAATGGACTTACCAGCACCTTACAACAACAGGTCAAAGAGTAAAGAATTTTTGTTACTGCTGAGAGCTTTAGTTTTGTTTTTAAAGAATAAGGCTCACCACAGGAAGAACTGTCTACTCAGACTGAGGATTCTTATACTTTTTCACAAAGAATATTCATGCTGAAGAATGAATTTTCCATCCACAAAAATACATTCTACTGTTGGTCCGTAGTTTTTGTTAATGGGAATTTCATTATAGATCAAGACAAAATGACAAGGAGACTTGAGCTGAGTTGGGTTGATTTTGAAGACAGTGGGGTTAAAAAAACAGAAGAAACACATAAAAGAGAATTTTGATTTCTCAATTGTATTTCCTTCAGCTTATTTCACTGACAAATTATTGACCATTATCCTCAAGTGGGCTCAGGGGGTGGGGAAATCCAAGGCATCTAATCTGAGAAAACTGTACACCAGACTGTACTAGAACTGTTCTCTCAAGTTGAGCTAACTCACCTAACAGCCATGTCTGAATCCCTCCCACTTACCATACTCCTAAGTTCCTCATCTTTTAATGACCAATTCAGTAAATTATAAAGTGCTTGGAGCTACTTAAGACATAATCTCATTGAGTCAGTCTTTTATAAAGTGCTCTGAGATACTTAGAAGATAATTCTATTAAGTCATTCTCAATACAAGGACTCTTTAACCCTCTTCCTGCTCCAGCAGACTGCTTTGTTGCTTGGAATTCTTACCTTTTACATCAGTGTGACTTTGTGTTTCCACTAGAGGTGAGTGACACTACTCCATTCATGTTGCACTCAACCATGTGAGTTGCTTTGCCAATGTAATGGTCTGTCTGTTTTAAGCTTTGGCCTTAAGAGGCATCCAATATTTCTGCTTCCTCCTTGGTAAATCTATCATCACAAATGAAAAAAAACAAGCTTCATACAGCCTGCTGGTCTACAAAGGATGAGAGAGAGGTATGTGTACCATTGCTACATGCAAACTATACATAGAAATGGGCCTAAGAACATCAGTGTGAAGCAGAATTGCTCAGCTATGCCCATGTTGTATCGGTCAATCTTCCTTGCCTCACACATCACAAATATAAGAATAAATAGTATTGTAAGCCACAGAGTGTTAGGGTGACGTGTTATGTATCATAAGAGAAAATACAAGAAGGTATTATTAAGGTATAACTAATTGATACAAATGCCAATAAAATTGGGTCCTGCTTCAAGAAAATTAATAATCAAAATAACTATGAGATACCATCTCACCCCAGTCAGAATAGCAAAATTTAACAGAACAGCAAACAACAAATGCTGGCAAGGTTGCGGAGAAACTGGAACACTTATTCACTGTTGGTGGGAATGTAAAATGGTGCAACCACTTTGGAAAGTTGTATGGCGCTTTCTCAAAAGACTGCAAATAGAAATACTATTTGAGCCAGCAATTCCACTTCTGAGAATTTACCCTAAAGAAACCATAATCGCTACCCAAGCAGATATATGCACACCCATGTTTATTACAGCTTTGTTCGCAATAGCAAAGAGCTGGAAACAACCCAAGTGCCCATCAACAAATGAATGGATAGAGAAGCTGTGGTATATTCACACAATGGACTACTATGCAGCACTGAAAAACAAGGAACTCATGAAATATTATGCAAAGTGGATGACCCTAAAGGACATTATGCTGAGTGAAATATCTCAGTCACAAAAGGACAAATATTGCATAAGGGCACTATTGTAAAACAGGACTGACATTGTGGTTGAGGAAAAAGAGAAGAAGGGAAGAAATGATGTATACTGCATTGCAACAGATGAGGGAAAGAACTGTTTAAAAGGGATATATGATTAGGTATTATTGTCATGTCAGGAATCCAGAATGAAGGCTGCACAGTGCAGTGGACTTGGTGGAAGGGACTGCATAGCAATGAAAGAGTCAAAGAGAAAAGTGAATGGGGGTGGGGTGGGCAAGGAGAAAAGTGCAACAATGAATGACTGGAAACCCATTAATTTTTTAAAAAGGTAAAAGAAAATTAATTATGTGATCAAAATCCAGATCTAAAAATTAGACACATACACAAGAAAGAACATTGCCTGCATCTCCTACGGGTTCTATGAATTAGTAAACATTCTTTGTCTATTTACAAAACTATCTGATTGCACATTATGGGATTTAGAGACTGTTTCAACTGTTTAAGATACACTCACATGCAGGACAAGATTGATTTTGTTTTGTCTTAGGGGTGAAGTCAATTCTGGAGACAAGAAATAAAACAAAACCAAGTGTGGGGAAAAACACATCAGGAATTGACATTTTAATCTGACTTGAAAGACAAATAATCATCTAACCAGAATGTGATTTCAAGTACATGGTTTTGAATATGGAGGACCAGTTGCGGAAGTCGTAGTTTTCATTCTAGTAGCATCTTGTTGTTCTTACATGTCATTGAGTTGATAACAACTCATACTGACTCTATGAATAACAGATCTTTACTTTACCTTTAGAGGCATGCTTTGTTCTCTGAAAGAAAAAGGGGGTGGGGTGGAGTATGACTCCTGTACTCAGGTTCAGGATGACTTATCTCTAGCTAAATCTACTCTATTAGGTACCTGAGTGGCTTTGAGCAGACTGTGTTCTCTTTCTGGGACCTGGATTCTTTGTACCGTGGTAGCCATATTTTCCTGGATGTCTTGTTTTCTAACTTGTTTATCAGCATTGAGAGAGGATCTATGGCCTCTATCTCCCACCAAATTGATCCTACTACTTGTCCTGGATTAAATGGTGCCCCGGATGTTAGGTCTTTTCACTGGTTGTAAGGCTAAGGACTCAAGGAAGAAACCAGAGAGAAAGGGAGACCAAAAAAGCTTTGTTAAGGGAGCTCCCGGGTGGGAATCCTTGGTCTGGAGAGAGAGACAGAGCAGGGAAAATCGATGCCCTTAGGTGGGTTGGGCAGGTTTATATAGTAAGGGTCTTCAGGGAGGGAAGGGAGACATCCTGTTATGTTTTAGCCAGGTGGGCAAGGCATTCACTCCCTTTGTTGACATATTGATATTCTTGGAATCTTTCATTCTCCCCTTTGACTTGGTCTGGGTCTGACAGCCCCCCCTCCGCTCCTGTGTCAACTTGGCTGGGTCATGATTCTCATGATTGGTAGTTATGCAATGATGCCATATCTGCCATAATTTGATCAACCAATCATTTGTAACACATCTAATCAGGTCACAACCCTGATCCAATATAACAGGAGTTTCACTTGAGTGTGGCCTGTATTATCTCTTACAAGAGATAAAAGGTGAGAGAAATAAATGGAGAAAAAGGATCTCCTAGGATCAAGAAGTGCATCTTTGGACCTAGAGTCCCATCACAGAGAAACTCCTACCCTCAGGGGAAGATTGATGATAATGACCCTCCCCTAAGAGTGACAGAGACAGCCTCACACTGGGTAAAATGTCTCTACCCTGGCACCCTAAATTCAGACATCTAGCCTCTCAATATGTGAAAGAATAAATATCTGAAAAAGTAATCTGTTTGTGGTATTTTATAGTTGTTATCAATATGTGCTGCTTAGTATGGTGACTCATAGCAACGCCCATGTATAAGAGTCCTAAACCCTGCTCTGTCCTGTGCCAATCTTATTGTCTCTGACACACCTACAGCCACTACCCCAGTCACTGAATCAATTCATCTCATCGAGGGGCTTCCTTTCTTGTGGTGTCCCTCTACCCTTTCAAGCATGATGTCCTTCTCCAAGGACTGGTCCCTCCTTGCAACATGTCCAAAGTATGTCAGATGAAACTTCAGACTACTTGCCTCCAAGAAGCAGCCTGATTTCACCCTCTCTAGGATGAACCTATTTGTTCTTTTAGCAGTCCATGGTATACTCAATACTCTTCTCTAGTACCACAGCTCAAAAGCACCAATTCTCCTTCTACCATCCCTAGTAACTGTCCAGCTCTCTGATGCACAGCAAGCAACAGCAAAAACCATGGCCTGTATCAGGCACACCTTAGTCTCCAGACTAATATCATTGCTCTTCTGCACTCTGGAGAGGTCCCTGACAGCAGACTTTCCAAATGCAGTTCATTTTTTAATTTCCTGGCTGCTGGTGCCAAGAGTGTTGACTGTGGAGTCGAGCAAACTAAAGCTGTTAACAATCTCAATCTTTTTACCATCTATCATGATGCTGCCAACTGGCCCAGTGGTGAGAATCTTTGTTTTCTTGATATTGAGCTTCACTCCACATTGAAGGTTGCAGTCCTTGACCTTCTGCAGCAAGTGCTTCAGGTCCTCCTCAGTTTCATTAAGCAGGGTTGTGTCATCCGCATAATGCAGACTGTTGATGAGTCTTCCTCCAATCCTGATGCCATATTTCTCCTCAGAGTCCAGCCTCCCAGATAATCTGTTCTGCATATAGATTGAAAGGGTATGGAGACAGGACACATCCTTCTCCAATTTTGAACCATGCAGTGTTTACTTGCTCAGTTCTGATGACTGCCAATATAGGTTCAACATAGGTTCACATAAACATAATTAAATGTTCTGGGATTCCCATTCTTCTCAGAGTTAGCCACAGTTTGTTGTGGTCCACACAGTCACATGCCTCTGCACAGTCAATGAAACACAGACATGTCTCTGGTACTCCCTATCATGGCCTCTTCTAAACCTAGCCTGCACTTATGTCTTCTACTCAATTGGCCAGGTGGTTGTCCTCCAGATTTTGGGGCACAATTTGGTGAGCACATCCAGGGCAGCATCTATTTGTTGAAATATGTCAATTGGTATACAATCAATTCCTGGAGCCTTGTATTTGTTAATTTTTTCAGAGCAGCTTTAACTTCTTTCATCACTACAGGCTCTTGCTCATACGTTGTTTCATGAAATTCTTCTGTGTCCACCAATTCCTTTTGGTACAAGGCCCATGTATGCTCTTTCCATCTTCTTTTAATGCTTCCTGGATCATTTCATATTCTGCCCAAAGTATCCTTAAGTATTCCAACTCGAGGCTTGAATTTGCTCTTCAGTTCCTTGAGCTTAAGAAATGCCAAGCAAGTTTGGCCCCTTTGATTTTCTGGCTCTAGCTCTTTGTACATTTCCTTTTAATACTGTCTTCCTGCACTGCCATTTGAAACTTTCTTTTCAGCTCTTGATTTCTTTAATATCTTGATTTCTTTCCTTTGCTTTGGATTCTGGGCACTCTAGTGCAATACTTAAAGTCTCCTCTGACATCCATCTTGGTCCTTTCTTCCTCCTCTTTGTAATGACCCCCTGCATTTTCCCTGGATGATATTCTTGATATCCTCCCACAGCTCATCTGGTCTATCAGTGTTCAAAGCCTGTTCCTGAGACGATTTTGAAATTCAGGTGGGGTAGACTCAAGGTCATATTTTGGTTCCTGTGGATTGGATTTCATTTTCCTTAGCTTCAGCTTGAACTTGCATATGAGTAGTATTTTATAGTAGCTCTAGATAACTAAGATGGTACTCTTTCTAGAAGAGGTCTTAATTATATAATTGCTAAATTCACTATGATCTTTCCTTATATTTGTTCTTTGGTCTCTTATCCCTCAAGTGCAGTAATGCCCATTATCTCATGAAACACTGTAATACACTTTCCCTTTGGGGATGGAAGGAGGATGGGCACAGGGGTTTGGATTGGAGACGTGTGCATGAGACCTTCGAATAATGGGTCTGTCCAAATTGGCAGTGAGAAGCTAAAATGCCATTAAGATTTGAAACAAACAAACAAACAAACAAAAAAACCAAACAAACCAGAAATAGGATAACCAAGCCAGAGCTCTGGAGTGAACATGAAATAAAAGGCCTTTGATTAAGTGGAACATTGAACTAGGTTTGTTTTTGGAGAAATGAAGGTTTTGTTTGTTTTTGGTTTTTTTTTTCCTGGACAGAACACCTCAGAGAACTATGAACAGGGTTAAAATACTGACATAAAGAACCAGGAAAAGAAGAGATCAGAGGGACAACAGGTACTATCATGTGGTCTTCAGGTGGGGAAAACGATGCTCAAAGAAGCAAGCACAGAATAATTACACACACATACCTTTACAAGTCCCATTCTTGTTCCAGGTGTCAGACTTACCTTTCCCTTCTTCAAAAATTCATCCACAGATGAGCAAGATGGGTCTTCCAGTAAGAAAGGCCAAAGCAGCAAAGTTGTCCTGTAGTGATGGGCATTAACAATTAGAACTGCATCCCACATAAAGAAATAACTGGTGTGATATTCCAAGGCAGAAGTGGTGTTGTTCAAGAGGACAACCAGGACAAACCATCAATAGCTTCAACTACTTAAACCCACAGTACTGTGGTGCATGGTAGGATTTTTTATCTCTGAAATTATCTCTTGGTTAGTAAGGATTGTCTGAACCACCAAATCCACTGACTGTTGGAATCAATCTAGAGACTTTCAAATTACCTAGTCTGGATTTCATAAACAAACAAGATGATGGCACTCAATTTAATAAATGATGTATGCCTCAAAATTTACAGCATATTCCTATCATCCATAGTGTGGCTGTTAAGTTTGGCCCAGTTCAACTCCTGCAATTCTCTGGAGTATAACTGACAAAGTCTGTGATAAGTTGCAATGAAAGAAGTTGCAAGGGCATTTCTGTTCATGAATTTTGTATTTTGAAATTCTTGTAAGGGGAGCTCTGGTGGCCTAGTGGCAAGAAGCTGCACTGCAATCCCAGAGACACATGGTTCGAATCCACCAGATGCTCTGCCGGAAAAGGAGGGACAATCTCCTCCTGTACCAGTCAGATCTGATCTGACGGTACACAGACACATATACACAAAATAATAATAAAATAAATTCTTGTACATTTCCAGAAGGGTTGCAAAGATGATACAGAGAAACCTGTGATGATCCAGACCTAGTGTATCCTGTCACTAACACCCTATATTACTGTGGTGCATATGCCAAAACTCAATATTCAGATATTATCATAAACTGAAACCTGTACTTTACCAGCAATTATTTAGTTTGTACTGAAAGTCTGTTTTGTATTCCAGGATTCCATTCAGGATTTGTTTCCACAGCCTCTTCTAGACTGTGACAATTTATCAGATTTTGCTTGATTCTTTTTTTAGTGTTAACAGTTTTGAAAGTTGCTGGTCAGGCATTTCATAGAATTTCCCTCAATTTTGGTTTATATGATTTCTCTTTCATGGTTAAACTGAGGTTATGGATTTGGGGGGAAGTAGATAAAAAAGCAAGAATGCCCTATTAAGGGTCTATACTGTGAACATGATAGGTTAATCATGCTGCTGACCTGAATCACCTGGCTGAGGTAGTGTTTTTCAGTGTCCTTAACTATGAGTTACTCTGTCTTCTTTTTCCACGTCTTTGGAAGACATCATAGTGTACAGCACAAACTTTAGGAGTTGTACTCTACTTCTTAAAGAGGAGAATGTTTTTGCTGTTTACCGCCAAATCAGAACGAACCTATCAATGACCTTCCAGGGGTTCTCAGAGACAATAAATCCCATAGAAGGAGTTTCCTCATCATCTTTCTCCTGTGGAGCACCTGGTGGATTGGACTCACCTGGCTTGGGGTCAGCAGGACAATTCCCTACCAGTAGGCTCCAGAGCTTTCATAAGAGAATATCAACACCGATTATTATTAATGAATCTTGATTGCATAGCTGATCTTTTTCAGACTGAAAAAGTTGGGGGGGAAATCTTCTATTTCCTCTTTTTTGGCTTTATTTGTTGGTGAATATATTTGAATGACACTGGTATTGACAGGTTTTTCTTGTGTGCATAAGGATAGTATCCTGTCACTTACAACATTATACTTCAGGATGGAACCAGAAATGGGCTTTTTCACTATGAATGCAATCCCACTTCCTCAATTCCAGGCATAGTAGCTCATATGATTGTCAAAGTGGTCCATGCCAATCCATCTCAGCTTGCCAATGCATTTCTTTTTTAACAATGTCCAATTTTTCTACATTCATACTTCATACATTCCACGTTCCAATTAGTGTGATGGTTTATAACTATTCCTCATTTTTATGTTTTCCAATATGAAGGCTCAGACTCCAGTGCTACAGTGCTATAGCGGATAGTTAAAATGTTTAAATGTGCTCTATTGTTCATAGGGCTTTTGAAGGCCTGTTATTTCAGAAGTGGGCAACCAATCCTTCCTAGTCTGTCTTAATTTGGGGCGCTCCTCTTTAGTACAGACTGACAGACAAGTGCTATACCCCAAAGAACAAATGATAGACAAGCAAACAGGGATGTATCCAAGACAGCAGTTCCCCAAAACAATAACTGACAGGTAAATTTAACAAATCAACATTGTTCTTCCACACCTTCCCCATACCCTCCGCACTCACCGTGAAGCCTCTATGTAACCCCTAATACGATGGTTTAGGCTCCAGCCACTCCCGTCCTTAATCTGTGTGCTCCATGGCAAAGATGGTCCTCAGGGCTCTGCAGCAGTTTCCCCAGCCTCTGAATGCTGTGGCTCCAGGGGCCATGGACCCTGCGGCTCAGCTTCCCAGCATGAGGCTGGGTGCTGTGTCTGGATGCGGGGTGCTGCTGCTCCGTGTGTCCGCAGGCCCAGCAGCCCGGTTTACCAGTACATATCCTGGTTCGGCGTCTCCACGTTCCGAGGCCTGGCGGCCGGGCTTCCCAACATGCACCTGGCGCTGCACGGCTCCTCAGGTGCCCAAGACCAGCGCCGCCAGCTTGTTAACATTTGTCTCATTGTTTAGCATAGTCTATTTTTTTCCGCTCCCGTTTTTCTCATTTCTCATCTCTCTTAATCTTTAAGCATTAGGTTTTTGTGTAACCATATCTTAGCATTTTATATTAATGGGTTTATTTTAATTTTAATTGTCCTTTTGTGACTGACCTATATCACTGGTCATAATTTATTCTAGTTTCATCCATGTTGTACAATGGTCCACAAATTCTTGATCATCTTTTAGTAATACACAATACTCCATTGTGTAAACATACCATTCTTTTTGTTATTGTCATTCTGTGGTTTTTAAAATTTTTTTCTTCTATTTTATACTGGTTTACTGACAAAGTTCATCAAGTTCATACTCATTGTTTTTCACACCGGATCTTTCCCCTTTCCTTTATCCACCCCTCCCTCCACCCATCAAATTGTGTGACCCTATGATTACCACCTCCCTCCCCTCCTTAGGTCCTCTTACTCGTTCTACAAAATGGTTTTATACAGTATTTATGAGACTGAGTTCACTTAGCATAATGGTCTCCAGTCCCTCCCATGTTAGGTAGTAATTTACAAAATCATTGCTTCTGTGTGCTGCATAGTATTACATTATATGAAAGTACCATAATTTCTCATTCCATTGAATAATTGGACATTTGGGCTGATTCCATGTTCTTCCTATAACGCTGTTATGAACATTAGTGCACAAGTCTGTTTTATGGTTTTAATTGTGATTTTAAGGAGAGTTTACAGAAAAGTTGGATTTTCATCCATTCATTGTAGCACATTCCCCTCCCTTCACTTTTTTTTTTAAAGTTACTCATTGTTGCATAATTTCCTCTCTCTACCCCACCTCTCCCCCACTTTGCTATGCACCTCTTATTCTGGACTGTTGTCATATAAATAATACCTAATCACATATATTCCCTTTAAACAGTTCTTTCACTCATCTATTCCAATGCAGTGTTCATTATTTATGCCCTCTTTTCTTAGTTTTCCCTCAATGCCCATGTCAGTCCTGTGCAACAGTGCTATTATGTAGTATTTGTCCTTTTGTGACAGCTATTTCACATAGCAAAATGTCCTCGAGGGTCGCTCATGATGTGTAATGTTTTATGAGTTCATTGATTTTCAATGTGTTTTCATTCTTATTTGCTTAAAGAAACTTTATTTTTTCTATTATCCTCTCATGTTCAAACAGGGTGTTGCTATGTTAAGCTTCCAAATGTATGTAATATGAGTAATTGTTAGTCTGCCCCGGCCTTGTTTTGATTGCCGATACTGATCTTCTCCAGTGATTTCTTCCACAGATGTAGTCAATCTGAGTCCTGTGCAGCCCATCAGGTGAAATCCATGTGGAAAGTTGTTTACGTCTTAAGAAAGGTATTTGCAATGAATTCATCATTGAAAATAGAAACTTTGATCATTCTATTTCCATCCTCATTTCTATGACCAAGCCCACGTTTTTCAACTGCTATTCTTTCTTCACTGTTTCCATCTTTTGCATTACAGTCACCAATTATCATTAATACATCTTGATTAAGAATAGAGTGTGTCAAGGTTCTATTCTCTCTCCACACTTATTCAATCTCTATGCTGAGCTAATTATTCAAGAAGATGGACTCTGTGAAGAAAACTGAGGCAGCAGGATTGGAGAGAGACTTATCAATAACTTGCATTACATAGATGACACAACCTTGCTTGCTGAACGTGAGGAGTACTTGAAGCACTTGTTGCAGAAGATCAAGGAATGGAGCCTTCAATATGGATTGCATCTCAATGTCAAGGAAACAAGGATCCTTACCACTGGCTGATAGGCAACATCGTGATGGCTGGAGAGGAGATTGAAACTGTCAATAACATCATCTTATTTGGATCCACAATTAACAACCTTGGTACCAAATAAGGAGATGTATTGCAATGGGAAAGTCTGCACTTTAGGGACCTCTCCATATTATTGAGGAGCAATGATGTCAGTTTGAGGACTAAGGTGCATCTGATTTCAGGCCATGGTCTTTCCAATCCCTTGTTATTAATCTGAGAGCTGGACAATGAATAGGGATGGGGAAGAATTGATGTCTTTGAGTTGTGGTGTTGGAGAAGAGCACAAAACATCTCATGGACTGCCAAAAGAACAGCTATGCCTCGGAGAGGGTGCAGCCGCAGTGCTCTTTGGAGTTAAGGATGATGAGGCTTCGTTTCACATACTCTGGGTATGTTTCTAGGAGGGGCTATTCCTTGGAGAAGGACATGATGCCTGAAAGGGTGGAGGGTAGGTGAAGGAGAGAAAGTCCCTCGACCAGGTGCATTGACATGGTGACTGCTGCAATGGGCTCTAGTGTATCAGAAAGCATGAGGATGGCAAAGGATAGGACAGAGTTCAAGTCCATTATTCATACGGTCACTATGAGTCATACTGTACTCGACAGCACCTAACATTAATACCTAACAGTGAGATTGCTAGAATCAAACGATGTTTCTATTTTCAACTTTTCCAGGAAGTGCCAAACTGCTTTATATAGTGGTTGTACATCTTCACTAGCAGTGTATGAGAGTTCCGACCTCTACAGACCTCGCTGGCATTCGTTGTTTAATGTCTTACTGATTAATGCTGTTTTTGCTGGGGTGGGATTAATACCTCATTTTTGTTTTATTTTGCATCTCTCTAATAGCTAATGATCTTGAATATTTCTTCATGTGTTTCTTGACAATCTGGATGTCATCTTTGGTTAAGTATCTATTCAAGTCCTTTGTCCATTTTGTAATTTGTTGTTTTCTTGTTGAGGTGTTTGAGTTTTCTATACAGTTTAGAGATAAGTCCTTTGTCAGATGTGTCATCACTAAATATTTTTTTCCCCAGCCTGTAGGTTCTCCTTTAACTCTTTTGGAGAAATCCTTTGATGTACATAAGATTTTTAGGAGGTCACAATCATCTAGTTGTGATTTTGGAGAAGAGTACTGAATATCCCATGAGCTACCAAAAGAACAGACAGACATATTTGGGAGAAAGTGCAGTCAGTGCTCCTTGGAGGCAAAGATGGCAAAGCTTCATCTTTCATACTTTGGGCTTGCTGTTAGGAGAGATTATTCCTTGGAAAGGGACAACATCCTGGGAAAGGTGGAGGGTCAGCAAAAGACAAAGACTTTCAACACAATGGATTGACACAGTGACTATAGCAATGGGCTCAAGTGTGTCAGAGATGATGAAGATGGCACAGGATAGGATAGGGTTCAGGTCTGTTGTTTATAAAGTCACTATGAGTAATACTTGACGTGAAGGCACCTAACAACAACAATAATCATCTAGCTTATCCTCTTTTAATTATGCCTCCATTTTATTGGATAATCTATGTTATAGCTTCTTCTTGTTGTTATATGCTGTTAAGTCGCCGGTGACTCATAGCAACCCTAAGTATATAAGATCTGAATCTTGTCCTATCCTGAGCCAATTTCACTGTCTCTAACACACCTGGGTCTATTACCCCAGCCACTGAATCAATCCATTTCATCCAGGGTCTTTCTCCTTTCCTGTGTTCTAAGTGTGATGTCCTTCTCCAAGGACTGGTCCCTCCTGGTAACATGCCCAACGTATATGAGATGGACAGCATTATGCTGAGTGAGCTAACTCATTCCCATAAGGACAAATATTGTAAAAGTCCATTATTGCAGAATGAGTATGAGGACCCAAGGGGGGAAGGAGTAAAGGGGTGAGGATGGACAGGGCACTGGGGTTTGATGGGTGGAGGGAGGGGTGGGTAAAGCAAATGGGAAAGATCTGGTGTGAAAAACAATGTATATGAACTTTGTAAATAAATCCGTAAATAAAGCAGAGAGCAATACTGGCCCTAGATTTGCCCCAATTTTGTCTTTGATGACCTAGCCTTTTTAATTGCCAAATTTTGTGTCCCTCTGTGTCAGGTCAATGCCTAATTGCTGTCACAAGATTGCTCGCCATCAGCCTTTGTTTATTTTGACCCCTCACAGATAGATGCTCTCATGCTCTTCACTCCCGGGATCCTCCCAGTCACTGAGCCAGACCTCCAGTGATTTGAGTCAGAAATGAAGTTAGTGCCTCACATGTGAGTCCCTTCTGCCTCAGAGATGAGACAGTAGCCATCACTCCGCTACAAGACCACAGCAGTCACCATCCACCCTCTCCACGAGATCATCATCCATTTGTCCATAGAATTGGTCTTATACATCTGCTTCTCTTCTGAACCCTCATTCTTTCCAGGGGAAATGTAGCTCCATCACATAACCTAACTCACTAAATATGTCAACTCCAAAGTCCACATTTCTACCCACGTGAGATAGAGTTGGTTTCCCATTCATTGATGTCTTAAAATTACTGCCCAAAATTTGAAAGAAACATTGTTTGGGTTTTAAACTTCCCAAATCTTAGATTCTCTCGTACACCCCTTCTACTAGTCTTTTTTAAAAATTTTTATTGTATTATTTTTACGTGTACTGTCAAATCAGAACTGACCAGTACAGGAGGAGATTGCCCCCTCCTCCAGCAGAGCATCTGGTGGATTTGAACCGCGTACCTCTGGGGTTGCAGTGCAGCGTCTTGCCACTAGGCCACCAGAGCTCCCTTCTACTAGTCTTTTTAAGAGATTAACAGTGGGGTTTGGATATATAAATATTAGCACCATATATTGAAAAAGCTATCTGAGAAGATTCAGAGAGCTGAAGATCCATCTCAGCTACTGGACAAAGATAGTTCCAATGAAATATCAATTGACATATTTCAGCAAACAGATGTGAAAAAATCTAGAGGACAACTACCTGGCCAACTGACTGGAAGAGATTTAGATGTATTTGCATTCCCCAAAAAAGGTGACCAGAGTGTGGAAATTATCAAACAATATCACTAATACCACATGCAAGCAAGATCCTGCTGAAGATTATAAAAAATGACTGCAATAGTACATCAGCAGAGAACTGCCAGATGTGCTAGCTGAGTTTAGAAGAGACTGTGGCACTAGGGACATCATAGCCAATGTTAGATGGATCTTGGCTGAAAGCAGAGAGTACCAGAGGAATACCTATCTGTGTTTCATTGACTATGCAAAGACATTTGACTGTGTGGATCACAATAAATTGTGGCTAACCTTGAGAATAATGGGAATCCCAGAACACTTGATTGTGTTTATGCAAAACCTTGGACCTAGAAGCAGTAGTCAGAACAGAGCAGGGAAACACTGCATGGTTCAGGATCAGGAAAGGTGTGTGCTAGGGATGCATCCTATCTCCATACTGTTTCAATTTATATGCAGAAAAGATCATTTGGGAGGCTGGACTTTATAAGGAAGAATGTGGCATCAGGATTGGAGGAAGACTCATCAACAACCTGAATTATGCAGATGACACAACCTTGCTTGCTGAAACTATGAGGACATGAGGTGTTTGCTTCAGAAGGTCAAAGACTATAGTCTTTAATATAAACTGAAGCTCAACATCAAGAAAAAAGGATTCTCACCACTGGGCTAACTGGCAGCTTCATGATAGATGGAGAAAAGATTGAGATTGTCAGCAGCTTCAGCTTACTTGGTTCCACAATCAACACCCATGGCACCAGAAGTCAGGAAATCAAAAGGCTAATTGCATTGGGAGTCTGCTGTCAGGAACCTCTTGACAGAACTGAAGAACAATTATGTCATTCTGGAGACTAAGTTGTGCCTGATACTGGCCATGATCTTCACAATTACTTACTATGCATCTGAGAGCTGGACAATAACTAAGGACGCCTTTGAGTTGTGGTGTTGGAGAGAGTGTTTGACATACCATGGACTCCCAGGAGAACAGGTGACTCAATTGCGCATAACAACAACAACTGAACAGAGGAACATTTATTATACTGACCAAAATATTTTGGTTCATTTTGTTCTCGATTGATCTTTGTATCCATAAACTGGTTATAAATGAGTTAAATCCAACTGCTCATGGCTGACTGTTTTTAGGAGATCACCAGATCTTTCTTCCAAGACACCTTTGAATAGACATGAACCTCTAACCTTTGGACTTGCAATTGAGTGTGTTAACTGCTTGTACTACCCAGGAATTTCACTTACTGGTAAAATGAATTCTATACTAACAAAGTATATCTCACATATTTTGGGCACAGGGCCAGGAGGGTCCAGTTCTTGGAGAGAGGGACATCATACTTGTAAAGGTGAAGGAACAGCACAATAGAGAAAGATCCTCGATGGGCTGGTTTGACTCAGTGACTGGGGTAATAAGGGTGGGTATATCAGAGACAATAAGATTGGCTCAGGATAGAGCAGGGTTCAGAGCTGTTGTACATAGAGTTAGTATGAGTTGCAAGTGACTTGATGGCACATAACACCACCAGCAACAACATGTACTAAAAATGAACATGAGAAAGCCAATATTCTTTTTAAAATCCACAACACTACAATCATTCTAAGAAAAAATGAAATACTTTGGTATAAATCTAACAAAAGTACAGACTATATATGCTGATAATGACAGAGTTTTGATTAATGCAATCAAAAGAGCCTAAATAAATGGAAGGACATACCATGGTCATCAATTACAAGGCTCAGTACAGTAAAGATGTCAATTCTCTCCAGAATGATCTACAGGTTTAAAATGCAATTCTTATTATAAAAATTGCATTTTTATAGACCTAGCAAAGCTTATTCTAAAAATTAAGTGAGAAAGCAAAATGCCTGGAACAGTTAAAATTATTTTGACAAAGAAGAATAAACCAGGAAGAATCAATGTCCTCAATATCATTGGAACAACTGTAAATATTACCACATTTTTATTTCCATTTATTGCTGGTGATAGTAGGAACCCTGGTGGCATTGTGAGTTATGTATTGGGCTGCTAACTTAAGGGTAAGGGGTTCAATCTCATTAATTGCTCCTCAGGAGAAAGTTGGGCAGTCCCCTCCTAAAAAAAAATTCACAGCCTTTAAAGTCCGATGGAGAATTTCCCTCAGTTTGAACTGGCTTGACAGCAGTGACTTTGCAGTTTGGTTTGGCTAGTGGTAGTGGGCTAACCTGGTGTTACCAGAGAACCAGGTTCATCCCTCTTTTTCTATTTTCTTTTCACTAGGAATAAGGAAATGCCTGGCCTAGGAAAACTTTCTTCTGGTGACTGGCTGGATCTAAGATGCTCTACCACTCTACTGTTTCCCAAGTCCAGGGATCCAAACCAGCCTGTCACCATCTTAGCACTTTTCAGAATTCTCTTTGTGGAAAACTTGTTGGGTTTTTTTGGTTGTGTGTTTTTTGTTTTTTTTTTTAATTGGGAAAAACATGTTGGGGATACAAGGAGGTGAGGGTTGGGAGCAGAAGGGTGAGAATGGGCAGGGATGAAAATTGCAGGGATACAGTTGCAGGGCTGCACAATTTGGTTGGGGGGGGCAGGTGAAGGAAATGAAAAGGATCCAGTGGGGACCAGATGATACAGGGCAATGGTAAGCATAGTCCAATGGTGATTAAACCAACTTATTCACTTGTGGGTTTCTCATTTGGGAATTGGGCACAGACTCTCTGGCTTCTTCATACTGAACAGGGGCGTTGATGTGAAGGGGGAAAGGGAGGACAATTTATCACCTTACTGGTGGTCTTGGGTTGAAGCTGCTTGCCTTCTTGTTCTGTTAGAAGATATTCTCCTGGCATTTACTCCCCTCTGGACTGCAAAGTGTTTTCCCAGATGGGTCCAGTGGGGATGGCTAACTGAACCCTGAGGCTCCATCCTCCTTTGCTTCCTTAGCTGGCAGTTGTATTTCCTTTTTGTCTCTGGAACTGGGTTCAAGATCAGGTCTGGAGTAAAACTCAGTGTTAAGGTTACCTATAGGAAAGGGAGCAAACCTAGAGAGAACAAACTTGTGAGTTACAAATAGAAGGACTTTGGGGGTGTTACTTACAGGTGTACTGGGGGAGAGAGTGGAGGAAAGTAGCCTAGATAAAATTCTCTGTACACCCTAGGCAGGTTTTTTTCTCCCCAGGGATTGGATGGCACCCTGAGGACTGAGGAGCTCACCCTGAGGGCCAAGAACAACTTGGCCTGCACCCCAAGGGCCAAACAGCTCCTCCCAGGGCCAAATATCCCACCCTGAGGGCTGGATGGCACCCCTCCCCCTGAGGGCCGGATGACACACCCTAGGGGCTAGCTGGTACACTCTCCCACCAAAGCCCCCCCCAAGTCTGGACCCTGCGCCTCACCAAAGACCATGTAGCCAGGGACAGCAACCCCAATTCCAGCAGTGCCACCTTTAATCCCCCCATAAGTGGTCATGCTGTAATTTGAAGTAGGTGTCACTTCCCTCCCCCTTTATAAATGGAGAAGGGAACCTGAGAATGGTGAACAGACACTTTCCCCCAGGTCTAAACAGTTCTTGGCAGAGGCAGTCAACAAACAGATCAAAGGATGTGGTGCATTTAGGATATCTGCCATCTTGGACATGCTGCCACTGTTAAGTGTCATCAAGTTGTAGACAGCTCACAGTGGCTCTCATAGATTCATTGTATTGGTGATCCTCTCTGGCCTGCCCAAGGAAACCCCAACCTGCAACTGCATCTCCTGCCACCGCCATCTTGGCTCCAAGAATTCTCCCCAGAACAAGTCCACTCTGTGGTGGTGTGGCAGCTTGGCTGCACCAGCCTGGGGAAGGTGGAGGGGCTGTGCCTACTGTCCATCCTAGGTGAAGGGATCCCTGGGGTCCAGCGGTGGGAGCCTCAGGGAGCCTCATGGAGCTGCGGCAGCATGCAGGCTCGGCAGCAGGGGTTGGTAGCCGCAGGACTCACCCATTCCTCCCTGGGAATTATTGATTTCCTGATGTTGAGCCTCGATCTGCACCAAAGACCGGTCATCAACTGTTTAACTGTTCAATTATCAATAAACAGAGGTCTGTAGGCAGCCATGGTGGCCCTCCTCCATGTGGTCTGCTGCCCCCGCAGCTCGCCAAGCTGTCTCCGCAGCCACAGCCCTCTTGGAATCGTGGAAAACTTCCCCTGTACACCAGGGAAGAACAAGAAGACTGAGTCTACTTCATTTTGTCCAGAGTAAAAGTGAAATATTTTTTCTTTAGGATTCTATCTGTTGCATGAATTGAGATGTTCTCATTGTTAAATAATTGATTTATACACAACTCTGATTTTCCTTGAGCTGTGGAAATTTGTGGTGGTAGCTGGAGGGAAGGGATAAACTGGAGAGAAGAATTATCACACTCTTGTCAATTTTGTCAACACGTTAAGGGCATTTGGTGGGCTACTTACTGGATTTTGTTTATAGTCAGAGATGACCAGATAGATGGGGAAATTAATCCTCTTGCTGTGAATAAGGTGTCATGAACTTTAACTATATATTCTTGAGATTTAAGATAATTAATGAAGTCATAACATCAGGATGACAACTGTCACATTATTCTGTGACACTACCAAAATATAACAAGAATCCTTTTTCTTTAAGCAGTTCCAGAGATTTTCTCCAGAAAGTGGGCGTAAATGTAACTTGAGAAGCTTCTGCTTTTTTCTTAAGATGTTCTCTTCATTTCACAGCAACCTGTGAATAACACCCTAGAAACAACTATGTTTATGTGATATTTGCCACATTTTGTTTTCCTTCTTGCCTCACTATTAAGCAGTAGGGAAACAAGCTGTAGTATAATAATCTTGTTATTTGCAACATATTTACAAACACTTTTGTATGTAGCAAGCCATAGCCAATTTCCAGCCCACAAGCACACCCACATGCGGTGGGTGTGGACAGAGTCTACTCAGATCCCCATTTAAAAGAACCTGCCACGGGGACTTTGTTT
The DNA here is from genome assembly GCF_000299155.1 of Elephantulus edwardii. Lineage (NCBI taxonomy): Eukaryota > Metazoa > Chordata > Mammalia > Macroscelidea > Macroscelididae > Elephantulus > Elephantulus edwardii. The sequence goes on along the minus strand of NW_006399881.1, from coordinate 9,198,043 downwards.
GACTGAAAGCCCCTTTGCATCAACCACAGAATTCACTCATGAATCCACATAACTTTATGCACATGAGAATTCATTTTTGGTCATTCAGCTTCTCCAACGATTTCTTCTACATATGCAGTCATTCTGATACCTATGTAGTCCATCAGCTGAGGTCCAAGTTTAGAGTTGCTATTTGTGTTTCTTTAAAAAGGTATTTGTGGTGAACAGATCACTGAGTGTACAGAATTCAGTCATTCGTTCTCCACCCTCATTTCTGTCATCAAGTCCGTATTTTCCAATGACCATTCCTCCTTCATTGTTTCCAACTTTGGCATTCCAGTCACGAATTATTATTAATAAATCTTGATTGCATGTTTGGTCAATTTCAGACAGTGCAGCCAGAGTGTTCCTTTTAGGCAAATGTGACAAAGCTTCCCTTCGCATACTTTGGGCATGCTGCTAGGGGAGACTTTTCCTTGGAAAGATCCATCATGCTTGGAAAGGTGGAAGGATGGCAAAGGAGGAGGAAACTCTCAACCAGATGGATTGAAAAAGTCACTGCAGCAACGGGCTAAAGTGTGTCAGAGATGATGTGGGTGGCTCAGGATAGGACAGAGTTCAGAACTGTTGTTCATCAGATCACTATGAGTCATACTTGACTCAAAGCCACATAACAGCAACATGATCTTTCAAGGTTGTTCTCAGCCAAGACTGAACAAGACATAACTAGAAAAGCTACTTGCTGCTGCTGCTACTACTACTGTTGTAAGGTGGTGTTGTCAAGTCTCTGGATGAGGCTAACAAGACTCTGGATGAGACAGATTGACACAGTAACTGGGGTAATGGAGTTAGGTGTGTCAGAGTCAGGGAGACTGGCTCAGGATAAGACAGGGTTCAGAGCTATTGCGCAGGGTTTAGGGCTGTTGTACATAGGGTCATTATGAGTTGCAGGTGACTTGATGGCACATAACAACAACAATGATGCTGTTGTAACAGCAGCCCATTACATTATACCCATACATTGGTAGCTCTACTAAACAGAAGTTAATTTTCTTACAGTTTAGGTCAGAAGCAACATGCCCAAAACATGTGAGATGAAGCTTTGTCATCCCTGCCTCCGACGAGCACTCTGGTTGCACTTTTCCCAAGACATATTGGTTTGTTCTTTTGGCATTTCATGGGGTGTTCAGTACTCTTCTTCAACACCACAGCTCAAAGGCATCAATTATTCTTCTGTTATCCTTATTGTTCAGCTTTCAGATGCATCGCAAGTGATTGAAAAGACCACAGCCTGAATCAGGCATACCTTAGTCTTCAAACTAGTATCATTGCTCCTCTGGAATGTGGAGACTTCCCCAGTGCAATATGGCTCCTGATCTCCTTACTACTGGTAGGAAGGGCATTAATTGTGGATGAAATAACTGACAATCTCAAACTTTTCTCCATCTGTTGCTATGTTGCCTATCAGTCCACTGGTGAACATTTTTGTTTTCTTGATGTTGAGATGTAATCCATGTTGAAGTCTTTAATCTCTTCCAGTAAGTGTTTCAAGTCCTCCTCACTCTCAGCAAACAAGGTTGTGTCATCTCCATAATGTAAGTTGTTAATTTGTATTCCTCTCATCCTGATGCCACATTCTTCTTTATAGAGTATGTTGTTGTTGTTGTTGTTATGTGCCATCGAGTTGCTTGCGACTCATAGCGACCCTATGTACAACAGCCCTAAATCCTGCTCTATCCTGTGCCAATCTCATTGCCTCTGACACACCCATCCCGATTACCCCAGTCACTGAATCAATCCACCTCATAGAGGGTCTTCCCCTCCTATGCCGTCCCTCCACCCTCCCAAGCATGATGTTCCTCTCCAAGGACCTGTCCCTCCTTACATGTCCAAAGTATGTCAGACAAAGCCCCAGAATCCTTGCCTCCAAGGAGCAGCCAGATTTAAAACTCTCCAGGATGAATCTGTTTGTTTTGTTGGCAGTCTGTGGTATATCCAATACTCTTCTCCAGCACCACAGCTCAAAGGCATCAATTCTCCTTCTATCCTCCCTAGTCATTGTTCAACTCTCTGATGCATAACAAGTGATTGCAAAGACCATGGCCTGAATCAGATGCACCTTAGTCTCCAGAGTGACACCATTGCTCTTCAGGACCCTGGAGAGGTCCCTAACAGCAGACTTTCCCATCGCAATACGGTTTTTTACGGCCAAGAGTGTTGACTGTGGAGCCAAGCAAACTAAAGTTGTTAACAATCTCAATCTCTTCACCATCCATCCTGATGCTGCCAATTGGTCCAGAGATGAGAATCTTTATCTTCTTGACATTGAGCCTCAATACATACTGAAGGCTGCAGTCCTTGACCCTCTGCAGCAAGCATTTCAGGTCCTCTTCAGTTTCAGCAAGTAGGGTTGTGTCGTCCGCATAATGCAGATTGTTAATAGATCTTCCACCAATCCTGATGCCACACTTCTCCTCATAGAGCCCAGCCTCTCAGATGATCTGTTCTGCATACAGGTTGAAAACATATGGAGATAGGACACATCCCTGGCGTACGCCCTTCCCAATTTTGAACCATGCAGTGTTTCCCTCCTCTGTTCTGACAACTGCGTCTTGGTCCAAGTATAGGTTTCGCATTAGCACAATCAAGTGTTCTGGGATCCCCATTCTTCTCAGAGTCAGCCACAGTTTGTTATGATCCACACAGTCAAACGCCTTTGCATAATCAATGAAACAGAGGTAGACATTCTTCTGGTATTCCCTGCTTTCAGCGAAGATCCATCTAACATCAGCTACAATATTCCTAGTACCACGACCCCTTCTAAACGCAGCCTGCACTTCTGGGAGTTCTCGGCTGTTGTGCTGTTCCAGTCGTTTTGGGATAATCTTCAGTAGAATTTTGCTTGCATGTGAAATCAATGATATTGTTCTATAGTTTCCACACTCTGTTGGGTCACCCTTCTTTGTGATGGGAACAAATATAGATCTCTTCCAGGCAGTTGGCCAAGTGGTTATTTTCCAGATTTCTTGGCACAACTTGGTGAGCATATTCAGGGCAGCATCTGTTAGCTGAAATACGTCAATTGGTATACCATCTATTCCTGGGGCCTTGTTTTTTGCTCTTTCTTTCAAAGCAGCTTGAACTTCTTCCTTCATCACCATAGGCTTTTGCTCATATGTTAATTCATGAAATTTTTCTCTGTCTGCCAATTCCTTTTGATACAGTGACTCAGTATATTCTTTCCATCTTCTTTTAATACTTCCTGGATCATTTAATATTCTTCCTAAAGCATCCTTGATTATAGCAACTCAAGGTTTGAATTTGTTCTTCAGTTCCTTGAGCTTTATAAGAAATGCTGAGCGAGTCGGCCCTTTTGATTTTCTGACTCAAGCTCCTTGCACATTTCATTGTAATATTTTGCTTTGTCATCCCGTGCTGCCTTTTGGAATCCTCTGTTCAGCTCTATTCTTCCTTGTGCTTTGACTTCTCTGTGCTCCAGTGAAATCTTCAGAGTTTCTTTAGACATCCATTTTGGTCTTTTTTTTTTTTCTCGTCTATCTTTGTAATGACCATTTGCACTCTTCCTGAATACATTTGACATCCTCCCACAATTCATAGCTTCTCAAATTGCTTGCCTAGCACACAGATTATGCAGATATGGAGAAAGGATATTCCCAATTACCTCTCCTTACAGTCTGTTTTAGGAATCTCTAGCGGCTTAGTGGCAAGGAATTGTGCTGCCAACCCAAAGGCACATGGTTCAAATCCACCAGCTACTCCATGGGAAATTACTCATGTAAATTACTCATGTAATTTACAACCTCTGAAAACAAATTCACTTTATCTCATTTGGAATTTTATAGAAATGAAATCATGCAGTAGGCATCATCGTATCCAGATTCTTTTACTTTGCCTTGGGCTTATAAGATTTATTTGTGTGTGTCCCCCATGAAGCACTTGCTTGTTCATTCTCAAGGCTGCAGTTCAAACTCCTTCTGTAATCTAAGCCTTGTCAATGCATCATCAAGACCTAGATTGGTGATGCCAGCTGGGGTGTTTTATCATGCTCAATTTTCACTTGACTTTCCATGATTCAGTGAAGATAGTTTCTGCCTCTTCTCTTGGAACACTATTTCACAAGTCCTGACATGCAGAAAATGTTCCTGAGAGCCTGGCTTTTCTTCCCCAAGAATCTTTCTCAGGTTATCTAATTACTCTCCATGGGATTGTTATATCCTGCCAACGATGGGCAGCTATTGTTCTCTTAACTTTTAGAAAAGAATTTCTAAATGTCTTCCTGTGTTCAGCTATCGTGCGGAAAAGCAGAGTCCAAAACCATTAGCAAAATCCCAAAGGCCATTTCCAGCCAATAGGACACACACCGAGCTGATACATATATCATACATAGGAAGAATTTTTCCTTCCTGAGATTTCCTCCCAGTGCCCCACATGAGAGCCAGTGTCATCTTGTCTAAGACACTAGAGCACCTAGGAGAACAGGATGCTAAGAGGGGAGAAAACCCATGACTGTCTCTTATGACTGTCTTGGTATTTGAAAGCATCGATAGCCACTCTTCAAGGAACCTTGGTAGTGTTTAAAAGATTGGTATTTCTCAATCCCATCCAGCCCCACAGGAGAAACAGCTGGTGGTCTGGTTTTGTAAAGATTACAACCAATATGGAACAATTTGACTGTCACATGAGGTTGCTCTGGGTTGGGACCAACTCCATGACACCCAACAGCAACATATTCATTCTTCACGTCTTTATCAGCCCTCTAGTTTTCCTGTAACTCTTCACATGAGCTGGAGAGCAACTAGATTTAGAAACACTTTGTTGCTGTTATTGTCTCCAAGAAGTTTTCTAAAGAGAATTTTGATCTAAACTTTAATAAATATTGGTTTGCATACAAAATTCGCATAGTGTTTCATTCATGTGCATTGTGTCTCACACATTTCTTCATTCATGTTGTGTTTCTTTCATACAATCATTCCTATACACTGTGTTTTTAGAATTTAATCACATTGATCTATGCCCACCATCACCCCATTTTTTCTGGTCCCTACTAGATCCATCCTAATTCTTTCACCCCCTCCATTTACTCACCAAACTCTATAACCCATGAGTTCTCACATTCCCCACCCTCAGCTCCACAGTAAGGACGAGATTCAGATGGCCAACAGACAAATGAAGAACTCTCATACAATTGCTAGTGGAATTGTAAAATGGTACAACCACTCTGGAAGGGAATTTGGCATTTCCTCCAAAAGCTGAGCATAGAAATTCCATGTGACTCAGATATTCTACTGCTAGGAATATACCCTGAGGAAAATAGAACTGAGACCCAAATGGAAGTGTGTTTTTCTTTTAATATAGACGTACATGGCCTGTATCAGATGCACCTTAGTCTCCAGAGAGACACCATTGTTCTTCAGTACTCTGGAGAGGTACCTAACAGCAGACTTTACCATGGCAATGCGCCATTTAATTTCCTGGATGCTGGTGCCAAGACTGTTGACTGTGGAGCCAAGCAAACTAAAGCTGTGT
>NW_006399881.1:9142756-9191766 GCF_000299155.1 Elephantulus edwardii | reverse complement strand
ACTGTCTACTGAAGTGGCCCAGCTTTCCACAGTGGAAGCAATTCTGACCTCCTTGATTACCTTTGGGTGGCACTGTTTATGAGTAAGACTTCCTTTTCCTGACACAGGCCCTAAACTGGCAGCAGTAGCTACCCCAATAATTTTGGCCATTCTCTGGTTTTTTCTCTTCCCTCTAGGTCCCAGTTGTTAAAAGAGGGGAAAATTTAAACAAATACATAACATACAATTTTGAGCATTATAATCTTTTAAGCTTAAGGCTAGAAATATTAACAATATGATCATTTCCAATCCAGAGATACGTTTTCCAATGCAGTTCTTGTTTTTCATAAATGGTTTTGGTAAGAAGAATATTGTAAATGTGGATACATTTCCACTATTCCTCCTCCATGCCACAATATAGTGTTATTAGCATGAGCAGTTATAAATCCATTGCCATCCTTACTCTAACTTAACCTTTTTTAAATTTAAATGTATTATTAATTTCAGTAAAATTTACAGAGGATTTGGATTTCCATTCGTTCATTGTTGCACATTTCTCCCCTCGCAAGGCTGCCCCCCAGAACACTATGCTCTTGGAAAAGTAAAAGAAAAATTCTTTCATTGTTTTACAAACCCTCCCCCAGCTCCACTCCACCATGTAGCCATCGCTTTAGACTCCTGTCATGACAGAAATACCTAATCACATGTCTCTTTTAAACAGTTTTCTCCCTCCTCTGTTTCAGTGCAGTATACATTATTGAACCCATCTTACTCAGTCTCTCCCCAACCCCAAGGTCTGTCCCGTTCTACAACAGTGACGCCATGCAATATTTGTCCTTTTGTGACTGGGATATTTCACTCAGCATAATGTTCTCCAGAGTCAACCATTTTTAATAATATTGCGTGAGTTCCTTGTTTTTCAATGCAGCATAGTATTCCATTGTGCGAATATACCACAGCTTCTCCATCCATACATTCGATGATGGGCACTTAGGTTGTTTCCAACTCCTTGCTATTGTGAACAAAGCTGCAATAAACATGAGTGTGCATATATCTGCTTGGATGTCAGTTATGGTCTCTTCGGGGTATATTCCCAGTAGTGGAATTGCTGGGTCAAATGGTATCTCTATTTGCAACTTTCTGAGAAAGCGCCATACCGCTTTCCACAGGGGTTGCACCATTTTACACTCCCACCAACAGTGAATCAGGGTTCCAGTTTCTCCACAACGTCCCTCACCAACATTTGTTGTTTGCTCTTCTGTTAAATTTTGCTATTCTGACTGGGGTGAGATGATATTTCATAGTTGTTTTGATTTGCATCTCTCTTAGAGCTAGGGATTTTGAACATTTCTTCATGTGCTTGTTAGCCATCTGAATGTCGTCTTCAGTGAAGTGCCTGTTCATATCCTGTGCCCATTTTTCTATTGGATTATTTACCTTTATCTTGTTGTGGTGCTCAAGATATAAGTCCCTTATCTGATATATTATTACCAAATCCTTTTTCCCAGTCAGTGGCTTCCCTTTTTACCCTGTTGGAGAAGTTTTTGGATGTGCATAGGGATTTGAGTCTTAGAAGATCCCATTCATCTACTTTATCTTCTCCTGGTAGTAGGATGACATTCTTTACAACATCCTATCAAAACCTCAATTCAATAAAGTTAGGATGGAGACCTGGGATCGCTATTTTTAAAGCTTCTCCAGGTGATTCAGATATCCAGCCAGAAAGAAGAGACAGTCTTTAAAGGCACTGATTGAAGAAGGTTATGCTTCAGTCACAGCGGATAATGCCCAGTTCTCCACACAATAACACTTCAACATAGGACATACATACCACATTCTCATACCACACAGCCCAACATGACCCATACTCAGGTATGGATTCTAGAACAGGAAGACCACTCTCTTCTTGATAGACATTCAAGAGTGACCCCCAATAAAGCCCTGAGTCTTTGTTTGGGGATGGAAGTGGCTGGTCAAAAGCTGTTCACCACCAGCTGCTATCATATTATTTCTGACTCTCCTGGAGCCCTGGTAGTGTAGTGTGTAACTTTTCAGGCTGCTAAGTGAATGGTCAGTGGTTCAAAACTACTCCGCAGGGTAGGCAGTCTGCTTCTATAAACATTTACAGGCCTCAGAACCCAAACAGAGGGTCATTATTAGAAAAAACTGAGTGGACAGCAGTAGATTGGGTTGGATAGCCAAAGATTGTTCTGTTATATCTCAAGTTCTCCATCTGTAGGATGGGTCTCAAAACTGGTACCACTTCTCTAGTCAACAGACCATTGGAGGGACAAAAATTGGACAAAGTGTGAAATCATGGGATTCAAGGAATTGTCATATCCACAAATGCTCGATCAAATGCCATGCTTTTTCCCACATGAGATGATGACGACTCATTTGCAATGAGTCCTCTGACTGCATGTTAGTTTTCAGGAGGCTCCCAAACCTATGTTGTTGTTGTTGTTGTGTGCTCTTGAGTTGGAACCGATGCTCTAGCAGGCTTTCCAAGGCAGTAAATCACACAGGAGAGGATTGCCCATCCTTCTCCCACATTCCTGCTGATGGATTTGAAATTTTAGCCTTTGGGGTTGTAGGGAAGCTTCTTCCTACTAGGCCACCAGAGCTCCCTCTAAAACCCATGGATCACAGTTTCGAGACCTAAGGAAAGTCTACAAGTTCAAAGGCAGCATAATAACAAACAAGCAAACAGAGTCTGAGGCTTCCCATGATCACCCAGGAGGAACCCCTGATGCTCACTGGTCTGAAACAAAAAGATGGCAGTTAGAAAAGCCAGAGCTGAATTTCATTCAAAAATCATGCAGCTCGTTTCAATCAATCTAAGGAGCCACCGAGGTGGGAAAATCAGCAAGTGGAGCCTAGCTGATTCCCAGCCCCAGGTGTGTTGATTCTGGTTGCAGCTGGGATTTCTTTTCCCGTGAAGAGGCTGTAGCACCGCTCTTATCCTCGACTGTAAGTAGAAACACCAGCAGGAAATCAGGCAGCACAAGTGAAATTAAGCTCTGTGACAAATGATTTGGTTTCTTTCCATGTAACAATCATGATTTGACCTGAATTGCCTCAATTAAGGGAATTTGGGGGGAAGGAGAGGCATGCCATTGACTTCTTATTATATATGCATGAGAGAGAGAAATGAAGACAAGAGAGATGAAACAGAAAAGATGACAGAATGTTAATTTGGCATGGCATGGGCTAGTATGTTTTAGACCAAGTAGCTGGGGGCCTATGTGATTTTGTTCTTTCCAGCCCCCATGTCTCATGATAATATTCCAAGAGAGATCACAAACACTGTATTTATGAGAACTCATTATGACAATGTGTCCATTTGATGAATAGTGTCTTTGATTAATGAAGACTTAGAACAATTGGATTCTGACGCAAAAGCAGTACGTAGCTTTTTAGAACAAAAACCAACTAATTGATAGTACTCCTGTCTTAAATTGTCTCCTTCATATTTCAGACACACACACACACACACACACACACACACGTTGCTGTGTACTGTCGCATCAGAACTGACTCAGAGCAACTTCCAGTGGGTTTTGAGAGGTAGTAAATCACACAGGAAGAGACTGAACATCCTTCTCCCTCAGAGCAGCTGGTGAATCCAAACTACGTGCCTTTGGATTGGCAGCAAAATGCCACCACCGAGTCACTAGATTTTATATATATATTTTTTTATATATTTGTAGTTGTGTGCCATCGTCAGAACCAACCTACTGCTGACCCTCCAGCGGGTTATCACAGGCAGTAATCTTCACCTCACATTCTTTGGACAATGTTACTAGGAGAGGCTATTCCTTGAGGAAGGACATGATGTTGGGAAGGGTGGAGGGTCGGTGAGGGAGAGGAAGACCCACAACCAGATGGACTGACGTGGTGGCTGCTGCAATGGGCTCTTGTGTGTCAGGAAGTGTGAGGATGGCATAGCATAGAACAGGGTTCAGATCTTTTGTTTATAGGGTAGCTATGAGGTGTACTTGACGGCACCTAACAACAACAGTCACATGGGAGGAGATTGCCCATCCTTCTCTCACAGAGTTGCCGGTGGAATTTAACTGCGTGCCTTTGGGATTGCAGTGCACTGGCCACACCCACACCCACACCCCCAACCCCCATTAGTACTTCCATGTCCATAAGCATGTTTCTTGCAAATAACAGATTTTGTGAAACTAAGTTTAAGAGGCTCTTGAAACACTGAATAGCTTTTTCCTAACTTCTCAAGGGACTGAATGGAGCTGTACAAGTTGCAACTTGTAGGAATTAAACAGGGAATGTGGAGGAAGATAATTATACACTCTCATCAGGAGCACCGAGGCGTCAAAGCACTCTGTAGGAAAATATTATGCTGGTCGGTGGTTGGTTGAATTTTATTTTTTAGGTTTTGGGTTCTTTTTTTTTTTAAAAAGGAACGTTTCTTTTTAACTTTTTATTTTGAAGTAACTTTAGACTTAAAAGTTGCAAAATTTGTAGAGTTCCTGTGCACCCTTGTTTTATGCTGATTTTTGCAGAGGAGCAAAACTAGTAAGAAAAAACCCAAACACCATGCCACTGACAATATATATCTATATATGGAGAGGGAGAGGAGAAAGAGTAGGAACACTGTTCAAACAGCTGCAAACCAAAATGTTGGTTGGCAGTTCAAACCTACCAGGCTCTCCATAGGAGAAAGGCAAGAGTATGTTTTGATAAAGGTCACAGCCCTGGAAAGTCTATAAGGCACTTCTACTCTGTCCTGGAGGATCATTATCAGAATTAACTCAGTAGCTGGCAGATGATAGCTTTTCTAACAATAGTCTGCAGATGCCCATGGGCATTGCTGAAAATGCCCAAATGGCAGAACTGATGCCAGAAGGGAAAAAAAATAATTGCCTCAATAAAAATGGCTTTGTTTACAGGTTTTTTTATATATACACACAAGAACTCATTGCCTCAAGTCAGAACCAACTCACAGCTGAACCTCCAGTGAGTTTTCTGGGGCTGTGACTCACACAGGAGGAGATTACCTTGTTTCTCTCAAGGAGCAGCCAGTAGATTTGAACTGTTGGCCTCTGAGTTAGCAGCACAACTCCTTACCCACTAGGCCATCAAAGAGAGATCTATTTCAAAGAATGATTCATGCAGTTCTGGAGGCTGGCAAGTTTCAAATTCATGGATCAGGCATCAGGTTAGAGGCTTCTCCTAACTCATGGTCACAGAGGCTGTGAGATTCAAAACCAGCAAGTCAGATGGCAGGTTGCTGGTTCGTTGCTCAAGAACTGGAACTCAGAACGTGATGAGTTGGATGCAGGATAGAGAGAGTGTATGCTTTGCCAAACCACCCATTTGAATTGGATGCAGGCCACACTCCCAAAATAAGCACCCTCTCAATTGTTTGGCTGCTTACATCAGATCACACATACAAAATGGCAGATCTTGACATATGACAAATCACTGAGAATCATGACCTACCAGAAATATGTTTACTTGTATTTTATTGATTATGAAAAAGCATTTGGGTGTGGAGATCATAACCAATAATGGCTGACATTGGAAAGAATCGGGATCCCAGAACAATAAATTGTGGTCCTGCAAAACCTGTATTTAGACCAAGAAGCTGTTGTCTGAATAGAAAAAAAGGGAACACTGCATGGTTTAAAATCAAAAGGAGTGTGTGTCAGCATTGCCTCTTTTCTCCATACCTATTCAATCTATATGCTGAGCAAATAATTCAAGAGGTTGGGCTATATGAAGAAGAACGTGGCCATCAGGATTGGAGGATGACTCGTCAGTAAAATGTATTTTGCAGATAGAACAACCTTGCTTGCTGAAATGGAAGGAGACTTAAAACAATTGTTGCAGAAGATCAAAGACAACAGCCTTCAATATGGATTACATCCCAACATCAAGAAAACAAAAATCCTTACCACTGGACCAAGAGGTCCTGATAGACCAAGAGGTCATGATAGATGAAGAAATGATTGAAGTTGTCATCGATTTTATCTTACAGCATCCAATAAAAAAAAAGTGTTGCATTGGGAAAGTCTTCTAGGAAGGACCGCTCTAAAGAGTTCTAAAGAGCAAAGATGTCAGTTTAAAGACTTAAGCCAAGGTCTTTTCAATTACTTCCTATGCATCTGAAAGCTAGACACTGAATAAAGATGACAGAAGAACAATCCATATTTTTTAATTGTAGTGTTGAAGAAAAGTAAACATCCCATGGACTGACAAAATAACAAATAAGTCTGTCTTGGAGGAAATGTAACCAGGTTGAGGTGAGGGTGATGAAACTTCATCTCATACTTTGAGCATGTTATTAAGAAGGGCCTGTTCTTTGAAAGAAAAGATACCATGCTGGGAAAGGTGAAGGGTCTGAGAGAAAGAGAGGAAGAGCCTCAACAAGATGGATTGACACAGTGAATCTAACAATGACCTTGAACATGACAGATCAACAGGAAGGCACAGGACAAGACAAAGTTCAGATGTGTTGTTCATAGAGTCACTATGAGTCGTTGTTGGTTTTATGGCCCCTAACAGCAAGAACGAATCACACATCAAGGGGTTAATTATGTTAACAAGTCTTATTATTGGTATTATTATTATTATTCCTAAACAACACGCCTCGGAGACTCTACGAATTTTGATAAATGTTGATAGTCAAAAAGGCTTCAGGCCTGGAGATCCAAGATGGCGGCAGAGGCAGAGACAACGTGGTGAGCTATGGGAGCAGTGGATCACTTGGAGCAGGGTCACTATGGCCTTCTACAGACCTCTGTTTATTGATAATTGAACAGTTAAACAGTTGATGACTGGTCTTTTGTGAAGATTGAGGCTCAACAACAGGAATTCAAGGATTCCCAAGGAGGAATGGGTGAGTCTCACAGCTCCCAACTGCCTCCCGCAGAGCCCACACTGTGCCGCACCGCTGCCGCAGCTCCATGAGTCTCCCACAGCTGGAACCTATGGATTCCCTCACCCAGGATGGATGGTAGGCACCAGGCCTCCCCAAGACTGGTGCGGCAGAGCCACCACACTGCCGCAAAGTGGACTTGTTCTGGGGAGAATTCGTGGAGCCAAGATGGCGGCAGCAGGGAGATGACGAGCGCCCACCAGCCGCCCGTGTGGGAGATGGGACGCACGCCCGCTGGCCGCCCACACGGGAGATAACATGCGCCCGCTGGCCACCCGCACAGGAGATGGGATGCAGGCCCTGCCGCCCGCTGGGGGGACGCGTGCCCTGCCACCACCTACAGGTTTGGGTTTCCTTGGACAGGCCAGAGAAGATGATCACTGATACAATGGATTGTTGAAGGTCACTGTGAGTTGTCTACTTGATGACACTTAATAGTGGCAGCATGTCCAAGAGGACCGACATCCTAAACACACCACATATTTTGATCTGTTGAATGCTTCTGCCAAAAGCTGTTTAGACCTGGGGGGAGTCTGTTCACAACTCTCAGGTTCCCTTTACCATTTATAAAGGGGGAGGGCAGTGACACCTACTTCAAATTATAGTATGACCACTTATGGGGGGGGGGGTTAAAAGTGGCAGTGCTGGAATTAGAGATGCTGTCCTTGGCCACATAGTCCTCAGTCTGGCAAAGGGACCACAGTGGGGTGGGAGCGATTGGAGGGGGAGTGTACCAGCCAGCCCCTGGGGGGTGTTGCCCTGCTCGGGATGGCTGTCTTTGGCCCCTGGCCTGGGGTGAGCCGTCATGGCCCTCGGCTCAGGGCGGGCTGATCTTTGGCCCTCAGCTCGGGGTGAGCTGTCACAGCCCTCTGCCCGGGGTGGGCTGTCTTCGGCCCTCGGCTTGGGGCGAGCCGTCACAGCTCTCAGGGTGAGCTCCTCAGTCCTCAGATTGTGCCATCTGACCCTTGGATGGGGGGGAAAATGCCTAGGGTATCCAGAGAATTTTATCTAGGCTACTTTCCGCCACCCTCTCCCCCAGTAAACCTGAAAGCAACACCCCCAAAGCCCTTCTATTTGTAACTCACAAGTTTGTTCTCTCTAGGTTTGCTCCCTTTCCTATAGGTAACCTTAACACTGAGTTTTACTCCAGACCTGACCCTGAACCCAGTGCCAGTGACAAAAAGGAAATACAACTGCCAGCTAAGGAAGCAAAGGAGGATGGAGCCTCTGGGTTCAACCAGCCATCCCCACTGGACCCACCTGGGAAAACACTTTGCAGTCCAGAAGGGAGCAAATGACAGGAAAATATCTTTTAACAGAATAAGAAGGCAAGCAGCTTTAATCCAAGACCATCAGTAAGGTGATAAAGTGTCCTCCCTTTCCCCCTTCACATCAATGCCCCTGTTCAGCATGAAGAAGCCAGAGAGTCTACATCCAGTTCCCAAATCAATAAGACAGTTGGTTTAATTGCCATTGGAATATGCTTACCATTCCCCTGTAGCATCTGGTCCCCACTGGATCCTTTACATTTCCTTCACCTGCCCACCTATCAACCAAATTGTGCAGCTCTGCAACTGCATCCCTGCCCATCCTCACCCTTCCACCTCCAACCCTCACCTCCTTGTACCCCCATTAAGGTTTTTCCCAAGAAAATAATAATTAAAAAAAGGCTTCAGGCCTTTTGTTCATAGGGTCGCTATGAGTGTGCTCAACTTGAAGGCAATCAACAACCACAATCCTTGATTGACTGGTTAGCACACGCTAACTGGCTTAAAGAAAGTTACCATTTCCCCATTTATAATAAATAAATTACTTGGAGGAGATAGCCTATTTCCCCTCAAATTATCATCCACTACTTTTAGCACCTGTTGGTTCATCTTGCCTTGCAGGAAACTTTACACAGAAAGAAATAGATAACTACAGAGCAGTCATTGCTCAAAGAGCCAGAACCACATAGAAGACTCGGGAAGGGTAACAAATGCTATGTTGTTGTTGTTATGTACCATCAAGTCGCCTGCGAATCATACTGACATACAATAGCTCTGCACCCTGCCCTATCCTGAGCCAATCTCACTGACTCCAACACGCAATTCTTTTCCTGAACAAATTTGAGAACAGGAACTTTGGACACCAGGAATCTGCGTGGTTCTATTTCCTGGACGGGGATTAGTTAAAGAAGATGCCTCTGAGGCTTTAGAAATCATGAAGAGGCTTATCTTCCACTAGAGAAAATCTTCCTAACCATCTCTCCCTAAAAAGAAGCAGGATCTATCCCATTGTGTTGCCCCAATGCCTGTTCTCATCCACACCTCAAATGGCTTTCCAATTGGTTCATGTCCAATTGGTCATGCAGTGACCAACCCCCTTCACTTCCATTCTCAGTGGTTTGGCAGGTATTATTTAATTGTCCCATGTTGGGAAATCTAAATAGTATTTTCCTTTCTTTTACATTTCCAGGATATTGAGCAACTTCTTCTATCTTTTGTTTTGTTTTGTTTTGTTTTGTTTTTTAAAGTTGCCAATGTAGGTGATGAACTTCCTTTCATTTACCTCTTGAGGAACTAATATCCAGCTCCCTGGAATGGCTATTTCCTTTTTTTCCCTGGGCCCATTAAAGCTAGTTTAATTTCAAAAAAATGATCCTGAAAACTATTACTTATGTAAGAAACAAACTCCTAACTCCATTAAAATACTCCTACAGAATTAAACCTGTACCGAATGGAAAGAACATTCTGACAAACCCCTGTGTTTGACTAAAAAAGTTTCCTCTTCAAATGGAAAGAACACAATTTTGTTATATTCAAAGATGCTAAAATAAAGATTTATATTAAACCTTTGGGTGTTCTCTTTTTTAATATCTCTATTACTTTGGTGTGTCTCCTACTGTTGTTGTTAAGTGCCGTCAAGTTGTAGATGACTCATAGTGACTCTATGAATGAAAGACTTGAACACTTGTATAACTTTCATCGTTTCTCCAGGTTCATAGGGTTTCCTGAGGCAAGCTATTTCAGAAGTGGATGCCATTCCTGCTTTCACACTTGTTTTAATTGGGAAGCTCCATCAAACACTGTCCACCATGGCTAACCATTATTGCATTTGACACATTAGTGTCACAGTGTTCAGCATCACAACAACCACGAGTTACCTCTGTACAGCAAATGGAGAGATCAGTGATACCACCTAGAAGAATGTTTGACCAAAAACAATTAAAATTGGGACTGAGGGCTGCTGTCTCCTACTAGGTAGTGGCAATATTCTTACAGTGGATAATCTCCTCAGTAACTCCATATGGACCCATACCACTTACAATCCCATTGATAAAGCTGAGAATTTGTGTTTTTCATTCTCTTCTCTTCATTTTCCTCCTCTCAAGTGGATCAACAAAATATTTTTTTTCTTTCAAAACAAACATTAATCAACTTAAGGTTCATAAATTCCTGAGCAGTCAGGCCCTTGATTTTCAGAAATGCCAGCACAAAATAAAGTACCATTGATTAAGCCTTGGCTAATGGGACCAGGTAATCTTTGGGGAGGGGGGGTGGAACTGGTAACAGGATCATAAAGTGAGGTAAACAAGTTGGCCTTCTGTTTGTAGGTTATGAAAGACAGAGTCCCCTGGATCTGAGGTGTTAATGCTTCCCACTTGCCAGGATCACAAGGACCTGGACTGCCAAGAAAACAAGGTGGGGAGACCCAAATACCCCAACTGAAGGCAACTGAAGATAAGTAAGTCTGAAAAAGGTGACAGAGCTGGTCTGGGAAGGACAAATGAGGCCCATCCCACGAGCCACAGGGAGCTGTAGTGACCTGATGGTAAGAAGCTGCATTGCCAACCCAAAGACACATGGTGCAAATACACCAGCTGCTCCATGTCGATGGGCCATCTCCTATGGGATTTACTGCCTCTGAAAACATCAATGGCACATAACAACAACAACAACCATGAGTCAGAGGAGGCTGGCCAACTAACGATGGTGTAAAACAGTCTTGGGTCCAGTTCTGACCTAGACAGGACTGACCGCCTCAAACTGAGCACTTCTCTCCTATCATAGGCTTCATCCCAGTTCTCCAGTTGTGGGTTTCTGAAGGAAGGGCCTCTGAAATGAACAAAGAGCGAAACGGATCCATGCCAGAGCTAGCCAACAGGTTTGGAATGACATGATGGGCAAGACAGGAGAACTTGCTCAAAATGCCTATCAACTGCCAAAGGGTCTTAGGAATTGCATTGCATTCAATTCAACAAGGATGTGTTGGAGTGGACTATGTGAAAATGTGTGGGATACAAAAGTGGCAGATACGTGAGGTGCTTAGCAGTGTGTGATCCATCACTTATTCAGGGTTTTGATTCTTACAAGAGTTCTAACAAGCCATGACATGTAGGAAAGAGCCTTTTGCTGATGTTGAATTGTGACACTCTGAGGCGTGCATGGACAAGGAGATGTCTGACTGAGATGACCCTGCTTCTCTTCCTAGTCTGTTTTGATCTGAAAGTTCTGCTGAACTTCACAAGCCTCCACTAAAGATGGATAGTGATTATGTGGAACTGAACTTATGTCTCCCACATGGAAAGCAAGAATTCTCTCATCAAACTATCACTGTCATCTTTGCGGCCTTCATATCTCCACAAATTGCCACAAAAACTGATTGGCACTGTAGTCAGGCCTTCATAATTGATGAAAAGGATTGAGGAGAATATTCTTCTATAGAAGCTTTTAAAAAAACAAAGACAAAAATGTTATTTTAAAGTCTGGAAGATACTATGCTGAGTGAAATATCTCAGTCACAAAAGGACAGATAATGCCTAAAAACATATACATACATATACATAAACCCCCCCAGATATGGTTATAAAAATAGGATCGACATAGGGGTGGAGAGAGAACAGGAAAAGAATGGATAGATAATGAACACTGCATTGGAACAGATGAAAGGAAGGATTATCTGGAAGGAATGGATTATTAGGCATTATATGTATGACAGTTAACAGTCTGGAACAAAAGTGAATTGTGGGAAGGGGAGGGAAGAAAATGTGTAGAATGAATGAATGAATGAAAAGCCAAACTCTCCATAAAGTTTCACTAAACTCACAATGAAAAAAGAAAATAAAGTGTTATTTTAAACTTTTATCTTCACTATTGAATGTTGCAGAATTCTAATTTGCTTGTTTGTTTTCTTCCACAAAGGATTCCCAGCTCCTCACCAGAAATCTGCAAAATAATTTATACACTTCACAATTAGGTTCTCTTACGAAGAATCACTCACTGATGTAATTAAAAAGAAAAGCCTTCATTCCTCATCTTTATAAAGCTGTAGGAACAACATTTCCTAGATCAGATGTAGTGTTTCAAGCCTCTTTTTAATTTTGTCTTATGCATAAGATGGTGTTTTAGCATAGACGTTAATTGCAATAAAATGGTAATGGAAAGCCACCAGCAACTCACAGCTATATATCTTATACTTGCTAAGATCAATGCCGTGATTATAATTAAGAATGCATGCTTGTGTCTAGACTAAATCTTCATGTTGTGACATGGGAAATAAGATTTAAGATAATTATTTTTGTCTCTCTAGCCTATCTTTAAATCAAAGGAAAAGGAACTCAGGGGCGAACTAAGAATATAGTGACCGATAGGTCATTTAGCTAGAAGATCTAACCCATACAAACATATGGAGAATTGCCAAGAATGCAGAATGTCCTATTAAATTGCATGTGCAACACAGGGATTTCAGCTGTGCTTAAGAGCCCAATTCCCAGCATCAAGAGTGTCCATGAAACTCTCAATTGTGAGCGTATAGTCAAGGGGAGAGTACTGGGAGGCAGTGGGAATGTACCAGAAGCCGTGGTGATGGTGGTGACAGTGGAGGTTATGATGGTGTGTGAGGAGTTAACGCTAGAAGATTCTGGTACCACTTAATAAATTTCCCCTGTTGTTGGCAGAACGAACCCAAAAGATGGAATGCCTGGCCTCTTGGCCTTTCTTTCAAAGCCCCTCTGGGAGGATTCAAGTCACCAAACTTTTCTGTGAGTAACCAGGCACTTAAGCATCTGCACCACACAGGGAATCCCTTAGAAATATTTTCTAAGACAGGCAAGTCACCAATGTGAAATAGGAAGAGAGAGTGTTTCCTGCACTCAGAAACTGAGAGAAAAAGAAAAAGCTGGAGGTAAGCTGTGCTTGAACAAGAGCTGGGAAAACTGAGAAGTCCACTTAGACTGAGAGGAGGGCACAGGGCTAGCCAGGTGGGGGTGTGGGCGTCAAAGGAGTTACCACATTTAGGGTCACTCAGTTCCTTGGCCCTTAAAGAAGGAAGGAAATAATGTTAGCAGGTAAGGCTGGACCATGTAATGATGTGGTTTGCTAAAAGCGAACTCTCTCATTCTTTGCCCTCTAGCATTTCCCAGGTCCTGTGATCTCGACTGGAGCAGACTGCTACACTACCGTCCTCCTGAGAAGCAACTGGTGGATCTGAACCTTTGGGTTAACAGCCCAGTCCACTGCACCCAGGGCCCCTTCCAAAAAGCCAAGGGAAACCTATCTTGGTGTTGGTCAGAGATGGAGAGAGAGAGAGAGAGAGAGAGACTGACTGGAGAGAAATAGGTGAAGCTCATTTGGAGTCTGGAGCCTGTGGGTCTGAGCACCACATTGAACATCTGAATTCTTGGTGAGGGCTCCGCTCTGCCTCTTCCCCGTATGGTTCCCATTACAAGGGGTTGGCGCGGGATTTCCTGCTTTCCTTTTAGGAGAAATTAATAAGCAACGGAAGATGTGCACATGAACAAGTCTCCTCAGATGGGTCAGCGTTTTTCACAAGAAATTGAGAGCAAGCTTCTCGTGGGTCCTCAGTCTGTGTTGCTTTGGAAAGTGAGGAAACCCAAACAGGAAAGACGCTTCCTGGGCCTGGTGTCCTTGTGCATTCATTCTCTGCTGCCCTCCGAGCCCTGGGCTTGGGGTGAGGGCTAGGAGGGTGTGTGTGCCATTTGAAACCCAGCAGGCACACACCCTTCAGACTTGCCGTTAAAAAACCAATCTCGTTGCTCCACTTTTAACCCTCCTTTCCATGGAAGTTTCCAAGAATGAAAAGCTGTGAATGTCCACAAGGTTTCCAAACAACAGTAATAATAAATCTAATATTCGAGAAGAAGAAGAAGAAGAAAAACCTCACCCAAACAGTTTACAGTTAAAAAATGCCAGCGCTTTCCCTAGCTTGAGGCAAAAATGACTTTTTTATTACTTGGAAAAAAGGAGCATGAAATCTCACAGGCCCTTGCCAAAACTTCAAGTCTCTGGGTAAGCTTTAGGAAGGAGAAGGACGTTGAGCGGACCACAGAAGGCACGCTGTTTAATTGGAAGTGCATGAGTCTCTTTGGCTCCATCTTTACAATGTTTGCCAGCATCTCCCCTGCTTGGTCCTCTTTTGTTCCCCAAGGGGAGGTCTCTGGCGTCAGCAGAGGTTCTTTTGTGGAGAACGGACAATGAAGGCGGTTAAGTTCACCAGAGCTGACCAGAACATTCTGACAAAGCAGGCCTTCTGGTTCTTGCTTTGAAGCCCCATCACAATAACTTCCTTCCTGTGAATGTTTATATTCTTGAAAACAAAGAAAAAGCTGCCATCGAGTTGGCTCTGCCTTGTAAAACTAGCCACTGACAACTCTATGGAGGACAGTTCTACTCTGACCTCCAACCCAGAGTGACCCCGTGTGTGTCAGAGAACTCTGCTCTGTAGAGTTTTCAATGGCTGATTTTTTTCCAAAGTAGCTTGCCAGACCTTTCTTCGGAAGTACCTCTGACTGGACCCAAACCTCCAATCTCTCAATTAGCAGCTAAGCTCAGTGACCATTAACACTACCCAGGGACTCTATTTAGATGATAGGAATTCCTTATTTAGGAAAAAGATGTGTTTAGTGTGAAGAGACCCTTCTATGGGCTCTGTGGGACCATGATGCCTGGGTTGGGACCCTAGATCTGCGGCTCCCTAGTTGTGTGTACTGTACAAGTTAATTAGGTCTGTTAGCATAGCTTCCTCATCTGTAAAAAAGACCCTAAGAAGGCTGACTCTATAGTATGGCTGGGGAGTTTAGAAAAAGCATCCTTTGTTACTTCAATGGTAAATTCAGGCTGCTGCCTCATGGGAAGAGAACCTTAAATCTCGAGTTGAAACTTTTGAATGTAGTGATATTCTTGAGATGAGATTTTGTTTCTGAATTTTAGAGGGACTTGAATATTTTGAAAGTTACATAATAGTATCGATACAAGCTGCAACCCAGTAAATTCTAACTGATGGTGATCCCATGTGTTTCAGTCCTGACTCATAGCGACCCCAAGTGTGTCAGAGCAGGGCTGAATTTCTACAGATTTTTCAGATGTAAGACAGCCAGGTCTGTCTTTTGAGATGCCTCAGGATAAACTCAACCCTCCAACCTTTTAGTTAGCTGGTGATCATGTTAGCGATCTGCACCATTAAGATACTTCAATGTTGTAAAGCAATGATGCTCTATGACAAAATGAACTTCCAAGTTTGGGTGAGTGTAGTTTAATGTGAATTATTTCTTGTTTTTATGTGCAGGATTTTGTAAAAGTAATGGAGATTGAGTAAACCTGAGCTGGTTTACTCCTTGCTGGTCAATGCTGTTTAGTGTCTCCGTCTTCCCTTTATCACTGACTCTCATATGCTTTACTAGAGGGCACCAGTGTGGGGAGGCATTGGCACAGGTAGAGCACAAAGCACGGCTGTGTCAGAGGGCAACCATTCGTGTCTACTCCACATCTGCTTTATGGGAATTAATGTTCATAGCCTGTGTTACTAAGTGTGTGGGGCAAAAATTTCTGCTCAAGCGAGTCTCACCAGAACCCATGCATATTAT
The DNA here is from genome assembly GCF_000299155.1 of Elephantulus edwardii. Classification (NCBI taxonomy): domain Eukaryota; kingdom Metazoa; phylum Chordata; class Mammalia; order Macroscelidea; family Macroscelididae; genus Elephantulus; species Elephantulus edwardii. Next base: position 9,176,017 of record NW_006399881.1, on the reverse strand, counting down.
TGTGTTACAGGAGACTCTTTTGATAATGACTGCTCTGTTGGAGCTCTGGTGGTGTGTGGTCTGTAGGGAGTTGTGCTGTTAAGCCAAAGGTAGCACTTCTGTGGCAGGCTGAATCCACCAGCTGGTCCATGGGAGAAAGATGGACCATCTCTTCTCATGCAATTTACAGCCTCCAAAAACCTGCTTATGGAGGAGGGAGGTCACCTAAGAGTCAATTCCAATTTGAGAGCCATAAGATACTGTCTGAAAGAAGCCCTGGTGAAGTAGCGTATAGTGTCTCAGGCTGCTAACCAAAAGGTTGGTAGTTTGACTCCACCAGTCTCTTCTTCATAGAAGATATGGAGAGCCTCCTGCCATGATGACGTTTACAGCCTTAGAAACCCATCTTGCTTCTCTAAATCGGGAACTAACTCAACAGCAGCCTGGAATTTGGACACTAAAAAAATTGCATTCTTCATTAACAAGAGTAACAATTAAAATATAACTGAGGTTCCAGTCCAAAATACAGAACCTGAATCCAATTACGAGGAAGCATTAGACCAACCCAAATTGAGGAACATGTTGTGAAACAGTGGGACTGTACTCTTCAAAATATGCCAATGGCATGAAAATCAAAGAAAGACGGAGGAACCATTCCAGATTAAAGGGGACTACAGACAGAACAACTGAACACAAGGCTTCATCCTAGATCAGACCACAGATTTTTTTTATTTTATTTTTTTAAAAGTTGCTCTAAAGGACAGTATCGAAACAACTTGATAATATAAATATAGACTCCATTTTAGAAATGGTGTTGTGTTAATGCTCAATTTGCCAAATTGGATAATTGCACTATAGTTTTGTAAGAGAATGTCATTACATACTGAAATATTTAAGAGGTAAAGGGTTGTAGTGTCTGCAATCTAGTCTCAGTGGTTGAGGAGATAATGAATAGTAATAATAAATAACAATATGTACACACATAAGCATGTCTATTAAAAGAGCTAGTGTTACCTTAACTAATACCCTGCCACACCAACTACTTTGGCTTGCCTTGTCTTCTGAGAAATGTTGACAAGTAAATCTAGGTGAAAGTTTATGGAAGTTTGTTGTACTGTTCATGTTATTTTTTCCCCCTATAGATTTGAATTTATTTTCAAAACAAAGGGTTTTTTTTTAAAAAAAAAAAAAAAAAAAGAGGACACACATCAAAGTAAGGACCATTGTTACTGTTGTTAAGTGTCATCACATTAGATCTAGCTTATGTTGTTGTTGTTGTTAATTGCCATTGAGTCGAGCATGACTCATAGCAACTCTATGAACTAAAGACCTGAACCCTGTGCGATAACTATGGCCATTTCTCTACATTCGTTAAGTTTCCAGATACATGTGGTTTAGGAAGTGGATGCCACTTCTACTTCCAAGTCTGTGTCAATCTGGGAGCTTCACCAAACACTGTGCAAAATGGGTAAACATTATGGCATTTGACACACCAGCAGCACAGCATTCAGCATTATAGCAACCTCAAATTACTTCAGTACAGCAAACTGACAGAGTTGTGATGTACCCCTTAGAAGAATGTTCATCCCAAACACAATTAACACCAAGACAAGAGAGCTCGCCTTTCAGAATCCAATCACTTCACACGTAAGCCTTCAAATGGAAGACTTAGTCAGGGCCCAACAGCCTTTTTTTTTAATTTCATCTTTATTCTTTTTTTTTTTAAATGTAGGTTGTTTATATTTCATTTCAATGAACATCTACAGAGATTTTGGGATTCCATTCATTCATTGTTGCACCCTTCTCCCCGCACAAACCCCTCCCCCCTCCCCCCCATTTGCTCCTCTCCTTGAAAAGCAAAAGAAAAACTCCCTCATTGGTACACAACTCCCCCCCGCGCACCTCCCCAAACCCCATTGCATACTCCTACGATAAAAATAATGCCCTAAAATATAATACTTTTAGACTATTCTCTCCCCCATAGACTTCAATGCCGTAAACATATTTCATCCAGTTTTTCTCAGTCTTACCCCCACCCCAATGCCAGCCTCATTCTACAACAGTGGCACCATATAGCATTTGTCCCTTTGTGACTGAGATACTTCACTCAACATAATGTCCTCCAGGTTCACCCATTTTGAATAATATTGCATGACTTCCTTGTTTTTCAATGCAGCATAGTATTCCATTGTGCGAATATACCACAGCTTCTCTAACCATTCGTTTGTTGATGGGCATTTAGGTTGTTTCCAACTCTTTGCTATTGTAAACAGCCTTTTAAATATAAAGCCTGCCCACCAGATCCTGGTGGACTCTAAACAAGAGGCTTGAAGCCCACACCTCATTGTTAGCTAAATCCAACAAATCCAATCAGCTCACACCCAATAGTGAATGGAGGAAAAACCCACCAAAACAAAACCAACAAACCAAAACACACAAACAAGCACAGTCCACACCCAACCCTCCCCGAAACAAGAGAGCCTACCTTCCAGAATCCAACCACTTCACAAAGGAGCCTCCAAACTGAAGTTCCAGCTTTAGTGGTCCCAACAGATAAAAACTTGGCCTGATCCTGTGTCATCCTCACAATCCCTACTGTGCTCAAGCCCATTCGTGTCACCTTTTCAATCCAACTCCATACAAATCCTCGTCTCCTTTGCCTATTCTCTACTTTTTCAAGCAGAGTGTCCTTCTCCAACGGACTGGCCCCTCCTGATAACACGCCCAAAGTATGTGAGATGAACTGTCACTACCCTTGCATTCAAGGAGTACTCTGGCTGCATTTCGTCCAAGACGGTTGTTTGCAGCTATTCCTCCTCAGTATGAGTCTTGCCACTTCAGTAAATGAAGGCCCTTCACTGAGTGAAAGCTTTACTCCATCCGCGACCGTACCTTCAAACTGCAGGGGATTATCTTCGGACACTTTATCAGACAATGTTCTACTGCTATTCATTGGGTTTTCTAGACAGACCACCTGACAGTTTGTCACACTGCAGTGACTTTCACGTTGCTGTGACACTGGAAGCTATGCCACCATTATTTCAGATACCAGCAGTCACCCATGGTTAACAGGTTTCAAGCCAGCTTACAGAGTAAGACAGGCTAAGAAGCAGACTGGCGCGCTACTTCTCAAATAAAAGATGCTTCAAAACACTCTGAATTACTGCAGAATATAAATAACAAAGATATGACCAGCCACTATGAGTAGAAAGAACCATATGGCTACTTAATATGGACAAGTTTTAAGAATAGGTATTATTTACGATTCCTAAGTTAATAAGTGCAACCAGAGTGTTCCTTAGAAGGGAGATAGTGGAGACTTCATCTCAAATACTTTGAGCATGTTATTAGGAGGTGTTGGTCCCTGGAGAAAGCAATTGTGCTTGGAAACGTAGAGAGTCAGCTAAAAAGATGAAGATCCTGAATGAGACTTAACTGAGATGGACTGACACAGACTGCAGTGATGAGCAGAGATGGTGAGGGTAGGACAGAGTTCTGTTATACATGGGTTGATATGACTCAGATCAGGCGCACTAACCATTCCAATAAATTACTCACCATCATGTTACTCAGCATTCAAATTACTTGAATTCCCAACTCGGTTACTGTTGTTGTTGTCGTTGTTATGTGCCATCAAGTCGCTTGCGACTCATAACGACCGTATGTAGAACAGCTCTAAACACCGTTCCATCCTGTGCCAACCTAGCCATCCCAAATGTACTCATTCCCACCACTGCAGTCACAGAACTGATCCATCTCATCGAAGGTCTTCCTCTCCTTCGCCGCCCCTCCACTCTGCCAAAAATGATGTCCCACTCCAAGGACCAGTCCCTCCTTGAAACATGCCCAAAATATGTCAGACGAAGCTTCAGAATCCTTGCCTCCAAGGAGCATTCCATCTTCACCTTCTCCATGACAAACCTGTTTGTTCTCCTAGCAGTCCATGGTATATTCAGTACTCTTCTCCAGCACCACAGCTCAAAAGCATCAATTCTCTTTCTATCATCCCTACTCACTGTCCAACTCTCTGATGCATAGCACATAATTGCGAAGACTATATCCCAGATCAGGCGCACCTTAGTCTCCAACCTGACATCGTTGCTCATCAGTACTCTTGAGAGGTCCCTCACAGCTGACTTTCCTGATGCAATTCGTCTCTTGATTTCCTGGCTGCTGTGACCAAGAGTGCTGACTGTGGAGCCAAGCAAACTAAAACTGTAAACTATCTAAATCTCTTCACCATCCATACTGATGCTGTCAATTGTCCCAGTGGTGAGAATCTTTGTTTTCTTGATATTGAGCTTCAATCCATATTGAAGACTGTAGTCCTTGACCTCCTGCAGCAAGTGCTTCAGGTCCTCCTCTGTTTCAGGGAGCAGGGTTGTGTCATCTGCATAACACAGGTTGTTGATGGCTCTTCCACCAATGCTGATGCCACATTCCTCCTCGTACAGCCCAAATAGCATCACTCATCCAAAGCAGTACAATGTTGTTTCCTGAACAATAATCTATATGTTGCAAGCTGAGTAAACAAAACCACCTCGAGATGTGGCTGCTGACAGTTGGTAAGAGGCTTGCTGTGGTGCTCAAACTCTATGTCCCAACCAGAATAAAAATGACCTCCCGGGTCTCTCACAAAGAGCTGGAAGGGCATCTTCAGATGCCAAAATCCCGCCTTATTTGGAAATCAGCAAGAGTTCCTTCTTCGAGCTCCAGCTATTTGGGGTTAGAGCATTTTGTTTGGAAAATAGGGTGGGTGGTTTGTGAAGCTCTGTGAGTGTTTCTGGATGAAGGAATGAGGATGTTTGTGGGGCAGATGGTAAAGGCAGTGAAGGAACAGTTGGGGATTGATAGTTGAGGAGAGAAACGTAATGGAGTTCAGCTACAGTTCACCTCAGCCTCCTCTTCCTGCCTGCGGTACAGCAGCAGTTACTCTCCTCGGAAGAAGGGACTATTATGTGTGCAGGGAACAAAGACGGGATTTATTGCACCAGGTTATACATTGTGCATAAGTTATTGTGACTGGATGAAAAAGAACATAGTTTTCTGAGCCATCTGCGTGGACAGAGAAATAGCTTTGTAGCAGACAGTCTTGAAAATGGTTTTTATTGTGTTGCGATTTATTTTACCCATGGTTAAAGGTCAGGTGATACCTATTGGACTTTGGATTTCTCCTTCAATAAGTAATTTTCTAAGGAGATCAGGCAACTGGTTTATGTTTAAGTAAAAAAATATTATTATTAATTTTAGGGGTGGAAAAACCCTATGCCACTTTATCCCAGACTCCGCTCTGTTACAGGGTCCTTTTTTTCCTAGCAGGGAGTCCTTACATGCCATTTAAGGGGTGCTGGAAAAACTGGACTACTACATGCAGAAAGCTGAAGCAGGGTGCACACCTCTCACCATATAAAAAATCAACTCAAGGTGGATTAGAGACCTAAGGGTAAATCCCCAAACCATAAAGATCATAAAAGACAAAGTAGGACCAAACTTAGAAGGACTAGCCCATGGTATAAAAAGGCAAACAAATACAGTCAGAAATGCACAACCAGGAGAGGAAAAATATTGATGAACGAGACCTTCTAAAGATTAAATCACTGTGCACACCAAAAACTTTTCCCAACAGGGTGTAAAGAAAGCTTACTGACTGGGGAAAAAAAACTGACAATACCATTTCCAATAAGGATCTCATAACAAAAGTTTACAGAATTGTACAGGGCCTCCACAAGAAAAAGGCTAATAACGAAATTACAAAAAAAGCAAAAGGCATGGAAAGACTTTTCATAGAAGAAGATATTCAAATGGCCAACAGACACATGAAGAAATGCTCCAAATCACTGGCAATAAGATGCAAATCAAAACCACAATGAGGTACCATCTCACCCCAGTAGCAGTGGGAAAGTGTAACAGGACAGCAAACAATAAATATTGGAGAGGATACATAGAGATAGGAATTCTCATATACTGTTGGCAGGATTGTAAAAAGGTACAACCACTCTGGAGGGTAGTTTGGCATTTCCAAAAAGCTAAACGTAGAAATTTCATACTACCCAGATAGTCCACTGCTTGGAATATACCCCCAGAAGATTAGAACTGAGACACAAATGGAGATCAATGTTCATAACAACATTATTCACTATTGCAAGAACATGGAAACAACCCAAATGTCCAATCACAAATGAATGGATTGAGAAATTGTGGTACATTCACGCAATGGAATACTACACAGAACTCAGGAGCAATGATTTTGAAAATTATTATATAACTTGATAGGGACTAGAGAGCACTATTCTGAGTAAACAAACTCAGTCTCATAAGGACAATTGCTGTATAAGATCATTATCGTAGAAATAGAAAGATAACTAGTAAAACGTGTATGAGGATCTGGGGGGGTGGGGAGGATGGGAGCAGATGGGTGAGGATGGCAGGGAGGTAATCATAGGTGGAGGGAGTGATGGATAAAGGAAATGGGAAATACCTGGTGGGAACCTGGAAAGATGGGGCAAAGGTGGACATAGTTAATGTTGATTAATTTTATGTAATATAATGAATAGGAATGATTGTATGAAACAATGTGAATGAAGGATAGTGTGCAATATATTGTATATGAACATTGTAAGCAACCAATATAAAATAAAAATTTTTTTAAAAAGAATTTTTTGGTTTTTGGGTTTTTAAAAAATTTTATTTTATGAATTTTTTTGGTTTGTACCTTCAAATCAGATCTGACTGGTACAGGAGGAGATTGTCCCTCCTTCTCCAGCAGAGCATCTGGTGGATTCGAACTGCACATCAAAAGCAGTGCAGCTTCTTGCCACTAGGCCACCAGAGCTTGCCTTCAAAAAAATTTAAATGTCATTTAGGGCCTTTTGAAGTGTCAGTAAATTACAGGAGTAATCTACTCCTGTGCAGTTTATAGCCTCTGAAAAACCTCTGGAGAGTTAGCTATGAGTTTATCCTAATTCGATGACTATGAGTTGAGTTATGAAGTTGAGTGAATTTCTATTCATTCTTCAAAGGCCAACTCAAAAGCCATCTCTTCTGGAATACTTTCTGTGATTCTTGCTTCCTCCCTGTCCCTAAGCACAATAAATTACTTCCTGGACAGAGAGCCCCTGTTTTATAGACCTGTGTATAATTGAACCCAGCACAGTTGTACAAAATACAATTATGTATAATCAATTGTACCCAATGCAATTTTGTTGTACATAATAGGCATCCAAAGCTGTATGTCGAGAGAATGGCTTAATGGCCATTAAATATGCAACTCTGTACTCTTCATTGCCTACAAGCTAAACAGTTAACATGTTTGAGACCAGACAGCAATGGAGTCTGTTTACTGAGTTTTAGCTCACTTCAACTCTGCTCAGTAATTACTTCTGTGTTCACTTTATAAATTAATAAACCACAGCTCCTAGAAGTTATGTTCTCTCTCAATATCTTTGGGATGGAATGGATGGAATAAGAAGAAAACATGTCTCCAGCTCTCCTCAGTCTATTCCTACAGCTAGTCCTGGTTTCCTCCTGAGGTCCAATGACCACTTGGACAGAAAGGGGCTTTGGCACAGATGGCAATGGTATATTCTCCTCTTATCAATAGCTCTTTGAGTCATAGTCCTTCCCCTAAATGAGTTGTTGGGTTGGCTGGATATAGCAGCAGAATTGCTAGGACATGGTCTGTAAAGCAGGCTGAAAGGACTGACCATCAGATCCCTAGGACCAGTTCAGACCTAAACTCTAGTGATTCACCATGAGCACTGGGGATAGTTTGGGTCTTTCAGTAAAACAGCCTTTTTACTCAGTCTGTCAGGGCTGTACTCACTGTTGGTGTCTCCATCCATCACTCCATTTTCCATTTATCCTAATGCCATTAGCTCGATGCACCACCCCACTAATGATCTATTGTTACTTGGTAGTCAGAAATTCATTCTTTCTTACTATGTGCATAGCATCTATATTCCTCTTACAAGAAAGTGGTAGGACTCTTAAAAGTGGCATCATTTGTTTATCAGACTCACACAAATGAAAATTGCTTGCAATTTGCCAATTCAGTTGACTACATCATGTGAGTCTTTACAATGCAAAGCAAAATAAAGGCATAAACAGAAGACAACAGAAACGTCAATTTTCTAAAATATGTGTGTATCTTAATAATAATGAAATAAATCAGTCTTAACTTGATGATTTTTCCCCCACAGAAGGTTCACTTACTTTAAGAAATAAGAAGGAAAAGAAAGTTAATAAGCAGAAAACAAACAAATTGTCTATTTTCACCAATGTACTTTTCCTCTAGTTCCGCAGTTTACAGACTTGCTCATAAACCATCAGGTGAGAAGGCTCAAAGTGACTCATGCAAAAAAAGTGGAAATCTCAGCCCACAGCTAGTCTGGGTGACACAGACTCATCTTGGAGATAGTTCTCTTGTCTGAATGTTCCAGGAAAAGAGGGAGGTGATAGCCATATTATATCCACTTTTAAATGCAAAAATGTCCTAAGATTTTTAAATAGACTTTTCCAGCAAAGAAGATATACAGATGGTCAGTAAGCGCATAAAGGGTGTTCAGCATCGTTACTCAGCATACACTGACTCATGCCTGTCAAGCTGGAACTCTAGCTAACTCTCCAGTGGACTTTTTGGAGTGAGTAAGGAGGACTTGAAGTGTTTGCAGCATATGATCAAGCACCATTAACATTCAACACGGATACATCTCAACATCAAAAAAACAAAACTCTTGAGCACTAGTAGGCAACATCATGATGGATGGAGAAGAGACTGAAGTTTCCAAGAATTTCATCTTGCTTGTATCTACAATAAAAATCTGTGGTATTGTTGTTGTTAAGTGCTGTCAAGTGGCAGGTGACTCATCACGACTCTATGAACGAATGTCCTGGACACCTCCTGTATAACTTTCATCCTTTCTCCAGGTTCATAGGGTTTCCAGAGGCAAGATATTGTAGACGTGGATGCCACTCCTGCTTCCAAGCTTGTTTTGATTGGGGAGCTTCACCAAACACTGTCCACCATGGGTGACCATTCTCACATTTGATTCATCAATGTCATAGTGTTCGGCTTCACAGCAACCACGAGTTACCTCTGTACAGCAAGTGGACATACCAGGGTTACACGACCTAGAAGAATGTTTCACCAAAAAACAATTTAAGGCAGGCCTGAGGGCCGCGGAGTAGAGTCACCCACCTTTGGCTTGGGAGCACGGCTTTCTGTCTGCTAGGCCAACTGCGCTCGCTCTCACGTGCTCTCTCTCTCTCTCGCTCTGGCTCTCTCTCTCTCAGGTAAAAAAATCAAGTCACATTGAGAAAATCTGTTATCAGGGACTTTTCCTGAGTACTAAAAAGCAATGACGTCAGCTAAAAGACTAAGGCATGCCTGAACCAAGTCATGGTCTCAATTGCTTGCTATGCGTCTGAAAGTTAGGCAACAACTAAAGATGACAGAAGAAGAATCTATGCCTTTGAGTTGTGGTGCTGTAGAAGATTAATGAATAATATACAGTGGACTGCCAAGAGAACAAACAGGTCTGTCTTTAAGAAAATAAAACTAGAGTGTTCCTTGGAAGCAAGGATGGTGAAGCTTTATCCCATATATTTTGGACGTGTTGTTAGGAGAGGCTATTCCTTGGGAAGGGATGCCATGCTTGGAAAGGTGGAGGGTCAGCAAAAGAGAGAGAAACCCCCAACAATTTGAACTGACACAGTAACTGTAGCAGCGGGCTCATGTGCATCAGAGATGGTGAAGATGGCGCAGGATACGGTGGGTTTCAGAGCCATTGATCGTAGGGCTGCTGTGAGTCATAGTCAACGTGATGGCACGTAACAACAGCAATAATAACATAAATGACACAAGAGGAGATTGCCTGTCTTTCTCCTGCAGAGCTGCTGCTGCATTCAAAATGCCAGAGAACAACCATCTTTGAGTTAGCAGTGCACCTCCCTATGGACTACACCACCAGAGTTCCGTCATCAGTCATTGGTGTTACATGCCCTTGAGTTGACCAAGACTGATAGCAACCCCATGAACAAGCGATCAGAATTTTGCCCTATCCTGCACAATCCTCATGATGTAACATATTCACCCACTGTTACAGTCAGTGTCAAGCCATCTTATTGAGGGTCTTCCTCATCACGTCACTGCTGTTGTTTGTTCAGTACAGCTGAGTTCGACTAATAGTGACCCTATGAAGAATACACTTGTGCCCTGACCTATCCTGTGCCATTCCTATCATCTTTGTCATACTTGAGTCCATTGCTGCAGTCATTGTGTCAAGCCCCTCTTAACAATATGCCCAAAATATGTGAGATGAAGGTTCACCATCCCTGCCTTTAAGAAGAATTCTGGCTGCACTTTCTCCAAGACATATATGTTTGTTCTTTTGGAAGTTGATGGGATATTCAACACTTTCCTCCAACACCACAATCCAAAGGTATCAATTCTTCAATTGTCCTTATTCACTGTCTAGCTCTCAGATGCATAGCAAGTGACTTAAAAGGCCATGCCCTGAATCAGGTGCACCATAGTCTTTGAATTGAGACCATTGCTCCTCAGTACTTTGGAGAGGTCTCTGAATACAAATCAACACCACAACGAGACACCATTTCACACTCACTGAAATGGCTATAATCTAACACACAGACAATAATAAATTTTATGGAGAAGACAAAATCCTCATTACGTTGCTGGCTATTGTTGTTGTTGGTATGTTCCATCGAGGTGAGTATGACTCATGGTGGCCCCCTAAACAACACCTCTGAACCCTGTCCTATCCTGTGCCATCCTCACAGTCTCTGACACACTCAAGCCCATTACTGCAGTCACCATGTCAACCCACCTGCTCAAAAGTCTTTCTATCTTTCACCATCCCTCCATTTTCCCAAGCACGATGTCCCTCTCCATAGAGTAATAACCTCTCCTAGAAATATGCCCAAAGTATGTTAGATGAAGCTTCAGCATCTTTGCCTCCAAGGAGCACTCTCTCTGTAAAATGGTAAAACCATTTTGGAAAATAGTTGTGTGGTTTCCTTGAATTTAAATTTAAAACATAAGTCTGCCCCATTTTGAGCAATAAAGCATTTTCACACAAAGATTTATAATCTCTGGAAAAACGGTGAACTGATAACATAAAATATGACACTGTCATATAGCAGAATACTATTTAGAAAAAAAAAACAAAAACAAAACAGGAGAGTGAAATAATGATACATGTTGGAACACTGGTGTACCTCAGAAACAGTATGTTGAATGGAAGAAGACAGATGCAAAAGACCACATATTAAATTTCATTACTAAGAAATGTCCGAGAAAGACAAATTTACAGAGACAGAAAGTAGATCAGTGGTTACCTGAGGTCAGGAAGAAAAATTAATTGTAAATGCACATGAAAAATCTTTTTTAAAAAAAATTTCAAAAAAAGAATGAACTGGGGAGGAGGGTAGAGAAAACGGTGCAACAATGAATGAATGAAAACCCAAAATCTCTGTAAATGTTCATTAAAACTAATAAAGTTTAATAATAAAAAAATTTCATTTGAATTATGATTTTAATGAACATTTACAGAGACGTTAGATTATCTATCCATTCTCATCATATTCTCCTCCCAACCCCCTATGTCATACTTGCTTTTTAACAGTGGTGTTATGCAGTATTTGTCCTTTTGTGACTGAGATATTGCACTCAGCAGCACATGAAAGATCTTATTTGAGTGCTGAAAATATTCTAAAATTGAATTATAGTGATGGGTATACAACTGGGTAAATTTACTTAAAAATTAGTGCACTTAAAGACTGGTAGATTTTAGGGTAAACACAGTATACCTCAATAATGTTGTTTTAAAAAGAATTTTAAACGTGATTATGTGCACCACCAGCCTTCCCCCTCGCTAGAGGACTGGGTTCCTCCTTGTTGCCTTAGACACCCCCCTAGAATACCCTGCCATCCACTCAGGTCCCTGGAGGGAAGGTGTGGGCTCCTCCAGTGGTGGTGCCAGGTTTCTATCACTCTTCAAGCTGAACTGTCAATTTGCAGAAATGCCAGCCTGTTCAGGGGACAAATTCCACCTGCTAGATATCAACGAGACACACAGTACTTCTGAAATCACTCCAGATGGCACGAGGGGAAGAAGTGGGAGTATATGTGGAAAGGGAGGAGCATTCTCTTGGTCTCAAGCAGTTGACAACTTGTTCCCACTTCAGGAACAATTAGGTCTCAGTGTTCTTTTACACCTTTCCCTTTTCGTCACAGTTTGCTTTATTTCCTTTCTTAAAAGATATTTTCTGAGTAGCCACTGTGTATCAAATATTCACTGCTTGTGCATGCGTATATATTTAAGGTTTATTTAACATTCATAGGGTATTTCCTCAACACCACTCTTCTAAGTGCTTTACAGATGCTAGCTCCTATAATCCTTGTAACACTATGATGTAGAAGCATTATTACTATCCCCAGTGTAAAAAATGGCAAAGGGCTGACATGTTCAAAGTCAGGCAGGAGATCTGAAATCTGAACCTGGGTCATGCTTGAGTATGTGCTCTTAATCAGGATAAAATGCTGCCTCTCAAAAAATAACATCATATTTTATTCTGCAAATCATCTAGCAGTGTTTTCATGTCCATTTTCTAAACAAGAAAACAGCTAGAACTGGATTATTTTGTTGTTGTTAGGTGCCATCAAGTTGACTACAACTCATAGAAATGTTATGAAAAACAGATCTGAACCTTGCCCTACCCAGCTCCATCCTCATTGTCTCCGTCACGCTCAAGTCCACTGTGGTGGTCACGGTGTCAATCCATCTCACTGAGATGTCTCTCTCTTTCACTCATCTTCTACCTTTCCCAGTATGATGTTTCTCTTCAAAGATTTGTTCCTCTCAAAAATACACCTAAGTAAGAGAGATGAAGTATCCCTATTCTTGCCTCTAAGGAGCACTCTGGTTGCACTTCCTCCAAGACAAAGGTGTTTGCTCTTTTTTTTAAGGCCATGGGATATTCAATACTCTTTACCAACATCGCAACTCAAAGACATGAATTCTATAGTCTGTCTTATTCAGTGTCCAACTTTCAGATGCATAGGAAGCCACTGAAAAATCTTAGCTTGGCTCAGGCATACCTTAAGTCTATAAGCTGACATTCTTGCTCTTTAGAGTTTTGAAGAGGTCCTCGACAGCAGATCTTCCCAAAGCAGCACATCTTTTGATTCTTTGACTGCTCTTACCCTGGATGTTGGTTGTGGGTCCAAGTAAAATGATATTGTTCACGTCAATCTTTTCTCCATCTATCAAAGGTCGCCTACTGGTCCAGTGATGGGTACTGTGGTGTATTGCATTGAGATGTAATCCTTATTGAGGGCTGTAGTCTGATCTTCTGCAGCAAGTGTTTCAAGTCTTCGTTACTGTCTGCAAGCAAGATTGTGCTATCTGTATAATGAAGGTTATGAATGAGTCTTCCTCCAATCCTGATGTCACATTCTTCTTCATATAGTCCAACTTCTCAAATGATTTCCTCAGCACACAGATTGAATATGAATGGAGAAAGGACACAACCATGATGCACACCTTTCCTGATTTGAAACCATGCAGTGTTCCTTTGTTGTGTTCGTACTACTGCCTCTTGGTCTAGGTACAGATATCGCATGAGCACAATTAATATTCTGGGATTCCCATTCTTCTCAATATTAGTCATAATGTGTTATGATTCAAACAGTCAAATGTCCTTACATAATCAATACCATGCAAATAAACACATTTCTTGTGTTCTCTGCTTCCAGCCAAGATACACTAGACAACAGCAATGATAGATCTTGTGCCATGACCTCGTCTTAATCCATCTTGAATTTTTCTAGAAGTCTGCCTGTCTGGCGTGACGGGTTACTCTATAGACCTGTTTATTGTTGGCTGGAAGTTGAGCTACGGGGTGAGTTTTGTTCTAGATCTGAAGGGTGACAAAGGGCTAATGACTAAGTTCCCCCAGTCTCTCTTAAACCACTAAGGTCTGGTCTTTATGTTTGTGAAATTTGTACATTCAAATTCCATATGTACTGCTGTGGTTCACTCCTGAGAGCGCAGGTTACCAACTGGAATTCCAAATTTCCATTTGTTTCCCATTTTCTATTTAACGTAACTCAAAATGTTTGAATTTATAGTAAGTGCTCTGAGACTTAGTCAGGAGGGGAAATTTAAAAAAAAAAAAAGACAAGGTTCTGGGATTAGACCGACCGCGGACGAATAATCAAATCCTTTTGTGGACACTCACCCGAGACTTAGAATTTAATCAAAGTTCCATCCCACTTCGAGATGGTGGTGAGAAGTCTGCTTCAGGGCTTGTCATCTCATCTGTGAATGTGTCTGGCACGTACAGGTACTCAGAAAGGCTTGTGACATGACCAAAACTATATTTGGCAGCAGTGAGCTCAGCAGCATGTGAAAAGATCTCAAATCAGTGTCCTAAACAAGGTTTATTTCTGACTCTAACATGAGTCAAAACTATTGTGGTCGCCACACTTAATGAAGTCTTTTCTTTTATTTTTTTTTAATCCATCTCTGACATGGCTCCGCTAGACCCACAACCCTGCCAAGTGGGAAGAGGGACACGTCACTTTTGCTTACATCTACTTGGCCAGAACTCAATCACTTAGCCAGTCTTCTGCATGGAGGACCAGGACAGGGACTTAAATAAAAATGTAAGGTTTTCTGACTATGGAAGAAAGAAAGAACAAATATTGGGTGAAAACTTACAGTCGCTGACAAGGACCACAGTATCTCTACTTCTTTGCATGCTCTAGGTAGGGTGGGATGGTGGAGAAGGAACTTAAGACACTAAGAGAAAACCAAGCACAAGTAAGGTCTTTCTACTCCTAGGAGGCAAGGAAAGTCCTGGGTAGGATTTGAATCATGATGTTGGGAGCAGAAGCAAGGCAGAAATCCAGGTAGAAATAGATCAGAGCTGGATGGCTTACCTCGTTTAACAGGATATTTCCATTCATTTCAGGGTTCTGTGGCTTTAAGGTGCTCTGAGCCTTCAAAGGAGATTCCATCAAAAATCAAAAACTCTTCCCCCAAATTCCAACCTTGTCAATCTCCTCTCTAGCCCTTACTCATGCAAATTTGGCTCTCAGATATGTCCTCCAAAACCTTCTCACATTCAAACTCCATGTTCCTCATTTGGGTTTACCTCAATCTGATGACTTGTCCTTACCTTCCTATGAGCCTCCTCCTGGCATCTGGTTGCATGACATTATTTACTCACAGAATCTTATCAGGTAGAAGACTGGCTGCAGGAAGGACCACTTGCCAGCCACCATGTGACCCCGAGGAGCAACCTTCCCCGCTGCCGGCTGCCGTGTGACCCCCACCACGCGGCTTGCCACCTCATAAACCCATGGCTGCACCCAAACCCCGCCCCGTGCTCCCTAGCGCGCCCCCCTCCAGCTTCTTGCTTCCCCCTCCACCCCTCCCCCGGGCGGCTCCACAACCACGCGCCTCCACCTCCGCCACAGCCCTGAGACCCCATTGGCGCCCAAGCTCCATGAGAGAGTCCTTCAGGCCTCACAGAGACGTGGATTTGGGCCGCGCACCTCTGGGATTGCAGTGCAGCTTCTTGCCACTAAGCTACCAAAGCTCCCTTCACTTTCGCTGACTTGTTAAGAGAAGCAATCTCTGCTTCATCTCTCCTCACTCTCATATGCTTCCCATACCCCTTTGCAGCTGCTACTTCTATAAGTATTTACTATCCTACAAGAGTCCACAATTACGGTTGCGTAGTGCAATGTACTTGGGGCGGTGGGAGGGGTGCGGGAGGGATTGTGTACCAGGGAGGGAGTTTTTCCTTTACTTTTCAAAGAGAGGAGCGAACTTGGTGGGGGGTGTGCTGAGCGGGAGAGAAGTGCAGCAGTGAATGAATGGATATCCAAAATCTCTGTAAATGTTCATGAAAATTATTAAAATAATAAAAATTTTTAAAAATCTAAGATGGGCCTGAATTAAGCCACAGGATTTTTTCATTTGCTTCCTCTGCTTCTGAAAGTTGAACAATAAACAAAAAAGACCAGCAAAGCACACACACACACAAAATAATTTACAATCGTATGGTTTCCTCAGAAGTAGAGCCTGTGCTTTTGTTTCTTGTACTGTCTTTATTTGGGGATGATTTCTAGGAAGAACTGAGGTAAATGCCAAATTTATATTGTAATATTCGCAGCGGAAGTTAAGTTTCTATCTTTGTACTTCCCCTAAAACTGTATTTCATCTGTATTTCCAACATATTCTTCTGTTTTTTTCAGCAAGTTTACTTAAGAAAGTATAAAACCAGTCTTGTGCTTTATGCTTCTGGTCTACTATTGTGGCTCTGTCTTTTCTTTCACCAAATATTGTGTGAAATAGTGTATGAAGAATTTTATAAAGCACAATGTACATTAATGAAACACAATGTATATTAATGTGTATGCAAACGAATAAAAAAGTGGAGGGGGGGAAAAAAAGATGTGCTTCACAAACTCTAATGTGCATACAAATTATCTAGAGGATGTGACCAAACAGAAATTCTGATGTGGTAAGTGTGGGACGGACCCGGAGAGCCTGCATTTTCTAACATTTCCAGGTAACGCCAAGGCTGCTTATGCACCATGAGCCTTCCTTTGAGTACAAAATCATGTTGTTGAGTGCTGCCGAGTTCATAGTGACCCTATGAACAACAAACCTGAATCCTGTTCTATGCTGTGTCATCATCATCTCTGATACACTTGATCATTACCATTGCGACAGTCACCCTGTCAATCCTTCTCATTGGCAGTGGGGTCTTTGTCTTTTTCTCTGACTGTCCACCTTTCCAAGCACGATGCCCTTCTCCAGGAAATAGTCCCTCCTAGCAACATGCCCAAAGTTTAAGACCCATACATTCACCATCCTTGCTGCCAAGGAGCATTCTGGCTGTACTTTTCCCAAGATATATCTATTTGTTCTTTTGGCAGTCCATGGATATTCCATAGTCTTCTCCAACACAACAACTCAGAGACATCTATTCTTATACTGTCATCTTTGTTCATTGTCCAACTCTCAGATGCACAGCAAGTGACTGAAAAGACCATGGTCTGAATCAGATACACCTTAGTCCTCTTACTGGCATCATTGCTCTTCAATATTTTGGAGAGGTACTTGACAACAGACTTGCCCAAAGCAATTCCCCTAATTTCATTACTGCTGGTACTAAGGGTGTTGATTGTGTGGATCCTGTAAGATGAAATAATTGACAGTTTCAATCCTTTCTCCATATATCATGTTTCTTTTTGCCCAGTGGTAAGGATCTTTGTTTTATTAATACTGAGATGTAATCAATATTGAAGGCTATAGTCTTTGATCTTCTGCAATGTGTGTTTCCGGTCCTCCTTACCTCAGCAAGCAAGGTTGTATCATCTACACAATACAGGTTATTGATGAGTCGTCCTCTGATATTATGCCACATTCCTCTTCATAGAGTCTAACTTCATGAGTTAATGGCTCAGTATACAGACAGAATAGGCATAGAGAAAGGATACAAGCCTGACATGCACCCTTCCTGATTTTAAACCACAGTGTTCCCTTCACACAACAGCTTCCTGGTCTAGGTATAGATTTCACATGAGCACATATAAGTGTTCCAGGATCCTCATTGTTCTCAACATTAGCCACAGTTTGTTGTGATCCACACAGCCAAACACCTTTGTATAGTCGATAAAACAAAGATAGACATTTTTCTGGTATACTCTGCTTTCAGCCAAGATCCATCTGACATCAGCAATGATATCCTTGGTGCCATGCCTCTTCTAAACTGTGCTTGAACTTCTGGAAGTTCCTTGTCAATGCAGTGTACTAGCTGTTTTTTGGATGATCTTCAGCAATACTTTGCTTTTATGTGATATTAACGATATCTGAGAATTTCCACATTCTGTCAGATAACCTTTCTTGGGAATGAAAACACATATGGACCTCTTCCAGTCAGTTGGCCACGCAGCAGTCCTAGTTGAAATACATCAATCGTCATCCTATCTATTCCTCGGGGGTTGGTTTTTGCCAGTGTCTCCAACACAGCTTTAATTTCTTCCACTGTTAGCACTGGCTCTTGTTCATATGGTATTTCCTGAAAATTTTCAGTCTTGATCAATTCTTATGAGTAAAGTGATTCTGTGTATCCTTTCCATCTTCTTTTGATGCTTCCTGGATCAATCAAGCAAGATTCTGCCTGAGGCATCTCTGAGTATTCCAACTTAAAGCTTGGGTTTGGAGTGGAGCTTTGCAGACATGTAGGAAGGCGGCCCTTCACCAAGGTCAGAGGACAAACTTTTCTATGAAAAATTTCAGATATCCAAAAATTCACGTACTTTTGAAGAAAGTATACTTCAGTCAACTGTTGTTGTTATGTGCCATCGTGTTGCCTGTGACACATAGCGACCCTATGTACAATAGCCCTAAACCCTGCTCTATCCTGAGTCAACCTTATTATCTCTGACACACCTACCCCCATTTTCCCAGTCACTGATTCAATCCATCTCATCATGGGTCTTCCTCTCTTGTACTGTCCCTCCACCCTCCCAAGCATGATGTCCCTCTCCAAGGTCTCACCTTGCAACATGTCCAAAGTATGTCAGTTGAAGCTTCAGAATTAGATGCCTTGTTAAAAAAAATCCCTAGGGGAGCTCTGGTGGCCTAGTGGCAAGGAGGTGCAACTACAATCCCAGAGGCACACGGTTTGAATCCACCAGATGCTCTGCTGGGGTAGGAGGGACAATCTCCTCCTGTACCAGTCAGATCTGATTTGATGGTACACTCACACAAAAATAATAAAAAAATTTTAAAAAATGCATTGACTTAAAAAAAATCCCTAGCTGGAAGAACTGGGTGAATATACACCATCTCCCCCAGTGTATCTCCACCACAAAATATGGTAGTTCTTTTGCACTTGCCCTAAAACTTACCAGTGTGGGCTTCACAATTAAACTTATTCAAAGAATTTAGTCTTTGCTCTTGTTTCCAGAGAGATGGCCTCTAAGACTTTACAGTTTCTCCAGGGATGAAGCCTTCACACTACACCCGAGGATTTCTGCTGATAAGATTGATGGCATCATGTCTGAGTACTAGAGGCCTAGTAAAGGCGTGTGGAAGGACAAGGAAGCTCCATGAGTTTCCAGGTTGGTGAAAAACATTGATGCACATGGAAGGGTGGCAGGAACAGAGTGGCTCCATGCCAGACATTCTCCCAGACCTCACACTATACATCTCTTCGTCTGTATTCCTTCTATCAATATGAATCACAAAGATTAGTGATAGCCAGCAAGTGAGCAGGGGTACTGGGAGGCCCTGAGCTTACCGATGACATCCTGACAGGGCAGAGGAAACTTCTGGGTTTGTAGTCAACAGGTAAGAAGTTTGTGGTGGTTCCTGAGTTTATGGCTGGTATCCCAAAGGTGTAATGGGCAAGCTCTAGCAGGTTAGAAATGAGGGTTTTCATGGGGAACTCTACGCTTGTGCTTGGCATCCCAGGTCTCGGGCAGACTCGGCAGTCTGGAGGCTGTGCCCCTTGATGTCTGAGGTCTGACCTTGCTCTAAGCAGTGAGTATCATGGAAGAAATGCTGCATGGGCCACTGGAGTCAGAAGTGGAACAGAGCAGGAGAGAATCAGTAAATTTACTTGGATTGATCAATACATATTTGGTGTAAAAAAAAAACTACAAAATGTGACAACTGACATGTGATTGATCTTTACAATCAGGTAGTTACCTCCCAGGAAGGCTCAGAGTACTTCTACTGCAGTAAGAAGTAGTCTAGGCCCCCTGTTTTGTGGACCCAAGAAATGGATTATCGTAACACTCTGTTGAACTTTGGCCATGAGGAATAAGGTCTGCATTCCAATAGCTTTTTGTCACCCCTTGTGACTGCTATTTTCCAACCAGAAATTTCCTTGACAGCCTATTCCTCTGACCTCTGTCCTGCATTACCCAGTCTAGAAATTGTTGAAGGCCTCAAAGAACAGAACAGCCTGACTAGAGATTTTGTTTCCTTATCAGGGCAGACTGGATTTTAGGACTTGATAAAAGTCTAGGAAGGGTCAGCGTGAGTTTCAAGTTCAAAAAGGCACAGTCCAAGCTGTAGTTTTGCTGGCAGGTTGAGTAAACTAAAA
The DNA here is from genome assembly GCF_000299155.1 of Elephantulus edwardii. Taxonomy (NCBI): domain Eukaryota; kingdom Metazoa; phylum Chordata; class Mammalia; order Macroscelidea; family Macroscelididae; genus Elephantulus; species Elephantulus edwardii. The sequence goes on along the minus strand of NW_006399881.1, from coordinate 9,155,884 downwards.
AACAGGTGAAAGAGGCCCAGAAGAAGGATTGTCAACAATCCTTGCCTTGCCCTTGTCAACAGGATAGTTGTATTGGTGGGAATTAAGTGCCAAAGGCTACCCCTAAACTTTTATCTTATTCACAAAGTTCTGTGCATTTGGTATCCACCCACCCAAGCCCCAGCAAACTCTCACTATTATAACTGGCTACCAACATAAAGCTTAAAATGAAAATATTATCTCTGCACATGGTGCAATCTGGTAAAGGAGCCAAATCCACATCAACTCATTTATAAACTGCACTTGAAGAGAGACAAGAAGGGAAAGTTTAAATTGCTGAGGTAATTCCCCAGCAATCATAAACACAGAATTCATTTACATACATGTATATAAACCAGTATGTATATGTGCTTGCTTCTTCAGTAACCTCTCAGCTTATTGTCATGTGTGGAAGAAAAGAGTCTGAAATTAAAACACAGCAAACTGTTTCAAGCTTTTCAGATCCAACACCCCCTCCCCCTAATTCCAGGACCTCAATGGACATGAAATGGTGACAGTGACACGAAGCAAGGGGCCAACAACACAACCAAATCATGGCCTGGTGCACAAAAGCCAGTGTCGAAAGGACCGGAACAAAAATGAGAAGGTAAAACCAAAAGGCAGAGATGACAGAGACAACCCAGAACCAGGATTTTCTTAACAGTTTGGATGAGGTGAATGGCTGAAAATTGTACTGGTTTCCAGTAGGCTATTTCACCAAAGATTTGAAATGGAGAAAAGGGAGCTCTCAGAAAATGACCACGTGTAAAACGCCAAATCTCCCCTAACTGCCCAAAGTAAAATGAAAAACTTCAGTTCCCTCGACATGGAGATATTGACTGAGGGAGAAGATTTAGGGAGTGATTAGAGTGAGTTTGCCTGAACTGGCCACACAGACAACTTTCAGAGACATGTTTACACTTCCCACAGTGCACCACGCTGTGAATTATGGTTAAACTCCAAGTCCTTAGGGGGAAAAGAGGACCAAACACCCCTCTCCCTCCAATTGAATAAAGGGAACTCCCTCAGTCCAGAGCCAAGGGTGCCTGAATTTCCCCTCACTGCCAGCATCCCCAATATGGCACCCTCCAGATAGCCAGAGGCCAGAATGCGGGCTCTCTGTTCTAGGGAATCTGGGAATCTCCTTTCACAACCAGTAAGGAGAAAGAAACGGTAATAGCAAAGCAGCTTTTTATTTTTACCCTTGCTGGGACTCAGGTTCTGCTAGAGCTTGTTTATAGTGGAGTATAAATTAGCCTTAGAAATTGAAATCAGATCTAGCTTTGGCCTGTCACACAGGCCAAGTGGGCGGTGATTTGAGAAAGGCCCTTTGGTCCTTGTCAGGGTTCTGGGAAGACCCAAGAGCCAGGGCTGACACAGTCGAGCTAAGCCAGCCTTCTGCCCCCTTCCTGGGACCCTCCTTGTCACTACCGTTCCCACACTGGGCCTGTGGCCACCCGGCCCCGGAAGCCTGACAGTGCTCCAGGCGCAGCTGCCAAACCTCCTCCCCCTAGTCAGCTTTCATCTGCTGAAATCAGAATGACCCTCTGGAATTGCTAATGCTAAACTTTTTATTCATAGGGAGCTCCAGCGAGTGCACAGACCACCACAAGCCAAACTGCCAAGCCCACAAAATACATCTCTATGAAATCTCTGTCCCATCTTTCCAGATAACATTTGCTTCTTCCTAGCTTGGGCCTCTCCTAGGCCTCCCCTCACGTCCAGAAAGGGTCCCCTCCTCAGCCTTCGTGTGGGGCCGGCCCCGGAGACACTATGGCTGATTGCTGTGAACCCCTTGCTTTATGTTCTCCAGAGGAGCCCTGCTGAGAGGAAATCTATTCCATTTGCTTTCTCCAAATGGGCAGCAGCTCTCTGAAATGAAATCTTTGAGCGTGATCAAGTGAATATGTTCATTCATAGATTCAACCCCCAGAAAGTAAAGGAAAAAATTTATTTTGTCTGATAGGAAACTGGATAGACTTTCCAGGATGCACCGCCAACGGTTCTGTGAGTCCCAAGAGCTCTTCCAGGTAGATGGCAGCACAAGTAACATTCTACGTGGTCAACAAAGGCACAGGTGGGGAAGAACCACGACAAACGGTGTTGTCCCCACGACCCCTCAGATGCTTTTAATGGGCACCTTCTGATCCTCCATCTTCTTGACTGTGACTGAGAGGATGTGGGGGCCAGTGAGGTCTGTGATGTCTCAGATGTGTTCCTGCTTACCTAGGGTTTCCAACAGCAGGGAAGCGTCTGATTTCCAGCAAGCCAGCCCTTTCCATTCAAATGTCCACAGGGGTTTCCACTCTCAGTACTAAACACTAAGGGATCCAGTCTGATGCTTCCTGACATTGAACAGTAACCCATTGCCGAGGAGTCCATTCCAACTTGTGATGACCCAACAGGACAGAGCCAGGAGCTCAGCTGCCATAGCAGGCTACGTGTTGTGCTGCTGACTGAAAGTTCAATAGTTTGAACCCAGCAGCCACTCGACAGGAGAAAAATGACTGACCCACTGGAGGGTCAGCTGGGTTAGCTCCAACTCTACAGCACGAAGCAAGAACAAATGTCACAAGAATTTAAAAAAGAAAGAGAACTTGATCGTCTTAACTGCCACCGAGCTTGAGCTGTCTACCGGTAAAGATTTACAGCCTTAGAAACCCAATGTGCAGTCATGTGAGTGAGAATTGACTTGGTGGCAGTGGGTCTGTTTGGAGACTTGGTTTACTTTACCAGAAACGCCACCATGATGCGTCCAAAGGACGTAAAATAAAGTGTCATCATCCTCCCTTAGGTAATGAGCATTCATTCCCACTGCACTTTTTTGTTTCTTCTTCGGCCAGTCTATGGATGTTCAATAGTCTTCACCAACCGCATCAATTTCTCTTCAGTCCTCCTTATTCATTGTCCGATGTCTGCCTGCATGTGGAACCCACCCTCGATGCAGACTGATACCTTCTTGAGATCCTTAAAATTATATCAACAAAGACTCTATTCCCAAAGAACGGTCACAGTCGCAGTGTCAAAGGTTAGCACTTGGATGTATCTTTTGGGGGAGCAGAAATCAACTCACTACTCCTTTTGATCTAAGGTTTTCTGACAAATGTCCCCTAGACCATGTTCTTTACTTAGCTGAGCCAGCAACAACAAAAACAGCAAATCCTTTCAGCAGAGAAGCAAACATGCATCACCAGCAGGCCTCTGGGAGAGCCAGACTTGGGCTGCCCTCGGCCCCACATCTCAGTTCCCTTCTGCTTGGCTGCACCTTGCCATGGGGCCTCCTCTGATGCCCTTGAACTCTCCAGGCTGATGCTAGGCGACTCCCAGACCATTCCCTTCAGACCACATGGACAATGCCAAAGGTTAGTCACCACCCACGGGTCCTCCTCAGAAATGACAAGAACAGCGCCTCTGTAAGAAAGACAGGGGAAAGGCCTGAGGATGGAGAATGATTAATGGCCCCTTCAGAGCTGATGGAAAGCAAGCGCGATCGGCATTTGGGGTGTGGATGTTTTCTCACACCACGACATTCCCACATGGTAGCAACCTGGGGGACAAAAACAACAGCCTTGTTTGCGGAAAGAAGTGGGTCTGTGTTCTTCAGTTGCTTTGGAAGAGAGCACGCATTTGGGGAAGTGTTGCCGCAGGGGGCTGTGGGCTCCTGTGGAGCCTGGCAGAGTTGACATCTCTGGAAAAGTCCAAAGGTGATATATTTAATAGGCGGCTCGTTTTCTTTCATCTTCTTGGTAAGCGGCTAAGCCCAAAGGCAGTTCTTAAAGCAGAACACAGCAGGTAAGACGAGACAAAGTCTCCATCTAACTTTGCTTCTGAAACTGACTGTGTGTATAGGCGGGGGGGGGGGGTGGGGGGGTCAGGGGGTGGCTGAAAAGCAGGAGCATGGGATTGTGCACTGTGAGTGGAATAAAAAGGCACACAATGGCAAGGAGGGAGAAGGCTGATCGGGAGGAAGGGAACGAAGAGATGCCACAAAGTAAGACGGCTCATGCCCAGGGGGAGAAGGAAAGCGTTCCCCCAAAGAGCCACCAAGCTCCAGAGAGGGGTGCAGGGACAGAGAGGGAGGCCATTTCAAAATGTCCCCTCTTGACTCTCTGTCACACTGTCTGCAAGGCAGCGAGGGCAGCGAGCCTACATCTCACAGGAGGATTGCCTTTCGAGAATGATGCCCGGCAAAGAGTCTGCCCAGCCTCTGCCCAGCGCTGGGCACAGTGTGAGGGGGTAATGATGAGGCAAAGAGGGGATTTAAGGCTTCATTTCTCTGAGTCATTGGTGAGGGGCCACCAAGCTTCTGTTAACGGTGGTGATGGACTAACGTGGAAACAGATGGTGGTGACGATTGCACAGCGTCATAACAAGACTCCATGTCACTGTACATGTAGGAAATGGTTGAATTGGTTAAGGTTTTCTTATGCTTATTTGACCAAAGTTTTTCAGATGTATGAAAAAAATAGCAAGTGCCCATAGCAGGAACTACAAAAAGATGCCAGGAGTAGCTGCTTGTTTGAGCTATTTTCTTTTTTGCAAGCAACTTTTCCGGCCAAAATAAGACCATAGGTGTATGAAGTCGTGTATCTTCATGACTTCACTGAATTGTGTTTTCCCGGTTTAGGAAACATTCTTCAAGAGCATGGTTCTTCAGTGACTAAATTAGTATTTTATGTATTTCATTCTTCTTGGCAGAAAGCAAAATGTATCAGAGGAATGTGTATATATATGCATTTAACTATGAAAAGGCATTTCACTGTGTGAATCACAACAAATTGTGGCTAAGCTTAAGGAAAATGGAAATCCCAGGATACTTGATTGTGCTTATGGGAAACCTATACTTGGACCAGGAAGCAGTCCTCAAAACAGAGTGCATCAGGGATGAATCCTGTCTCCACACCTTTTCAATCCATATGCAGAACAGATCATTGAGGAGGCTGGGCTTTATGAGAAAGATTTTGGCATCAGGACTGGAGGAAGACTCAGCAACAATCTACATTATGCAGATGACACAACCTTGCTTGCTGAAACTGAGTTGGACCTGAAGCGCTTGCTGCAAAAGGTCAAGGACTGTAGTCTTCAATATGGATTGAAGCGCAACAGTAAGAGAACAAAGATTCTCACCACTGGGCCGATTGGCAGCACCATGATAGATGGAGAAGAGATTGAGGTTGTTAGCAATTACAGCATGGTCAGCCTCACAATCAACACTCTTAAGATCAGCAGTCAAGAAATCAAAAGACAAATTGCTTTGGGAAAATCTGCTGTCAGGGACCTCTCCAGAGCAATGAAAAGCAACCATGTCAGTCTAGAAACTAAGGTGCACCTAATCCAGGCCATGGTTTTCGCAGTTACTTGATATGCATCAGAGAGTTGGACAATAACTAAGGATGACAGAAAAAGAATCAATGCCTTTCAGTTGTGGTCCTGGAGAAGCATCTTGAACATACCATGGCCCACCAAGCAAACAAGTAGGTCTGTTTTGGAGAGGGTGAAACCAAGTTCCGCCTTGGAGGCTAGGATTTTGAAGCTCTGTCTCACATACTTTGGGCACGCGGCCAGAGCAGATCACTTGAAAGTCAAAGTGGGATTGCTGGAGAAGAAAAATCTCTTGCCAGAAAGAAAAGGGCAGTTTTCACCGTAAGAAAGACCAGAATAAACCATGCTTACATATTGAAACATTCTCCACAGCAGGACATGATTCTTAAGTTTCCATAATCACTGGGTTCAAGGAATATTGCTTTTGTTGTCATATTTCCCTCTGGGTACCACTGACATCAGAAATAAGGACGTGCCTTCCAAGCTGAATCCAGGTTTCATTCTCGGCCAGTGTATCTCAGTCAATGCAGGTTTGCTTTCACACTAAGACTAGGAAGAAAGGTCTGATGATCAGCTAATGAATACTCTATGGGTCGCAACGGTCCAATCAGCAACCAATCATGGGGCTGGCACAGAACCGGGCAGCATTTCTTTCTACCATCCATGGGTCACTGTGAGGGAGGGCCTCCAAGCCGGCAGCTGACAACACCATCCACATGATGGGGGGGCGGGGGAGCGGTTACCGAACATATTCTCAGCTCCAAGCCAAGTACTGCACTGTAGAAAGCAGCTTGCAAAAGACACCCGACCAACAAATAGGCAAGGGGATGGCTTTCCTTCCAGGGTTTTTTTTTTGTTGTTGTTGTTTTGGTTTTTGTGTGTGTGTGTGTGTGTGTGTTTATAAATGTATGACTTTTCTTTTAAATTTTTTTCTGCCTTTATCATTTAACCTTCCTTCATAAAGTTTAAATAAAAGTTAGACTCTACTCTAAAACCAAAAAAACAAAAAAACAAAAAAATTCCCCTAAGAAGGCCAAAGTATTAAACCAATTCCTTTTTTTTCCTTAAGAGAATTTATATTAGATGAGAAGAAATTCCTAAAGTCCCAGCGCTACCTCTGTGTGTATCATGACTCTAGTCACTTTTTCCTACCAGAGTGAATTTCTCCTGATTTGAATCGATCCTATCAAGGCAGTCAAAACCACTCTAAAACACCGTATTATTTTCCTGATCTAATGTGCATGGATTACAGAATGTGCCAGCTATGGAATGCACTTTGTTTGAACTTTAAACTCATCTCAGTTCCCATTTTTATTATCATATTGGGGTGGGGTTTTTTCCACATGTAATTTTCCAAAAGTTTCTATTCCATTCAGGGAACAATGGAGAAGGAGGTGCGCAGTCAAAATTAAAACCTGCCACTTGCCACATAAAATCTGTACATAGTGCAGTACAGGTTGCATTTGTAAAGGCTGCAACATCAAATTCTCGAAAGCAGTCTCGGAAAAATCAGAGATTAATTTAACCTGGTGTTCTTAAGCCCTTCCTATGCATAGGATTTTCATTCTAATGAATGGAAAGGAATAAACAAATGGAAGTTTGGCCACTATCTAGCATTTGCTGTTGAGTTGAGTTGATTTATTAACAACGTCTAGCTGAAATATGTCTCTTGAGCTCATCCTCCAGCCTCTATGAAAAGCAACCAAACTGGAAATTTTCTTCTGGCTCTTACCTTAGTAGAGAGTATACGTGGTCACCAACATCCTCGGCACGATGAGAAGCAGACTATGAGGTAGGATGGTATATGCCACCTATGTTAGTTACTAGCACTGCTGTAACAGAAATGAAGGAGCTCTGGTGACATAGTCTATAGTTGTGCGCGAACTCAAAGGCCATGTCTATCTGGAGGCTCAAATCTAGCAGCCAATCCAAGGGAGAAAGATGGGCAAGCCCTTCCCGTGTGATCTACAGCCTCAGAAACCCAATGGAGGGTCAGCGAGGAGTTGGTTCCAACTCAACAGCAACCAGTTTAACGAGAGAACAGAAGTAGCTGGTTTTAAGAAACCAAAATAAAGGCAAGGCTTCCTCTTTCTTCACTATCTATGGGCCCAGAATCCTTTGGAGGTACACATATGTCTTGGCACCTATCTTCCCCTGGGTTATGGGGGTTCTCAGTGCAGGAACCAGGGGTCCAAAAGGACACACTTCATTCTCAGCTCCTCTTCCTTGATGGCACTGATGTCTGTCTTTCATGGCTCACTTCTCTCTCATTTTATCATTTGGGAGAAAAGGTGATGCAGGCTACATTCCAGGACTGTGGACAGGACAGGACTGTGACTTGGGTAAGAGTGTTGTATCCCACCTTTTACAACAAATTGGCTGGTCACATCATGGAAGATTCCATAACTGACAAAAATCTATTTTCCCCTTAACTGTCAGGCATTGGCCATACTGTGGGCTAAGAAAAGAACAAATAAATCTATTTTGGATGAAGTGCAGTCAGAGGGCTCCTTGGAAGTAAAGATGGTGAGACTTCATCTCACATACTCTGGACATATTGTTGAGAGGGAAAAGAATATAATACTTGGAAACTAGAGGATCAGTGAAAGAGAGAATATTCTCAAGGAGAGGAATTGGCACAGTGATTGCAGTGATGGGTTTAAGCACAACAGAGATTGAGGATGGTGTCGGGATGGGTGGAGTTTCCATTCCGTTGTACACAGGATCACTATGAGTTGGCGTTGACTCAACAGCACTACCAACACAACACAACATAAATGCCAAACCACCAAGAACTGTCGTTGACACATATCTTAGAGGAACACAATCCAATCTATAGCACTGCCTTAATGCTACCTTGATTCTTAGAGGCCTACATGAGACACAAGCCTTAGGGAGACCACAGAACTGTGAACTATGGAAAGACTTTCTAGTTTTGCTAATGTGCTTTTTTAGGGGGGTGTATGATTATCATCACATTTTTATTATTAACCCATACAATATTGGTTGGGCATTTTAAGTATGCAGGAAGCTGCATAAATACAGCACAAAGCAATCACTCTCACCACCATCAGGCTTATTCTGACTCATGACAATCATCATCAGATTTCCAAAGCTGTAAATGTTTATGAGAGGGGACTGCCTCCTCTTTCTCCACTGGAGTGGTGGTGGATTTGGCCTGTTAACCTTTCGTTGGCAATACAACGCTTAACCTAGGACACCACCTATTCCTAATTTAAGAACCATCTACATGGTGTCTTAGTGGTAAGGAATTGAGCTACCAATGCAAAAAGGTATGTAATTCGAATCCACCAGCTGCTCCATGGAAGAAATGTGGGCAATCTTCTCCCATGCAATTTACTGACTCTGAAAACCTGCTGGGGGGTCAGCTATGCCAGCTTCAACTCGACAGTACACAACAACACATCTCCCCAAAATAGGAGAAAGAAATAAGATCAGTCATTTATGGGATTATGCAATGACTATACTTTATCAAAAGAAAGAACATTTTACAGCAAACGAGAGTGAGTGGGTGCAGGGGTTAAGTGCATGAACTACTCATGAACTTCTTCCAACCTTCTAAACTTCTACAACATGAATATTTATATGCACACTCATGTTTACCACAGCATTATCCATTATAGCAAAGAGATGGAAACAACTCAAGTGGGCATCAACTAACAGACAAACTATGGTACATTTACACAATGGAATATCATGCAACTGTGAAAAGCAATGAAGAATTCATGAAGCACTGTATAACAGATTAATATAGAGGAAAATATACTAAGTGAGAGAGGTCAGTCATGAAAGGATATATATCATACAAGATCACTATTATAAAATGCTAAAGAAAGGTTTACATAAGAATCATTTCAGAAGGTTACCAGGAAGAGGAATATAAAAACGATAAATAGATAATTTTTAAGATGATGAAGGCGAAAATAATATGGACTGGATGGATGGATGCTCAAACATTTCAGACATTGTAATTAATGATATGGAGCAGAAAATCATGAATGATTGATTGAAAAACCAATATGCTTGGTAAACTCTTGCTCAAATCCTAATTCTAAAAAGAGAAAGAAAAGGAGACAAATTAAACCTAAAATAAAAAAAAACAAAAATGGGCACTGGCTTCCAAAAGAATCCTGAGTCATTGACACAGAAACAAAAAAAAAAAAACCCCTTCTTGATAACTCTTGACTCACCTTCTTCGAGTGTTTAGAAAACACTGTAAATTCTGTTGCAAGGTTTATATTAGAGTCCAATCCTTATGAAGTTTTTATACTACACTTATTTACTTTGAAATAGTAACTTGTCAAATCTTATCGCTCTCCCATACCCTACTTCCTCCTCCCCACATTAGCAAGCCATATTCTTGTAAAAAGTCCCAGCCAAACTGCCCAAGAACCTCTAGAGCTCACTCAATCCAAAGGGCCAGCTCAACTTCCAGTCTCTGTCCCCTGAACAGCAGGGGGCGGTGATTGTTAGCTGTTTTCAAGTCTACTGAGATATACGTTCCAGACTAGAACAGCTTAACAGGGGTTTCCAAGCTGTGGCCTTTTGGAAGCTTGTCACAATGTTTGTCTTCCAAGGTAATTACCTCGAACATTTCGGCTACTTGTTGTTGTTAAATTGCTGTTTCCCACCCACAGCTGATTATCTAGTGAGTTTTAAGAGGCTTTAAATTGCATGGGAGGAGATTGCCCATCTTTCTCCAGTAGAGTAATTGGTGGATTTGAACTGCTTGCCATTGTGTTGGCAGCACAACTCTTTACACATTAGGCCACCAGAGCTGAGGGAGAGAACTATTTAAAAAAGGGATATATGATTAGGTATTATTGTCATGACAGGAGTCCAGAATGAAGGTAGCACAGGGGAGTGGACTTGGGGGGAGGGATTATATAACAATGAAAGAATTTTTCTTTTACTTTTCAAAGAGAGGAGCAAATTGGAGGGAAGGAGGGGTGGGCAGGGAGAAAAATGCAACAATGAATGAATGGAAATCCAAAGTCTCTGTAAACTGTCATTAAAATTAATTTGTTGTTGTTGTTAAGTGCTGTTGAGTTGTAGGCAACCCATAGTGAACCTATGAACAAAAGTCCTCAACACTTGTGTGACTTTCATCCTTTCTCCAGGTTCATAGGGTTTCCTGGAGGCAAGCTATTATGGAAGTGGATGCCACTCCTGCTTCCAAGCTTGTTTTAATCGGGGAGCGTCACCAAACACTGTCCATCATGGGTAACCATTATTGCACTTGACACATCAGTGTCGCAGTGTTCAGCTTCACAGCAACCACTAGCTACCTCTGTACAGCAAGTGCACAAACCACGGCTATACCACCTAGAAGAATGTTTGAACAGAAACAATGAAAAACGGGCCTGAGGGCCGCGGATTAGAAGTCACCCGCCTTTGTCTTGGTAGCATCACTTTCTCTCCACTAGGCCAACTGATCTCTCTCTATGTTGGTGTTATTGTTGTTAAGTGTCGTCGAGTAATAGGCAACTCATAGTGACCCTAATTAAAAAAAAAAAATAGAATGAGGAAGGAAAAGAAGCTCTGGTGGCCTAGTGACAAGAAGCTGCTCTGCAACTCTGAAGGCATGTGGTTCAAAACCACCAGATGCTCTACTGGAGAAGGAGGTGCAATCTCCTCGTGTGCCTGTCAGATCCGATTCAACAGTATACACACACATACACATAGAGCAAGAGAGAGAGAATACGGTATATATTTCATACTCTTGATCGAGATGTTTAAAAAATCAGTTTCTTTTAAAAGCAAAAAAATCTTAATGGAAAATGGGTGATGGGTACTCTAGCCAATTTACTGGGGCGGGGAGAAGACACAAATGGTTAAGTATGTTAGGGTATGTGCACATTCTGACTAATAACAGTGGCAAATTACAAGAAGATACTATTTTCCCCTTCCAAATGATAATACTGAGAAATTATACTACACGCTTTTGATAAATGTTTAATGACAAACAACTTCATAGCCTTCTTCAAACACATTTAAGTTGGTAAAACTTCCTGAAGAGCAATTTGGCAATACGGCTCAAGAGCTTTAGACAATGACGATCATCATAAATTTGACCCATTAAGTCTACATCTAGAAATTATACTGAGAATATCATCAAAAAGTATCTAATGATTCATAGACTAGGATTGTTCTCTCAGCTTTACCTATAATAGGGGAAACTGGGCTTAACCTAGAGGAAAAGCTAATGAAACAAGAGCACATTTATTGAATAAGATCTTGAGCCTTCATTTAAAAACATGCTCTGAAGGAATATTTAAACACATGAGAAAGTGCTCACAATGTAACAGGGAAAAGCAGGATATAAAATTTCATGTTTATCATCATCATTTTCTCATAAAATACAAGGGGAAAGCAATGAATAAAAGTTAATCCCTGTGAGATGATACATCTGTGAGACCTAATCTCTTTCTTGCTCTTTTCAATATTTTGCTCTTTTGTCTTCCATGAAAGGTCAGTTGCTGTTGTTATGTGCTGTTGAGTCAGTTATAACTCACAGGGACCCTGTGAACAACACATTTGAACCTTGCCCTATCCTGTGCCCCCCTCGCAATCTCCCACATACTGGAGCCCTCTGTGTCAATCCATCTAATTAAGGAGCTTCTTCTCCCTCACTGACCCTCCACCTTTCCAAACATGATGCTCCTTTCCAAAGACTGGCCCTTCCTGACAACATGCCCAAAGTATGTGGGATGAAGCTTCACTATCACTTGAAGAATCATTGAACACCAATGACTGCAGACCAGAGGAACTGTGGGATGACATCAAGGATATATCGTTCATGAAAAGAGCAAAAGGTCATTACAAAGACAGAGGAGAAATCAAAAGCCAAAATGGATGTTAGAAGAGACTATGAAAATTGCGTTAGAGTATTGAGAAGCCAAAACAAAAGGAAAAGATGCCAAAGTAAAAGAAATGAACAGAAGATTTCAAAGGGCAGCTCGAGAAGACAAGATATTATAGCAAAATGCACAAAGAGGTAGAGAAAACAAAAAAGGAAAGAACTAGCTTGATATTTCTCAAACTGAAAAACAAATTCAAGCAAGCCTCGAGTTGCAAACTGAGAGATGGTATTGGCAAAAAGAATGATTTTTCAAAAGAAGATGAAAGTAACTGTATCAAAAAGAATTGGTAAATACTGAAAAAGTTCAGGAATTACCATATGAATAAGAGCCAGTGGTAATGAAGGAAGAAGTTTAAACTACACTGAAGGCACTGGCAAAAAAGTAAGGCCCCAGAGATCAAGGGAGTATCAGGTGACACGCTTCAACTAAGAAAAGCAGCCCTGGATGTGCTCACCAGTGCATGCTAGAAAATTTGGAGGACAGCTGCCTGGGCCAACTGACTGGAAAAGGTTCATAATTCTCCATTCCCAAGCAAAGTGACCCAAAAGAATATGGAAATCATTGAACAATATAACTAATATCACATGCAAGCAAAATATTGCTGAAGATCAGTTAAAAAAAGGGTAGAACAGTACACTGACAGGGAATTGCCAGACGTTCAAGTGGAGTTTAGAAGAGGCTGTGGCAGTAGAGGTATCATTGCTGATGTCAAATGGGTCTTGGCTGCAAGCAGAGAAAACCAGAAGAATGTCTATTTGTGTTTTATTGATTATGCAAAGGCATTTGACTGTATGGGCTATAACAACTTATGACTAACATTGATAAAAATGGGAATACCAGAACACTTTATTGTGTTCACGTAAAATCTATACCTAGATCAAGAAGCTGCTGTCTAAATGGAACA
>NW_006399881.1:9088517-9142174 GCF_000299155.1 Elephantulus edwardii | reverse complement strand
GGCTTCGTCTGACATACTTTGGACATGTTGCAAGGAGAGGGACACCATGCCTGGGAGGGTGGAGGGACAGCACAAGAGAGGAAGACTCTCGATGAGACAGATTGATTCAGTGACTGGAGTAATGGGGGTAGGTGTGTCAGAGACAGTAAGGCTGGCTCAGGATAGAGCAGTGTTCAGATCTGTTGTACACAGGATCACTAAGAGTCGCAATTGACTCGATGGCACCTAACAACAACAACAGCAGCAACATTTGCGTTTGAGTGTCTTCCCTGATAATCCCACCACCACCACCAAAGGAAACTCAGCTCTTTGTCACTATTGCTGAATCTGATTGGTGAACATGTTCAGAAACTCAGGCATAAGCCAAGTAGCACACAGATCCTCCAGGATCGTTCAGGAATTGACAAATGCAGGAGGCACAGAGGATACTTTCAGTCAGCTTCTCAAAAAGCCACCAGAAAAGATGATTCCTCTCTTCCTTAGGTTTTGGATTGTGTGTTGGTACAGCCTCCACCAGCCTAACAATCAAGCCTCCCATGGAGAAGAGCTGTGGAATTCTCAAAAGAAAATAGTCCAAGTCCTACAGAACCAGACCCCGATCATTGCTCTATAACTTTCTGGACTCTTCCTCCATTCAAGGCAATAAGTTTTCCATATTTTTTAATCCCCCTTAAGTACATGCAATAAAGTCTAATTTGCCCACTCAGAAAGTGGAGACATGTTCGTCTAGTGGTAAAGAGCTGCTTCTGGGGAGAAAGACGGGCAGTCTCCTTCTGTGTGGTTTACTGCCTCTGAAAAGCTACTGGAGGGGCAGTCATGATCAGTTCCAACTTGACAGCGTACAACAACAACGACAAATGGTGTCAAGACACACACTCTGAAAAGGAACAGGAATTTTACTCTTTAATGTAAAGGATTATACTACCTATTTTAAAACGAAGTCTGGTGGCGCAGTGATTAAGAGCTCATTTAAGAGGGGCTGAGGGTGAGTAGGGTGCAAAACACAGGGTTGCAGAGTTTGGTGGGTTGAAGGAAGGGGCAAAGAAAAAAAAAACAATGTACATGAACGAAACACAATATAAACAAATTATTGTATGCAAACCAATTAGAAAGAATTTTGTTTACCAATTGAAAGGTTGGCAGTTCAAATTAACCCAAGCAGCAGCTCCGCAGGACCTCTGCCTGATGTGTGCCTATAAAGGTCACAGCCCGGAAAAGTGTATGGAGCAATTCTACTCTGTCACATGGGCTGTCACTACGAATGAAAATCACCTCAACGGCATTTTGCAACAACATATCTACTTTAGTTAGCAAAAGTAAAATTTGAGATAATCCTTGCTGTGTGGGCAAGGGAATTCTTACCAAGGAGGTCTGGTCCAGTAAGCTCAGAACAGACCGTGGCTGCATCCATAAGCTGATTGCACAGCTGCTTCAGGGTGGGATGTGTTTGTGTGGGTCTGGCGTTCCAGCTGGGGGCACACTGTAAGCCTGGTACTTCTGGTGAAGGACACCGGAGGGTCTATGATCAACAGAATAAAATATCTACCCTCTTTTGACTGTTGTCTGAAATCCCACACAAATCCCTTGCTTTTGAACAAGAGGGGATGAAGTGAAAGTTTTCAGGAATCAGTTGCTTCGCCCTTGCTGACGGTTCATTTTGATGTGCAAAATAAGACAGCGGTGGAAAGGGGACGAGGCATTCATGTCACTGAGGTGAGGCGCAGGCAGAGGAAGAGGACTGGGGAATTTAAGGGCTTGGAAGACAAATTTTGCTGAGTCATAATGACGGGGCGGGGGGGGCGGGGGATGAAACCAAATAACTAACTCACACTTTTGCTGATGGTAGGTCATTTATGTTTTTAAAGAAAACATAAAAAGACATTATATATGCAACTGAGGTCTTAAAAGCTGGTGAGTCCAGAACAAAGGCTGCATAGTGGAGTGGACTTGGGGAGAGGAATTGTAAAACAATGGGGGAACTTTTTTTTCTTTTACTTTTCAAAGAGAAGAGTTTACTGGGGGGGGAGGGGGGGTTGGCCAGGGAGAAAGGTACAACAATGAAGGAATGGAAATCCAAAGTCTCTGTAAATTTTCATGAAGAAGAAGGAGAAGGAGGCAGAAGGAGGAAGAAAAAGGAAAAAGGAAGAAGAGGAAGAAATATTAATGGAAAGGACAATTACAATGAAGAAGTGGGAAGAGTACAACTACATCAGGGATATGATAATTAATGTCATCACATAAAAGGTGTATTAGTGGTTGAATTGGAAAATCAATTTGCTTTGTAAACATTCATTTAAATCACATTTATTTTAAAAGAACAACAGGCTTGCTATTTGCCAGACACTATTTTAAGGATTTTACAGACATTTGTTTATTTAATCCTATCCACAATTAGATGAAATGAGTGTTGTTCTTTTTTTCAACTGTTAAAACATATATAACACAACATTTACTAAGTCAACATTTTTTCTGGTGTCAACTATGACTCATGGCGACCCTGTGAGCAAGGGCTCTGAGCCTTGCCCTATTCTGAGCCAGTCGCACAGTCTCCAACACACCTGACCCCCACTGCTACATTACATTAATCATGTTGTGCAATCAGCACCCATGATCACTGCCAGATTTCCCGTGAAATAAGTATTCTTATTTTACAGATGAGGAAATCAAGGTTCAAAGAGGTTAAGACACTTGCCCAAGATCACAGTTAGAAAACAAAGTACAGAGAGGTTAAGAAAGGGGCTCATCACTCCAACACCTCAACAAGAAAAAGACAAACAACCCAATTACAAAATGAGCAGAGGATGCAAAAAGTCGCTTCACCAGAAAAAGACATTCAGATGGCCAACAAACACATGAAAACCTACTTAAGATAATTAACTATTAATTAATTTTTTTTAAAAAAACAACCCTCAAACTCATTGCCATAAATTCAGAAACAACTCATAGCTGAACCTCCAGCATGATTTTGGAGACTATATCTATCACATGGGAGGAGATTGCCCATCTTTCTCCCTCGGAGTAGTTTTTTGGGATGCAAACCACCAGAGAGGCCCTGCCTTTGGGTTACTAACACAACTCTCTACGGACACCAGAGCTCCCTAACAACAAGGTATCACCTCACCTCTGTTTATTGCAGCTTTGTTCACAATAGCAAAGAGTTGGAAATAACCCAAGTGCCCATCAACAAACGAATGGATAGAGAAGCTGTGGTATATTCACACAATGGAATACTATACTGTTTTGAAAAACAAGGGACTCATGCAATATTATACAAAATGGGCTACTCTGGAGGACATAATGCTGAGTGAAATATCTCAGTCACAAAAGGACAAATACTGCATACTGCCACTGTTGTTAAAACGGGACTGACATCGGGGTTGGGGAAAAACTAAGAGGGGATAAATAATGTGTACTGCATTAAAACAGATGAGGGAGAGATCTGTTTAAAAAGGATATGTGATTAGGTATTTTTGTCATGACAGGAGTCCAGAATGAAGTCAGTATAGTGGAGTGGACTTGGGGGGGAGGGATTATATAACAATAAAAGAGTTTTTCTTTTACTTTTCAAAGAGAAGACCGAACTAGGGGGAGAAGTGGGCAGGAGAAAAGTGCAACAATGAATGAATGGAAATCCAAAGTCCCTGTATACTTTCATTAAAATTAATAAAATAAAAAAAGAAAAAAATTTAAACAAAGATATCACCTCACCCCAGCAACACCACCAAAGTTTATCAAAACTGCAAACAACAAATGCTGGCTAGGGTCTATAAAGATTGGAACGCTTATATACATTGCTGGTATAAATCCAAAATAAAGCAATCTCTATGTTTGGCTATGAAAACAGTTTAGCTCTTCCTTTAAGAGTTCACAATAGAAATACCATTTGATCCAGCAATCCCACTAGTAGATTTATGTCCTCAAAAACAGATATAAGTGCATTCAATGTTCATTGCGGCATTGTTTAACAATAGCGAAGAGATAGAAACAACTCGTGTTCATCAAGAGACAAACCGACGAAGAAACTATAGTACATTCACACACTGGAGTATTAAATCAACACTAAAGAATGATAAAAACTTTGTGAAACACCTCACAACAACAGGGACGAATCTAGAGGAAATGACAATGATAGGAGTCAGTCACGAAAGCACAAAAAAAAAAAAAACATGATCTAAAACCACTATTATAAAAAGCTAAGGAAAGGTTCAGACATGGGTAGAACCAATATTGGATGGTTACCAGGATGGGGAAAAGAGGGAAAGGGGTATAAAAATTTATAAATAGACAAGTTAGGTTAAGGGAGAGGAAATACACACTAAGGGGGCCTGAGAAGACACTGTAATTGCATGAATCAATTTTAGCTAATGTGATAAAACAAACTTTATATGAATGATTCAATGGGAAAAATGAGGTTGGTAAAATATCACTCAAATAAAAACATTGGGGGAGGGAAGAAAGAAAAGAAAAAGAAACTTGTTTCCGCTCACACAGCATTGGAGGCAGGAGTTGAATGCAGACTTTGCTTCCAAACTCTAAGCTCTCTGCTGTCCACACGACCATCACGGTTTCATTTCTTTGCAGACTTGTCACTAAATATATCTTGGTGGGATGCTCCTCTCTGCCTGACAGCTCGTCCTTAGTGAAGCTGGAACAGATTTGTGTACATATGGTAGTTGTTCCTCCCAACTGCTGGAGGGCAATGTGCAGGGTTGTTCTGCAGGGCCCTGCCCTCAACCCAGGGACCCTAGGTTTCACGGATTCGGTCAGTTCCGGGCTGGTTAGGCATGCAGTCGCTCCCGAGGGACTCTGGCCAACCACCTCCCTCTTTGCCCAAGTTTCCTGATCATTCCAGGCCTCTGCCCATCACACACCCTCCTTCTTAAATACTATCATCAGTGCTGGGGTCGTTAGGGAGAAAACCGATGAAGAGGAAATGATTATGAAAGTTACATCTGCTGTTCAGGCAGCTGTGCCCTTTCCTCATTAGAACAATCAATCATTTTTCAGCATCATTTTTGTAACTCAGAAAAGGCTTCATTTATTCGAAGACTAAGGAGCAGGAATAAGGGAATTAAATCCCACAGGTCTTCAGTTGATAGGAAGTTTGTACACACACACACACACACACACACACGCACACACACCACACCACACACACACACACACACACACACACACATTCCATTCTTGCCAATGACCTAAATAAGCTTTCAGAGAATGATAAACTCTCAGTCCTCCGTCTTGTTCCCATCTGCCCTTGCAGGGAGGGAATTCTCACCTCCAGCGTTCTGGTCTTTCTGTTTAGTCTCATCTT
Organism: Elephantulus edwardii; assembly: GCF_000299155.1. Taxonomy (NCBI): domain Eukaryota; kingdom Metazoa; phylum Chordata; class Mammalia; order Macroscelidea; family Macroscelididae; genus Elephantulus; species Elephantulus edwardii. The sequence continues at coordinate 9,136,860 of NW_006399881.1, read as the reverse complement.
CACAGATCAAGCCTCCTTTCTCAAACTTTCTAGGAGAGCTTCTTAGAAAAGTGTCTTCAGCTCTGAGAACTAAGCTGTGGATTGTCACAGAGGTATTAAGTCACATTCTTATGGAACCCCCAGGCAGGAATGTCACCCCTTTGTAATGATTTTGAGTCTCATAGGCTGACTGGTTTGCAACAGCAAGTTTATTCCTTACTAGTGACTTGACCCTGGGTTCCCTCTTAGACTCTTGGTGCCTCAGTGTTCTCATCTGTAAAATGGAGATTGATAGTACATATCTATTTATGGCGTTAGGAGGACTATTTCATTAATAATATAGAAGTAGTCTTCAACTTACAACAGGGTTCTGTTTCAAAGATTATATTTTAAGTAGGTTCTGATGTAAGTCAGGTACCCAGGCAGTTGCTTGTTTTTTAATTGTCATTATTATTGTCTTCTCTTATCAGTATCTTTATAAGTACGACCTTTATTTGTCTTTGGGGGGTTGTGGACCATTACATATGTATTTTAACTTTGTACATAGTGTATATTACTAACAATTACAAAAACAACAGCAAAAACAAACCCTCAACAAACCGACTGTTCTCAAGTCCATGCCCTCTCATGGTTACTACCTTCCATTTGGTTTCCAAAGGTGTAAATCTTGGTGGAGGAGACTGCCGAGCTGTCTCCTATGGATTGACTGGAGGACTTGCAGCTGCCAAGTTTAAAGGTTCTAACAATTCATTCATTTATTCTCTCTCTCCCTCCCTCCAGCAGATTTCTGGAGGTTGTTAGTCACACAGGGGGAGATTGCCCATCTTGCGCCTAAGAGGCCACTCATAGATTCGAACTTCCAAAGAGATGCTGCTACCCTTGGTTAGCAGTGCAACTCCCTGAGGACTACATCACCAGAGCTCCAAGTACAAATTAAACTGCTAAATGAAAATGTAGAGGTTTAAACCTCCCCACAAGTGCCTGAGAAGAAAAGCCAGGCCATCTGCTTCCAAAGGAGAACTCTACCAGGTGCAGTTCTACTCTGCAACACAGGGGGGCTTTATCCTTAATGAAACAGATTTAAATAGCTTAAAAATGTGCTCTTACTTGGCTTTCTTCTATCCTCTGCCTCAATTCTCTGATCCTTTCTACTTTGTTTCTTTCTCAAATAAACTCCCCCAAAGCCTTGTCAAAGCCTTGCTTTGGGGCGGGGGAAAACCAACTAAGATCCTTCTGTCATAGTCCATTACCCAATGCTTCAACTCAACTCACTGTCCTTAAGTCAGAACCAACTCATACCTGATCCTCCAGAGAGTTTTCAGAGGCTGGAAATTCCACAGGAGGAGACTTCCCATCTTTCTCCTATGGAGTATCTGGTACATTTAAACCACTTGCCTTTGGGCTAGCAGTGCAATTCCTAACGCACTAGGCCACCAGAGTTCCCTAATGTTGTACTTGTTTAAATGTCCCCGTCACCCTAAGCACTGCCAACTGCCTGAGGGGTTAAGACCTCACTAATACGTTTCATCTTTATATGCTCAGATGACAGCATATCCCCTGGCTCACAAAAGGATACTAGTCCATGTTCACCGACCAAGGAAGGGATATGAGAAATACCAAAATAAGATGGTGACCCCGTAGAACATGATGGGTGGTAGCCAACAACACGGTACGGGTGGTCAGTCCAAAGTGTGGTTCATTGTAACTTGAATAAAAGCTAAGTGGAGACTATCTGTATGTTGCTAGTCATCATCAAGTCAGCCTTATCTACAGGGACATCTGTGAGAAGCAGAACTTGAAGAGATGGCCTTATTTTTTTCCCCCCATCTCACAAATGTTCTGTTTTTACAAGGTAGACTCTTAACCTTTTTATATCTCTTGCTTTAGTGGAAAATATGTGTGCTTTCCTTCTTTGCGGGGTCGCCACATTACATAGGTTCCAACTCTCATCTGGTGTTGTGTCATCTTCATGATAGTTGATATGTCTCATGTTAAGGGTTGTCTTTGTTTCCACCGACTCTTGACTTTGTGAGCCATGATGTCCTTTTCTAGCCATTGGTTTTTCATGATGACATGTCTAAAGGAAGTGAGACAAACTTTTCCACTTTCATTTCAAAGGAGCCCTCTTGTATATAAACCAGTACCTGGCATATAGTAAACACTACACTGTACATAGAGCTATTATTGTTGGTGCTTTCTAGTCCACGTATATCATCTAATGCTAAGTGTCCACTTGAACAGTTTCTTCCTTCTACAAATCCCCAAGGTTAGCTCAGTTCGACCCCTTACCTTCTCTATACCTACATCTTGATTGTTGAGAGCTCTGGAAAAGAACTGTACAAGAATAAAAATGACAGAAGAAAAGATGCCTTTGAGCTGGAGTGTTGGAGAGGAGCACTGAATACCCCATGGACTGCCAAAAGAACAAACAAGTCTGTCTTGAAGAAGGTGCAACCAGAGTACTCCTTGGAGGCAAAGATGAGTCAGGTTCACCTCACATACTTGGCGAATGATGCTAGAGGAGGTTATTCTTTGGAGAGGGACATCATGTTTGGAAAGGTGGACAGTAGGTGAAAGAGAGGAAGATCCCCAGCGAGATGGACTGACACAGTGACTGCAGCTTGAGTGTGTCAGAGATAATGAGGACAGGACAGGACAGGACAGGACAGGACAGGGTTCAGGTCTGTTGTTCATAGAGTTGCTATGAGCTGTATTCAATTCAAGGGCACCTAACAACTACAATAACATGGATGGCAAATTCATGGTCTCCAACGTCAGCCTGTGTTTTTTTGTGTCCCTCCCTGCATCCATCCACATCCAGGCAGAAAAACAAGCCATGCAATTATTTAACCAGCAGTCCACCTGGGACTGAAGGCTAAAAGTTTAAGCAGGTAGCAAGGGACTAAAAAGGTAAGAAAGGGAATGCAGGAAGAAGGAACCACCCCTGGGGTTTAGGGGAACAAATAGAAAAGACTGGGGTTTACAAGACCCTGTAAGTCTAGCAAAGGGACCCAGAGCCCCGAGGAGGGAGGGGCATGATCCAGCAGGTGCTGGGATCTCTGAGGGACACACCGAGGCTGACTCTCTGCTTGGTGGGGAAACTGCAGACTGGAATCAGCTATAGCAGTGGGAATAAATGGTGGTGGGTGCTGGGGAGATGCTCACAAGCCAGGAAAAGGATCGGAAGCCCACGGGAGGCAAACAGGAAGGCGCAGCCATTTGTTTTGGGCACCCTAGCCAGGCTGAGTTTTCCAGCAGGTACATGTGGCCAGGTCATAGCCCTTCATAGAGTCCTACCGTGGAGTGTAGCTTGGCACACAGCACTCCCAGGGTCCACTCTTGCCCTGTCTTTGATCACTTCCAATGCTCTCTCTGCCACAAGCCAGCCACAGCGAACATGTGACGCTTCCCCAAATGCTTTATGTCTTTGTTCCTGTCTGGAAGGCTCTCCTCTGTGAAGTCTTTGTTGATCACCCCAGCTAGGATGGCTTAGCCTCCCCTCATGCCCTCGCTGTAAACTCAACATATTTCTTTTAGCAGCCTGTATCCTGCTCACATCCCCTCTACACAGGAGACCGCTTGCTCAGACTGCGTGCAGCACTGCCTTGTAACTTTGTATCTGTTCCGGCTTTGTATCTGACCTCTGGAGCACAACTGGCCCAGGTGAGGACCAAATTGTGTGTGCTGGAGAGTTCATGACCCCAGAACAGCCTTCAAATAATGACAGACAAGGATTTGATGGATAACCGCTTGATTTCAATGGCCCCAGTTTTCTACTGTCCCCCAGAGTTCCCAGAGGAACTGGTTGCAGTCATAACGAGGAGTCCCTGGGTGGAGAAAATGATTAAAACACTCACTGCCAACCAAAAGGATGTAGGCTTGAGTCCACCTATTGACTCACTCATTCACTTAACTCATTGCTGTCAAGTCACAACCGATTCCTAGTGGGTTTTCAGAAGCTATATACCACAATCAACACTCTTAACATCAGCAGTCAGGAAATCAAAAGACAAATTGCACTGGGAAAATCTGCTGTCAGGGATCTCTGCAGAGTGCTGGAAAGCAACGATGTCAGTCTAGAGACTAAGGTGCACCTAATCCAAGCCATGGTCTTCACAATTACTTGCTATGCATCAGAGAGCTGTACAATGACTAAAGATGACAGAAGAAGAATCGATGCTTTCAAATTGTGGTTCTGGAGAAGAGTCTTCAACATACCATGGACTGCCAAGCAAACAAGTAGCTATGTCTTGGAGAGAGTGAAACCAAGTTTCTTCTTGGAGGCTAGGATTGTGAAGCTCCATCTCACATACTTTAGGCATGTGGCCAGGAGGGATTGGTCCTCGGAAAAGGACATCATCCTTGGAAGGGTGGACACACAGCGCAGGGGAGGAAGACCTTGGATGAGATGCATTGATATAGTAACTGGGGCCATGGGGGTTGGTGTGTCGGAATTACTGAGACTGGCTCAGGACAGGGCGGGCTTCAGAGCTGCTGTACATAGTGTCACTGTGGTTTGCACAACAACAACATAGCACACGGGAAGAGATTGCCCATCTTTCTCTCATGGAGTTGTGTGTCATGCAGTCAGAATCAGCCCATAGCTGAGCCTCTAGCAGATTTTCTACATGTGCTTGTTGGCCATCTGAATGTCTTCTTTGGCAAAGTGTCTGTTCGTATCCTGTGCCCATTTTTCAATTGGTTTGTTTACCTTTACCTTGTTGTGCTGCTCGAGTATTTTATTAATTCTAGATATAAGTCCCTTATCAGACATTCCATTAGCAAATATTTTTCCCAATCTGTGGCTTCCCTTTTTACCCTGTTGGAGAAGTTTTTGCATGGGCATAAGAATGAACGAAGGGAAATCCAAAATATCTGTAAATGGTCATTGAAATTAATAAAATAAAATAAAAAAGGGGGTGAAAAAGAATTTGCTTCTTAGAAGGTCCCATTCATCTATTTTATCCTCTCCTAGTTGTAGGTTTTTCAGGATGCTTGGAAGATTGTTCATGTTGTGGATTAGGACTTCTAGAGTTCTTCCAAGCTTTTCTTTAATGAAGTTTATAGTCCTTTATTTTAGTCCTAGGTCCATGATCCACCTAGAGTTGGTTTTTGTACATGCAGCGAGGTGTGAATCTTGCTTGAGTTTTCTATAGATAATTTTCCAATTTTGCCACCACCATTTTTTAGAAAGGCTATCCTTTCCCCACTTAACTAATTTCATCTCCTTATAAAAAATCAGTTGACCGTAGGTAGATGGGCTGATTTCTGGGTTCTCAATTCTATTCCACTGATCTACATGTCTGTCATTGTACCAGTATCACGCTGTCTTGACCACCACATCAGTGTAGTAGGATTTGAAATCAGATAGTGAGATACCTCCTACCTTGTTTCTCTTTTTAAGGAGTGCTTTGCTTATTCGGGGTCTCAGATGACTCAGGGCCCTTCTGGGCTTGCAAGATGATGTAACTAGAAGGGTTTAATAAGATCTTATCCACCTCTCCAGCTTTGTGTGAGGCTGAGGATGCCAGAGGGCTTACACAGAGTCCAATGGCGAATTTCATCTGTCGGTGTGGTAGATGGATCAGGGTTCATCGGAGCAAGCAATATGTTGGGACTGTGGGGGTTAAAAAAGTTTCTCCCCATGGCTCCTATCTCAGTGCAGTGATGAGAGGGCCAGGGGGCTTACTGGGAGTCCAGTGGCAATTTTCCTCTTTAAATATGGTAGGTGAGTCAGTGCGCTTCTGGGCCAGCAAGCTGCTGTAGCTGCACAGGTTGTAAAAAGTCCTCCCCAACACTCCTGTCTCTGTGTTGTTGAGGTGTTGTAGATACTACAGGGCGCCTCTGGGTGACAATTTGCTAGGCCTGTGTAGGCCAGTAAAGGATCTCCTCACCTCTCCAGACACTGTAGGCTGAGTGTGCAGGGGGCTCGCTGGGAGTGCAATGGCGAGTTTTACCTGTGAGTGTGGGTCAGCAAACTACTGTGCCTGAATGTATTCAGAAAGGTCCTCCCCATCTCTCCTGGCTCTGTGTGAGGTTGAGAGTGTCAGAGGGCTGGCTGGGAGTCCAATGGTGATTTTCACCTGTGAGAGTTGTAGATAGATCAGGAAACATTTATCTGGCAAGTTGCTAGAGATGAGTGATTCCCCAACAGTCCTCCCCACCTCTCCTGGCTCTGTGAAGGACTAAGGGTGCCAGAGTCAAATGGTGATTTTCCCTTGTTGGTGTGGTAGATGAACTAGGGCACTACTGGGTCACCAAGCTGCTGGGGTTGCAAGGTTCTGAAAAGGGCCTTACCACCTCTCCTGGCCCGAGGGTGCCAGAGGGCTTGCTGGGAGTCCAATGGCAAATTTCACATGTGCATGCGGTAGATATATCCGGACACTTCTGGGTTGGCAACTTGCTGGGGTTGTGTGCAAGAGAAAAGGTCCTCCCCACCTCTCCTGGCTCTGCGTGAGTCTCAAGGTGCCAGAGGGTTCACTGGGTGTCCAATAGCATTTTGTCCCTGTGGGTGAAGGAAATGGCTCTGGGCATGTCTGGCCCTACAAGGTGGTGAAGTTGTGTGAATCCAAAAAGGTCCTCCCCACCCTTCTGGCTCTGTGCAGGGTTGAGGGTACCAGAGGGCTCAATGTCCAATGGAAATTTTTCACCTGTGGATGTGGTAGATTAACCAGGTCCATTAATTAATCAGGTAGATTAATCACTTCTGGGCCAGCAAACAAAGGTTTGTGAGTGTCTGAAAAGGTGTTCCCACCTCTCCTGTCTCTGTGTGGGGCTGATGGTGTCAAACGGCTCACTGAGAGTCCAGTGGCTCAGAGATTCACCTCTGAGAGCAGTAAGATAGATGGCTTAAGGCACTTTTGAGGCAACAATAGCTGAGTATGCTGAAGGGGTTGTGCAGGTTCAAAAGGTTCTAAGTAGCTCACTCAAATTCCCACTATCCTACTTGCTCTGGGTGGGTGGGTCCTACCGCAACTTGCTGCTCCCCACTGAGGCTCCCTGCTCCCTGCCGAGGCTCCCAAACGAATTATTTTAATAATAGTTCTCACTTAAATTCCATCTGTCCTGTGCTTTCCTCACTCTGCACGCCTGGTATTGTTTTTCTTATTTCCTTTTCTACATTCTCTTTGTCACTGTAGAGAAATCCAACTGATCTTTGTATGTTAATCTCATAGTCTATTACTTTGCTGAATTGGACTATGGACTATGTCCAACAATTTTCTTTCTGAATCTTTAGGGTTTTCTAACTATGCTATCATATAATCTGCATATAGAAATAGTTTTACCTTGAACCTGGTAATGAATTTCTAGCAGGGCCTTCTTTTTTTGTGGGAGAAAATTATATTTAGAATTAGCCCGCTGGACTCAGTTTAGATGATCCCAATTTTGTTGGCAACATCCAAAGCATCATAGGCAGGAGCAAGTCGAACATAGGCCTTCTTCTCTCCATCAGGCCTAATCATAGTGTTGACCTTAGCCACATCAATGTCATAGAGCTTCTTTACAGCTTGTTTAATTTGGTGCTCGTTGGCCTTGACATCCATAGTGAACACAAGTGTGTTGTTATCTTCTATCTTCTTCATAGCTGACTCAGTGGTCAGGGGAAATTTGATGATGGCATAGCGGTCAAGCTTGTTTCTCCCTGGGGTGCTCTTCTGGTGGTATTTGGGTTGCCTTTGGAGTCTCAGCGTCTTAGGCTGCCGGAAGGTGGGTGACGTGTGGATCTTCTTTTTTTTTTTTTTGTTTTGTTATGGATGCCCTTCCACTTTGTCTCCACACCTTTTTATCTCCATACCTTATCAATCTCTATGCAGAACAGATCATCCGAGATGTTGGGCTGTACGAGGAGGAATGTGGCATCAGGATTGGTGGAAGAATCGTCAACAACCTGCGTTATGCAGGTGACACAAACCTGTTTGCTGACATTGAGGAGGACCTGAAGTGCTTGCTGCAGAAGGTCAAGGACTGCAGTCTTCAATATGGATTGAAGCTCAGTATCAAGAAAACAAAAATTCTCACCACTGGGCCAATTGGCAGTGTCAGTATGGATGGTGAAGAGATTGAGAGAGTTAAGAGTTTTCGTTTACTTGGTTCCACAGTCAACACTCTTGGTAACAGCAGCCAGGAAATCAGGAGATGAATTGCATTGGGAAAGTCAGCTGTGAGGGACTTCTCAAGAGTACTGAAGAGCAATGACATCAGGCTGGAGACTAAGGTGCGCCTGATCCAGGCTATAGTCTTTGCAATTACATGCTATGCATCAGAGAGTTGGACAGTGAATAGGGATGATAGAAAGAGAATTGATGTCTTTGAGTTGTGGTACTGGAAAAGAGTGTTGAGTATACCATGGACTGCTAGAAGAACAAACAGGTTTGTCCTGGAGAGGGTGAAGCCAGAATGTTCCCTGGAGTCAAGGATTCTGAAGCTTCGTCTGACATACTTTGGGCATGGTGCAAGGAGGGACTTAGAGAGGGACATCATGTTTGGCAGAGTGGAGGGACGGCGCAGGAGAGGAAGACCCTCAATGAGATGGATCGATTCTGTGAGTGGAGTGGTGGGAATGAATGTGTTTGAGACAGCGAGGTTGGCACAGGATTCGCTATGAGTCGCAAATGACTCGAAGGCACATAACAACAACAACAACAATAATGGATGCCCTTCAGGACTGCCTTCTTGGCCTTTAATGCCTTTGCTTTGGCTTCAGTTTTGGGAGGGGAAGGGGCTTCCTTCTTCGCTTTTGGCGCTATCTTTGTAGAAAGCAGCAGGGCCTTTTTTTGTAGGTCTTTCATAGTGTACTCATGCCAGAGTAAATGGCAGCCACGGACCACTGCCCATCAAAGGCTGCCCAGAATTGAGAAAAAAAGAAAGAAAAGTTTTACCTCATCTTTGCCAATTTAGATGCCTCTTATTTCCTTCTCCTGCCTTATTGCTCTCATTAAGACCCACAATACAGTACTGAGTAGGAGAGGTGATAGTGCACATCCTTGCCCACTTCCTGTTCTAAAGAGGAATGCCTTTAATCTCTCTCCACTGAGAAGGATGTTGGCTCTTGGTTTCACATACATATTTTTCACTATGTTAAATAGAAGGATATTCGCCTCTATTTCTATTTTGTTGAGTGTTTCAATCAAGAAGGGGTGTTGGACTTTGTCAAAGGCCTTTTCTGAATCAATTGATGAGATATTGTGGTTCTTGTTCTTTGCTTTGTTAATGTGATTAAATGTATTGTTTTTCTTATGTTGAACCATCCTCGCATACCTGTTAAGAATCTCACTTGTTTGTGATGAATTGTTTTTCATATATAAGATTCTATACTGTAGGATTTTATTGAGGATTTTTGCATTTGTGTTCATGAGATATATTGTTCTATAGCTTTCTCTGATTTGGTATCAGGGATATGTTTGCTTCATAGAATGAGTCCATCTTTTTCTATTTTCAGAAATATTTTATGTAGAATTGGTGACAGCTTTTCTCTAAATGTTTGGTTAAATTTGGTGGTAAAACCATCTGGTACAAGGCTTTTTTTGTGGTGTCAAGTTTTTTTATGACATGCTCAATTTTGTCTTTTATGATGGGTCTGTTTGGATGTTCTACTTCAGTCTGTCTGTTTGGGTGGGTTGTGAGTTTCAAACTATTTGTTCATTTTCTCTGTGTTTTCATATTGTTTGAGTATAGTTTTTCCATAAAAGTCTGTTCGTAATCTTATTTCAGTTGTTTCTGTTGTGACACCATCTTTTTCACGTCTTATTTGGATAATTTGTGTCTTTTCTTTCTTCTCCTTTGTTAGCTTTGCCAATTGTTTGTCAATTCTATTGACCCTTTCGAGGTACCAACTCATGGTCTCATTGAAAATTTCAATTGTTTTCTAGTCCATTTATTTCTGCCCTAAGTTTTAAAAAGTTCCTTTCTTGTAGAGGTTGTCAGGTTTTCTTGCTGTTCTTTTTCTATTAGTTGGAGATGTTAGTTTAAATAGTCAATATTTGGTCTTTCTTCTCTTTTGATCTGCTTCTTTATTGCTACTATTACTTTTCAAAAGGGAAAATTGAGGTTTAGCAAGATTAACCACTCAGCAAGATCCTAGATTTGAGGTTGATGTTATGTTACTATGTGCATCAAGCCACAAATGATTCATAGTTGATCCTTCAGTGGGTTTTCAGATGCTGTAAATAGCACAAGAGATTGCTTATCTATCTCCTGCAAAACAGCTGATGGACTCAAACTGTGTGCCTTTGAGTTGGCAGAGCAAATCTGTATCACTATGAAGCCACAGCTTTTAGAAGAGACATATAAAGTCCACTTTTTCTAGATTCCAGAATTCCCATTCATCTTTCAGGCTCCTACATCACCTCTACATTCCCCCACGTCTCCCACCTCACAATAGCTGGGAAGATCCAAATATATTTATCCCATAAAAAATAAAATTTGTTTGCAAGTGTAAAATGACAATACTTGAATCCTTTGGGGAACAAGAATCTCTCCTTCACCTTCAACCTGGCTTGATCATCAACACAACAAGACGATATTCATAATACATTCCGTGGGAAAACTGGAATTCCCATCTGTTGTAGGACCCTATACTCATTACAAACTCACATGAATTTTTGAGACTCATCAGATGAGTAGAGGACAAAATAGGATGAAATTAAAGTGAAAATATAGCTGGCAAATGACTGGCAGATTTTTTTAAAAGATATCTACTTAGAGGAACTAGAAGAGACTGTTTTTAATTCTTTCAGAGCTTATCTAGCTGAAAGACATATGCTTTAGGATAATTCTCTGACCCACTTATTTCTTGATAAGAGATAGCCAAGATAGCCAGATGTGAGGGATAGTCTATCCATGGAAAGTCCTTATTTGATTAGAGACTGCTTTCATTTTATAGTAATTCATTTTTCCAAGGGCATCCTCCTTCTTTGCTTTATTTTTATGTCCCAACTTCTATTTCCTTCCACAAAACCCAGAGCTCTCTATTTTCAAGTTAATACTGCAGTGCACCAGAACGTATGATTATGTGCAGTTTAATTTCCTTTAGGTCAGGTTCACATTCAGTTATTTTATACATATTGAGAATAGGCTGATCTTTCCTTTGAATTTTTAAGCTGGGCGTTCAGTCTGCTCTAAGATAAATTAGACATTATTCCTAAGGCTTAACGTGCTCTGGTGAAGGCCCTTGGGCCTCAAACAAATGCTTTTCGTTTTCTCCTTTCAGAAAATCAAGCTGAGTCTCAAAGTATGTCCCTTGCTATTGTGATTTCTTATTTTTTTTTTCATCCCTAGATGAAATCTCACAGTTCAGTATGATCCAACGCCTCAGTCACAATTGGATGAGTGATGTTTGCTTAAATAACAACCCTTCCCAGATGGCTCTTGCTAGCTTCAGGTCAAAACATAATGAAACTAAAGAGTGATCAGTGTTCAGAAATCACTGGAGCCTTGCTGAGTGTGTAAGCATAATGCAATTCTATCAGATCCTCTCTTTTATGGCAAATCACAGAATTAGAAGCAGAGGGAGGTATTTTTGTTTGTTTGCCTGCTTTGCAAACCAGGAAGCAGCTTCTGTCTGTTAAGTGTGAGGGGTCTCAGAAAAACTAAAAAGGCTATGTGTGCATACTTTTGTATAACTGGATGTCACACACAGTAATATCAAATATAGAAGTAATAAGAAGTATTCCTAATTCTAAGACCATTCCAAAGAAGAATACCAGAGATTCTAGAACCTATCACCTATTATCAAATGAAACTTCTCACCTATGATAGGTCTTATTGTCTGAGAGGTTAAAGAATCTCACAATGTTCCATTTAATAATTTGTGCCTCTAACTATATTTGACAGAGTCTGTGAAATTAGGCCTGATGGTAAAATGATGCTTTCTTATATTTTGAACTGCCAAAAGAATAAACAACTCTGTCTTGGAAGAAGTACAACGAGAATGCTCTTGAGAGGGAAAGATGGTGAGACTTGGTCTTACATACTCTAGAAAAGAACAGCAGGCTTAGAATAGCAGAAAGTCAGCAAAGGAGAAGACCCTCAACCAAACCGACTAACACACTGATTGCAACAACGGGAAGAGATTGTAAAGATGTCACAGGATTGGGCAGGGATTTATTAATAATTTTTTCATGCAGAGTTCATAGAGTTTTGTACATACAGTCATTATGGGCCAGAGCTGACTTAGCCTTACCTAATGGCAAAAGACCATACTTCTAGCATAACATGCAAATAATGAAACTTAACATTTCTATTTTCAAGGCAGCTGTGGTGGCCTAGCGGTTATCATGGACATAGAGCTGCCAACTCAAAGGCATGCAGTTCAAATCCACTAGCTGCTCCACAGGAAAGGAGAAGCGATTTATAGCTTCTGAAAACCCACTGGAGGGTCAGCTACCAGTCTGCTCCAATTTGACAGTATACAACAGTGACACTGTGGTTAAGATATTCAACTGCTAATTTACAGGTTGGCGATTCTAATCTAGCAGTCTCTCTATAGGAGTAAGATGTGGCAGTTTGATTCTGTAAAGCTTTATAGGCTTGAAAACCCTAGGAGCAGTCATACTTTGTCTTACTGGGTTCCCCGTGAGTCAGAAGCAACTCAATGGCAGTGAGGTTTTTCCTCCCTTTATATGTTATTAAATAGTTTTAAAGGCTTTTTTTAATGTGATAATCTTTGATCTTCACAATAAATCAATAAAAGGAGAGTAGATGTTATTTACATCAATTTACAGTTGTGGAAACCAGAATATGGCAGACACTAGTCAATTATTTACCAAATTATGTCCCTTTACTTTTTTTTGGCACGCTTCTTTTTCTCATTCCTGTTAAGTCAAAACCAACTCATTTTAAGTCAAAATCAAACCACCCATTGGGTTTCTGAGGCTATAAATCACAGAAGAGGAGACTGCCCAACTTTTTCCCTTGGAGCTCTTGTTGGATTCAGCACACCAGAGAGGTGTGGCCTATAGTTAGCCTAGAGACAGCGCCAGTGGCATCCTATCCTGTGCAGTTAGGTATAAAACATGTTCTGACTCTTATACAATGCACGTGGAAACGATGTGTACAACTTCAAGGCCTGACTCATAAACCCCTCCACTTATGAGTCCTCATGCTCTTCCTGCATTGATCAACTGAATCAAGAATATTCCAAGGAATATGAGGACAGGAATTCCACAAGATTGAAGAAGCCTGGACTCGCGAGTTACTACTTAAAGGAGAGTTGCCTAGGACAACCAGCCAGCCAGTAAGCCAGCCAAGAACACATGTTAGATTGCAGCATGAGTGCGAGACAAAAGTATATTAAGTGACTGAATTTGGGGTGGTGGTAGTGTGTTTTAGCAGTCACCCTACATTAATACTGAAAATGGAATGGTTAATTCAATGTTACACACTCACTCCTCACTCCCTCATTCATTACCATTGAGTCAGAATTGCCTCAGATCCTCCAGCAGGTTTCCAGAGGCTGTAAACCTCATGGGAAGAGAGTATCCTTTTCCCCCTCAGAGACACTGGTAGATTTAAACTGCCAGAGAGTTACCACCTTTGGGTTAGCTACACAACTACATATGGAGTATGCCACTAGAACACCCTCTAGTTATATCAGTAATAAAATTTTTAAAAGAGTAATACAGGCCCAGAACTCTATTCTTCGAGTTCCTAGTTGAATATCCACTTATTCACTTACTAAATATTTCTTGGTTACCAGCTATATATTGGGTATTCCATTGTTTCTTGTTGCTAATCCAGTAATTGAAGGACTGAATAGTGAAACTGATTTGTTGCTGTGTACTGTCGAGTCGGAATCGACCCCTAGCTGGCCCTCCAGTAGGTTTTCAGAGGCAGTTAATCACATGGGACAAGACTGCCCATCCTTCTCTCGCGGAGCATCTGAGGGCCTCAAACTCTGGCCTTCGGCATTGCAGCGCAGCTTCTTGCCACTAGGCCACCTGAGCTCCAAAACAGATCGAGTCACATGATGAAATGTTAAATCTCTATTTCTAGTCTGTATTTTCAACCCATGTCTATGTATCTCTCTTTGTATCTCTCCATGTGTTTTTCTAGTAGTTACTTTCTCAAGTATCCCAGAAACCTGAAGGCTTTATTGATCTAAGTAAAACATACCAGGCTTCACTGATCTAAATAGGTTCATATTTAAACATAATCTTTACTAAATTATCTTTCTTCCCAATAGTCTTCCCAAGGGTTAATAAAACAATGTATTTTCTCCTACAGTGGAAACCTGAAGTAGATTTCCTTTAGAAGGAATCTGATAAATAAAACTACCAATGCATGCAAAGTAAGCTCTGGTTGTCTAGTGGTAAGAAGCTGTGCAGCCAATTTGGAGCCATGTAGTTTGACTCCACCAGCTGCTCCATGGGAGAAAGATGGGCAGTCTCCTCCTGTGCAGTATAATGCTTCTAAAAATCTACTGGAGGAACAGCTATGGGTCAGTTCCAGTTCACTAATACTCAACAATTACAACAGCGTATAAAGAACAGATCTTTTAGGTATGTTATTTCATGTTTGTGTCACATACAAAGGTGATAAGGAGTCAGAGGCCATAGACTAAGTACCAGGGTAAGGAAGGATAGTGGCTCTGTTTAGGTCGTAGGGAGAAGAAAGCTCCATCAGGCCAGAGAGCCACAGCCAGCTGCCATTCAGGACCTTGGAGAGCTCCTAGCTAGTACTATTGCTCTGGGAATGTTTATTCTGAGCTTGTCCTTTTTTCTGAGTAGTCTAGATAATAAAGAGAGTCTTTTTTGATGGAAAGAATAGTAATGTCTTAGTGTCTATAGAGTAAGATTAATTCTCGTTATTGTTTATAGGACCAGAGTATGTGTCCAGTTGGTAGACTGGAAGATTTCATTTCATCTTTTTGAGGGCCACATGTGATATTCTTGCCTTAGGAAATCTGGAAAAGCACATCAGCAAGGAACTTCATCCTCTGCAATCATTTATGTCCTAGAGAGTCTCTCTATTCTAGGTTACAAGCTCATGTTTTAGATGAGTCCAGGTTCCAAACATCTCATTAACTGAAATCTTGTATGGACTATTCTAACTAGTCAGGATCCTTTTTAAAAGGTGATGAAGAAAAATTGAGAGGAAATGGGAGGAGACAGAGTGTCAGTAGAGTTCTGTATGTATTGGTTCAGACTTGACAGTACACAACATGACCTAATTACTTACTGTTCCCTCCCCTCTCTTTGCTGCTTCCTCCTTTTCTCTCACCCATAGTAACTATCAAAGAATGTTTTTGTTATTATTAATAGTGTGAACATACTTATGTATATATTTGTATTTGCACACTTCAAAAAATGTATGCTAGGAGTGGAACTGCTGAGTCATAAGGGTATGGAAGTTGCTTTTGAAGAAGAGTTTAGCTTTATGTGTATTGAGTCAAGATTTCAAGAATATCTCTGGGGGAATTCTAGTAAGTTATTGAAAATGTGGTGTTGGAGTGTTGGATAGAAGCCAAAAATGTGGGACGAGCAGTCACCCACATAAAACTTATATTTAAAGTCACTGGAATAGAATGCTTTGTGTTTGGCTGAATCAGAGAAGAGGGAGCCAGATCAACTCTTTTAAAAAGATCTCTACCTACAAGGTGAGAGGACAAGAAGTCAGTAAAAGCAGGCATGATTTGGGATGGCTCAGAGTAAAACTGACAGAATAACAAGCTTCAAACACTATGAAAAAACAAGTGTCCTGAGGTGATTAAATGCAGTGACCAAGATGCTTTCACACTATTCATTCCCTTGCTGTAGCTGTGACAAAAACTACTGAGGTATTTTTGTTTCTTTTTCATCTTTACCAAGTTCTTAGGTTACTTTTGGAGTAATTTAATTTTGCAGGACTGTTATCACTCTGGCAGCTGCTGAGAACACTCCCTTCCACCCCACAGTAATACGCAGGACAGTCCTTAATGAGCACTTGCTAATTATAGGCCCATCAGTCAAAATTATGAACTCCAAAATAGCAGGCTTTCAAAAGTCAGCTGAAGGTGCACGTGTCACAGGACAAAGTAGTTACACGAATGGAGAGCGAGCGAGCAAGTGAGCGAGAGATTCCCTTGAAAAGCTATTAACTTCACAGAATTGGATAGGTGAAATTCTGGAACTCAGTATACTACACCTTCCTTACAACTCCTGTCAATGCAACTTAAAACTCCTTTTTGAAAGGTACTGGAGAAAAATCATGAAGAAAGAGGAAGGTACAGAACAAGGAGTGTCAGCAAAATTTTAATAGAAACACTGAAGAAAGTTTAGAGGATTTCACTAGCTTGCTTTGCTCCTGCAATCTTTGGGATCAGAAATAAAACAACATTACACACTACATGCCATTGGGCATCCTCTTTTATATAGGCTATTTTATTCCATGAGAGAAAACTTTACCAAGTTGGGGCAGAATATTTAACTCGTAGGGAGAATCCCCTCAGAAGAATGAAAGGTCAAAAGACAATGGAAAAGGAGCCCTGAGATAAAGAAGTAGAATGGGTAAATTTGAAACCAGAAGAAGGAAAAAGGGTAAGTATGAGCAACAACAAAGAAAAATTTAACAGAAATATATCTATAGTCTATGGCCCAGTGGACAGAAAGCGATGCTACCAAGCCAAAGGTGGGTGACTTTTAATCCGTGGCCTTCAGGCCTGTCTTACATTGTTTTTGTTCAAACATTCCTCTAGGTCGTATAACCCTGGTGTGTCCACTTGCCGTACAGCAGTAACTTGTGGTTGCTGTGAAGCTGAACACTTTGACACTGATGTGTCAAATGCAATAATGGTTACCCATGGTGGACAGTGTTTGGTGGAGCTGCTGGATTAAAACAAGCTTGGAAGCAGGAGTGGCATCCACTTCTGTAATAGCTTGCTTCCGGAAACCCTATGAACCTGGAGAGAGGATGAAAGTCACACAAGTGTTGAGGACTTTCTTTCATAGGGTCACTATGAGTTGCCTACTACTCGACGGCACTTAACAACAGCATAGGGGCCGAGTCTGACCTCTACAAATTCTATGAAGGGAAACTGCTCCCATCAACAGCATCCACGACACAAAACCATTCCCAAGAGGCCAGACATGCCCCTCAAACTCTCACATCTCTTTCTACTAATTCCAGGCCCAAGCATACCTCCCTTCTAGTTTTGAAATCCATTGCAATAGCTACACAGACTTCACAGAAACAAATGCATGAATATGGGGTTTCTTAGGGCAGTTAACAGGCTAGTTCAAGGCATCAGCAGGGACACAGTCCCTCAGTTCAGACAGCTTCTCAAGCATGGGGTGGCAGGCCCTTTGACCTTCAGCCTCATGGCTAAGGTAATTGTTGCCAAGATCCCTAGGTGTTGCCACTTATGGCGGCCTCCCTCAGATCTCCAGCAAGTTTGGGTGAATGTTTTTGGCTCAGGGTCCATGGGGCAGCAGTCCCAAGTCAGTTCTGTCTCATGTCAGAATCTGGTTCTCTGCTGAGCTGGCAGTTGCTCTCGTGTAGACCCTGGTCTGACTGGTGCAGGAATCTCTAACTCTGAAGGATGCCTGCTGTTTACTCTTCCTTGATGGTGTTGAGATTCTCCATTTCTGCCTCTGAAACCACTCCATTTAAAATCTAGTGGTATGACAAAACTAGCCAATCCCCTTGTGGACAGAATAACATGCCCTATTTATGTGATCCCTCCATCCAAGTGGCAAAGACAATTTCAAGGGCTCAGAAAGGCATTTTGAAAAATAGATCCTTAACAATACAAACTACTATTTCCCCCCCACATTTTCTCCTCCGTACCCCCACCCCACATTCCATTCCTTCTTCTGGATTGTTCTCATATATATGATATATATAATTTCATAATCCTTTCAAACAGTTCTTCCCCTCATCTTCCATGTTCATTATCTATCCACTCTTTCCTGTGTAGTATTCCGTTGTGTGGATGTACCATAGTTTTACTATCCATTTGTTTATGGACGGGCACTTGGGTTGCTTCCATCTCTTTGCTGTTGTGAATAAGGCAGCAATAAACATGAGTGTGCATACATCTGCTAGAGTTGTGGCTCTGGTTTTTTAGGGTATATTCCCAGTAGTGGAATTGCTGGATCAAATGGTATTTCTATTCTCAACTTTTTAAGAAAGTGCCAGACCACCTTCCACAGTGATTGTCGTGTGCTCCAACAGTGAATAAGAGTTCAAATCTCTCCACAACCTCGGCCAGCATTTGTTGTTTGATGCCCTTTTTACCTTTGCTATTGTTGCTGGGACAACCCACTATTTTAGTAATAATTTAATTAATTAATATTGGTGACATTAAAAATAAAAACTAAAGACAAAGATTCTCACCACTGGACCAATTGGCAGCATCAGGATGGATGGTGAAGAGATTGAGATTGTACACAGCTTTAGTTTGCTTGGCTCTGTAGTCAACAGTCTTGGCACCAGAAGCCAGGAAATGAAAAGGCGCATTGCCATGGGAAAGTCTGCTGTTAGGGACCTCTCCAAAGTACTGAAGACCAATGGTGTCTCTCTGGAGACTAAGGTGCGTTTGATACAGGCTATGGTCTTTGCAATCACTTGTTATACATCAGAGAGTTGGACAATGACCAAGGAGGATAGGAGAATTGATGCCTCCGAGCTGTGATGCTGGAGAAGAGTACTGAGAATACCATGGACTGCTAGGAAAACAAACAGATTCATCCTGGAAAGGATTAAACCGGGTGGCTCCTTGGAGGCAAGGATTCTGAGGCTCCGTCTAACATACTTTGGACATGTTGTGAGGAGAGACCGGTCCTTGGAGAAGGACATCATGCTTGGGAGGGTGGAGGGACAGTGCAGGAGAGGAAGGTCCTCTATGAG
The DNA here is from genome assembly GCF_000299155.1 of Elephantulus edwardii. Classification (NCBI taxonomy): domain Eukaryota; kingdom Metazoa; phylum Chordata; class Mammalia; order Macroscelidea; family Macroscelididae; genus Elephantulus; species Elephantulus edwardii. Next base: position 9,118,056 of record NW_006399881.1, on the reverse strand, counting down.
GTGGATTGATTCAGTGACTGGGATAATTGGGATGGGAGTGTCGGAGACAGTGCGATTGGCACAGGACAGAGTGGAGTTTAGGGCTGTTGTACATAGGGTCACTATGAGTCGCAAGCGACTCGACGGCACATAACAACAACAACAACAACATATAAGTTACTTAGACATGACACCCCTAGAACACAATGACATGCTTAAATTAAAATTAAAGAAATGGAAAAATGTTACTAGGCAGGTAACAATTTAAAATTCTATCACCTAGTAAAATTAGTTACTGGGTAAAATTATTTAAAAGTAAGACTTAGTAGGCATAACATACGGTCTCGCTTCATGATATAAAGAATAATCCATTAAGAAACTATAACAATCCTGAACCTGTATGTACTTAATAAAACAAACAAACAAAAAATCCAAAATCTATTGCCACTGAGTCACTTACAACTCATAGCAACAGTCTATTGGATTTCCAAGACTATAAAACTTAATGGAAGGATATTATCGCATAAATTTCCCACAGAGAAGCTGGTAAATTCAAATTGCTGTTCTTTTAATTAACAGCACAATGCTTAACAAACTATGCACTCGGGGACATGGCTTCAAAATACAGAAGGACTTTTTTTTTTTCATATTCTCCTCCCCTCCTTGTCGTGTATTGTTGAATCAGATCCAACTGGCACAGGAGATTTCTCCTCTTTCTCCAGTAGAGCATCTGATAGATTTGAACCATGTTCCTTTGGAAGTGCAGAGCAGTTTCTTGCCATTAGGCCACGAGATGCCCCTTTAGAAAGACATATTTAATAATAGACCCACCATCACAAAAGGAGATTTTAATTCAATTCTCTCAGAAAGTAGCATAATAAGTTGTCAAGAAAGCATACAGTTAAGAAAATTGAGACTTCCAGAAAAGATGGTAGGCTAAACAGAAATCAAGTCAGATCATCCTCAATTAAGACACCAAAAAACAAAATAGAAAACCAGGTGCAAATTCTGAACCCGAGTTTTGGGAAGTCACTTCCCCTGTGATTTACAGCTTCTGAAAACCAGCTGGAGGGGGAGCCATGCATCGGTTCCAACTTGAGAACAATGAGTAAGTGAGTGACTTTAGGAGGAAAAGATAAAGAAGTAATTCAAACATCCACTGAAGGAAAAAAGGAATGAAAACAGCAAAAAGAAGATACAACTGTGTGTGACATGGTTGACAAAGGAACTCGCTCTGGTGGTATCCACACCAGTAGGGCTAACTACGGGAAAGGTGCAATCTCCCCTTTGTTCACCATACTCTCCCAGGGACCAGGGAAGTCACTTTCCCTGCTGCCACCACCCACCATTTTCTACACCAGTTCTGCCTGCAGTCAGGCACATGACATTTTATGTATGACACTGGGAGTGTGCAGATGACTCATTCAGATTCTTTCTGTGGTGTCCTGTCTGTCTTTTAGTCAGCTCCTGGCTGTTGGGTTTGAACCACTAGTGTCATGACCTTGGTTAGCAAGTAGGTCACTAGAAGTCCCTACTGAGCAACAGAACAAAAAAAGGGATGAAAAAATTTCTTGAAACAAATATGACTAAAAAATACAAGATACCACAAACCTTGGGATACAAGGTTGACTCAGAAGTCAATTTATACCAATAAGCATGTGCATGTGTGTATGAAGAAATAATATAAATTAACACCTTAACCTAACATCTCTGACAATTAAAAAAAGAATAGTTACTAAACTCAACCCAGTCTCTAGAAAAAGGATAAGAGCAGAAATGAATGAAGCTATAAATAGAAAAGCAGTAAGAAGAATCTACAAGACTAGAAGTTGGTTCTTCGAAAGGACAATAAAATTGACAAGCACCTGGAAACTCTAACAAAGGAAAACAAACAGAATATGCAAACAATATGAATGAGAAGTGAAAAGGATGACGTCACAACTGAACCTACTGAAATAAAAGGTAATAACAGAACATTATGAAGAACTATAGGGATCTATATGTGGCTTTATCCATAGGGAGTTGTGCTGCTAGTCAAAGATCATACTTCCTGGTTGTTGAATTCATGGGAGAAAGATGGGCAATCTCCTTCTCTGTGATTTATAATCTCAGAAAACCAATGAAGGGTTAACTATAAGTTCCAACTTGATGGCAAAAAGGATGACTAACTATACCCCATCAAATCTGAAAACCTAGAGGAAATGGACAGTTGTTAAAAACCTCACTGTCCACCTAAACTAGCACAAAAAGAGGTAGAAAATTTTAACATACCATCACAAAAGAAGTTACACAGGTCATAAAAATACTCCCAACCAACCACAACAAGATAAAGGTAAATAATCCAATAGAAAAATGGGCACAGGATATGAACAGACACTTCACCAAAGAAGACATTCAGATGGCCAACAAGCACATGAAGAAATGGTCAAAATCCCTAGCTCTAAGAGAGATGCAAATCAAAACAACTATGAGATATCATCTCACCCCAGTCAAAATAGCAAAATTTAACAGAACAGCAAGCAACAAATGCTGGCGACGTTGTGGAGAAACAGGAACCCTTATTCACTGTTGGTAGGAGTGTAAAATGGTGCAACCACTGTGGAAGGCAGTATGGCGCTTTCTCAAAAAGTTGCAAATAAAGATACGATTTGACCCAGCAATTCCACTACTGGGAATATATCCCAAAGAGACCATAACTGCCACCCAAGCACATGTATGCACACCCATGTTGATCACAGCTTTGTTCACAATAGCAAGGAGTTGGAAACAACCTAAGTGCCCATCAACAAACGACTGGATAGAGAAGCTGTGGTATTTTCACACCATGGAATACTACACGGCATTGAAAAACAAGGAACTCATGCAATATTATTCAAAATGGGTGATCTTGGAAGACATTATGTTGACTGAAATATCTCAGTCACAAAAGGACAAATACTGCATGATGCCACTGTTGTAAAACAGTAATGATATCGGGGTTTGGGGGAGACTGAGAAAGATGGGTTCAATAATGTATAGTGTATTGAAACATATGAGGGAGAAAACTGTTTAAAAGGGATATGTGATTAGGTATTTTTGTCATGACAGGAGTCCAGATCGAAGGCTGCATAATGGAGTGGACCTGGGTGAGGGTTTGTAAAACAATGAAAGAATTTTTCTTTTACTTTTCCAAGCGGGTAGTGTACTAGGGAGGAGGGTTGGGAGGGGAGAAAAGTGCAAAAATGAATGAATGGAAATCAAAAGTCTCTCTAAATTTTCATAGAAATTAATAATAAATTTTAAAAAAGAAAAAGAAAAAAATACTCCCAACCAAACACAAGCAGATGGCTTCACCACTGAACTCTATCAAACATTCGGGGAAGAGTTGGCACCAATTCTCCTAAAATTATTTCAGAGTACAGAAAAAAGATTAAACATTCCTGAGTTCATCCTTCAGTAACAAAGCCAGACAAAGACATCGGAAAAAAAAGACAACTATAGATCAAGATCTCTCATAAGTGTAGATGCACAAAATCATAACAAAATCCTAGCCAATAGATTATACATCATATGAAAAAAATGATTCATCATGGTCATGTAGGATTTATATGACAGGCAAGGATGGTTCAACATTAGAAAAATAATCCAGTGTAATCCACCACACTAGAAAAATAAAGGCAAAGAATCACATGATCATTTCAACCAATGAAGAAAAGGCATTTGAAAAAATTAAAAACTTTCTGATGAAAACATTCACCAAAAAAAGAAATACACGGTAAAGTCTGCAACATAATTATAAGCATATATACAAAGCCAACAGTGAGCATAGCTCACACTGGAGAGAGATTGAAGTCCCTTTAACAAATGCTGCTGATAAAACTGGGAGCCATATCTCACACCATACACAAAACTAACTCACAATCAATCAAGGACCTCTATGTAGTAACTTAAAACTATAAAGGTCATCAGGGGAAAACTGAGGCAAACTTAGGAACCCTAATCTGTGGCATAAATAGACTATCAAATAAAACTGAAAATGCACAATTACCAGAAGATAAACTAGATAATTAGGACAGTCTAAAAATAAAATTAAGTGCATTAAAAATTTCTCCAAAAGAGTAAAAACTAGAACCTGCAGACTGAGGTGGGAGAGAAACATTTTGCTATAAAGGAGCTCATCTGTAAAATGTGTAGAAAATTCCAACACTTCAACAAAAAATACTATTTATTTTTACAAAATCCAATTTAAAAATGGGAAAAGGATATAAAACACTTCACCAAAGAAGGCATTCAGATGGTCAACAAACACATGAAGAAATGCTTAATTTAATTAGCTATTAGATAAACGCAAATTTAAACAACAATGAGTTACCATCTCATGCCATCAACACAAGCAAACTTCATTAAGACTGCAAACAATAAATGCTTCCAAGGGTATGGAGAGATTGGAACTCTTGTACACTGCATCTGGGAATGTAAAATAGTGCAACCACTATGGAAAGCAGTTTGGAACTTCCTTAGAAAGGTTGGTAGTAGGAATACCATTTAACCCAGAAACCCTACTATTGGGTATATATCACAAAGAAATAAGAGCTGCAGCCAGAATGCATGTTTGTTACACATGAATGTTTGTACAGTATTACTTAAAATAACAAATAATTCTAAACAATCCAAGTGTTCATCAATAGATTAGCTAAAGAAACTATTGTCCATTCACACAATGGAGTACTATGCAACAGTAAAGAATGATAAAGTATTTTGTGAAACACTGGATAACAAGGATGAATCCAGAGGAAATTATGCTGAGTAACTTAGTCACAAAAGAGCAATTATCGTACAAGACAACCATTATTTTTAAAAAACTAAGAAAAGTTTACACACAGAATCATTATTGGATGATAACCTGAAATATGAAGGAAAGAAAAAGAAGTACAAGTTAATAAATAGATAAAATGGGAGAAGGAAAAAAAGCAATATAAATAATGAGTGGATCAGGCATTGTAATTAATTAACTACATTAATCAATTGTAATTAATTTTCGAAAAAAACCATATGAATGCTTAAACAACAAACACAATATGTTAACTTCCATACAAATGAAAAAAAAAAAAGCTTTAAGTCTCCCCATCAACAAAGAAATGGATAGAGAAGCTGTGGTATATTCACACAACAGAATACTATGCTGCCTTGAAAAACAAGGAACTCATGAAATATTCTACAAAATGGGTGACCCTGGAGGACGTTATGCTGAGTGAAATATCTCAGTCACAAAAGGACAAATACTGCATAGTGCCACTGTTGTAAAATGAGACTGATATTGGGGTTGGGGAGAAACTAAGAAAAGAGGGGATGGATAATGTATACTGCACCTGAAACAGATGAGGGAGAGAACTGTTTAAAGGGATTATATGATTAGGTATAATTTTCATGACAAGATTCCAGAAAAAGAAATGCATAGTAAAGTGGATTGTGGACTTAGGGGGGTGAGGGATTGTATAACAATGAAATAATTTTTTTTTCTATTTTAAAAGAGAAAAACGAACTGGGTGGGAAGTTTGGGCAGGTAGGAAAATGTGCAACAGTGAATGAATGAGAAAAAAATTAAATGGGAAGAATATGCTGTAAAAAAATTAAAAACTAAAATAAAAAATTCACATGCAAGCAAGATTTTACTGAAAATTATCCAAAAACGACTGGAACAGCACATCAACAGAGAACTACCAGAAGTCCAGGCTGGTTTCAGAAGGGGTCGTGGCACTAGAGATATTGTAGCTGATGTTAGATGGATCTTGGCTGAAAGCAGGGAATACCAGAGGACTGTCTATCTGTGCTTCATTGACTATGCAAAGGCATTTGACTGTGTAGATCATAACAAACTGTGGCTGACTCTGAGAAGAATGGGAATCCCAGAACACTTGATCGTTCTAATGCGAAACTTACACTTGGACCAGGAGGCAGTCGTCAGAACAGAGCAAGGGAACACTGCATGGTTCAAAATTGGGAAGGGCGTACGCCAGGGATGCATCCTATCTCCATACCTCTTCAACCTATATGCAGAACAGATTATCTGGGAGGCTGGGCTCTATGAGGAGAAATGTGGGGTCAGGATTGGTGGACGATTTATCAACAATCTGCGTTATGTGGATGACACAACCCTGCTTGCTGAAACTGAGGAGGACCTGAAGCACCTGCTGCAGAGTGTCAAGGACTGCAGCCTGCAATATGGATTGAGGCTCAATGTCAAGAAGACAAAGATTCTCACCACTGGACCAATCGACAGCATCAGGATGGATGGTGAAGAGATTGAGATTGTACACAGATTTAGTCTGCTTGGCTCCTTAGTCAACAGTCTTGGCACCAGCAGCCAGGAAATTAAAAGGCGCATTGCCATGGGAAAGTCTGCTGTTAGGGACCTCTCCAAAGTGCGGTGGTGTCTCTCTGGAGACTAAGGTGCGTCTGATACAGGCCATAGTCTTCGCAATCACCTGTTATGCATCAGAGAGTTGGACAATGACCAAGGAGGATAGAAGGAGAACTGATGCCTTTGAGCTGTGGTGCTGGAGAAGAGTACTGAGAATACCATGGACTGCTAGGAAAACGAATAGATTTGTCCTGGAGAGGGTTAAACCGGGTGGCTCCTTGGAGGCAAGGATTCTGAGGCTTCGTCTAACTTACTTCGGACATGTAGTGAGGAGAGACCGGTCCTTGGAGAGGGACATCATGCTTGGGAGGGTAGAGGGACGGCACAGGAGAGGAAGGCCCTCTATGAGGTGGATTGATTCAGTGACTGGGATAATTGGGATGGGAGTGTCGGAGACAGTGCGATTGGCACAGGACAGAGCGGAGTTTAGGGCTCTTGTACTTAGGGTCGCTATGAGTCGCAGGCGACTCGACGGCACATAACAACAACAACAACAACAAAATAAAAAAGTGAAAAAAAGCTTTACGTTTCAAAAAAAATCATAGTTTGATCCAGTATCTACATACAGGGTATTGCAAAGGATGTATATTCTCAGCAATATTCTGTATACAGAATTTATAATCTGTTATTCTCAACATAGAATATTCATTTTGAGATCACAATTTACGTTTACAAGAATTGTCCATATACTAAGTAAGCTATAAAAAGAAGCCCTTCAAATACAAAACTATAGGGCTGCCCTTACATTCCTAGTGGGGAGAAATCTGTTAATACTTTTGGCTCTCTTTATTTCCAAGATTGGAACAGTCAAACTCTCTATATGGCCTGTCAGACCAGGAGACTGAGATTGTGTCATGTTCCAAGATGACTTTCTGATGGATCCGAAATTATGACACAAACTAACTCACTGGAAATGCCACATTTTGAAAGTTAGAAGCACAATCACAACATGTTGTTGTTAAAAAACAACATTTTTTAAAAAAGAAACGAGTGTCATAGTTCTGGTTTCAAGTTTACTGCTTTGCCTTGGTTCCTTTTTCTAGCCAACTGTCAAATCGTGTCAATTGCCATCTCACATTTCTGTTATGATTTAACAGATATTACTAATTCATGATATCCTCTCAATAAGTCTGGGAAATAGAAAAATTATTATCATTCTTATTCATTAAATCCAAGTTTAAACCACTCCCCCACTGGCACTGATCCCAAGAGCCCACCATGATTAATTTCTGCACGTAAATCTCTAAAGAGTCTCTTTTGCAGGAAATGCAATCTGAGGCACATGAGCATGCAATGAACACCCATCTATCCTACACTTAAATACAACAAGTGTTCTTATTTAGTACCTTCCACCCACAGGCTCATGTTTATAATGTCTATACATATAGCCCTTGGGTTTTTAGAGTGTCCATGATATTAATTCTTTCTTTGTGAAAATTTTCAAAAACATCATTTCTTTCTCTCTCCTCTCTGTGTACATGTGTGTTGTGTCTGTGAATATACATTCATTTGAAAGGGAGTGCTCTGGTGGCTTAAAGGTAAGGAATTGTGCTGACAATGCAAAGGTACACAGTTAGAATCCATTAGCTGCTCCATGGAAGAAAGACAGACAATCTCCTCCACTGCTATTTGCTGCCTCTGAAAACTGGCTGGAGGGTTTACAATGGAACAGTTCCGATTGCACGGTTCGCAACGACAACAACATACCATTTGTGGAGAGTTCTGGTAGCTTAGACATAGGAGTTATGCTTCAAGCCCAAAGGCACACGATTCTAATCCACCAGCTGCTCAGTAGGAAAAAGATGGACAAAGTCCTCCCACAGTATTTATAGCCTCTGAAAACCCACTGGAGGGTCAGCTATAAATTAGTTCCCACTTAATAGCATATAGCAACAACATTGTTGTTGACTGCCATCCTGTCGAGCACGGCTCATAGCGACACTATGAACAAAAAAGACCTGAAGACTTTCTATATCTATTGTCATTTCTCAAAGTTCATAGTTTCCAGAGGCATGTTGTTTAGGAAGAGGACGCCACTCCTGGTTCCAAACAACACACCATTTGAAATTAAGAGTCATCATTTCAGTGGTGCCTAAATATTTCCATACGCACCTCTTAAGAATAAGCATGATCTATACCACTTTCCTGCACTGTCCCTCCACTCTGCCCAGCATGATGATGTCCCTCTCTAAAGACCTGTCTCTCCTTACAACATGTCCAAAGTATGTCAGGCGAAGGACCAGAATCCTTGCCTCCAAGGAGTAGCCAGGTTTAACCCTTTCCTGGACAAATCTGTTGTTTTCCTAGCAGTCCATGGTATTCTCAATACTCTTCTCCAGCACCACAGCTCAAGGGCGTCAATTCTCCTTCTTTCCTCCCTAGTCATTGTCCAACTCTCTGATGCATAACAAATGATTGCAAACACCATGGCCTGTATCAGGCGCACCTTAGTCTCCAGAGAGACAGCGCAGGAGGGGAAGACCCTCTATGAGGTGGATTGATTCAGTGACTGGGGTAATCGGGATGGGTGTGTCAGAGGCAATGAGATTGGCACAGGATAGAGCAGGGTTTAGGGCTGTTGTACATAGGGTCGCTATGAGTCGCAAACGACTCGACGGCAAATAACAACAACAACAACAACAACATACCACTTTCAGCCCATCTCTGATAATTAACAATAGTAGAAATACAGGTTATAAATTATTTTTCCCTTAGAAATCAAATGGCTTTATTCTGTAACAAATTAAAAAAAATACAAACCCAAACTCATGTGCTTTAAATGGTGTTCTAACACTGAATCCAGTTTGCAAATCACTTTTCTAGAGTATGATCTAGAGAGCACAGGTCTGTTTCATAAAAATTATTCTATAAATGTCATCGCTGACTTGTATAATCAGGAGAGTAAGAAAGCTTCCCACACCCATAGACTCAACTCAAATGCTAGTCTTGCATATCAGACCCATCACACATTACCCTCACATACACATACAAACTAAGGTCGACACATCAGTTACTTTCCCGTAATAACTGACATGCTGGTAAGTGTGCCTATGTGAACACTTCTGTTCTCAAGCCCACAGTTGGTAAATTTGATAACAGCTTTTCTTATTATGCTAACATTCTTGGGCAGATCAAGAGGGTGTTTAAATAATAATTATTCTTGGAATCTGGTAAATATAAGTACACCACATTGCAATGCCAGGCACCACAAAAACATATCAATGTGTTCTGTCTTCTTTAAACAGACACCATTCATCACTTAAGTAAACCAGTAATTAGGTTGAAAACACAAGTGCTAATCTAGCAAGATGATACCCACTAAAATGTGAAATTTATTTCAGGAACATCACTTTGAAGAGACTTACTTGGAAACTCACTTAAGCAGTGAGTTTAAGTGGTGCCATTAAAAACTCGAAGTGTCAACATTCCTGGGAGACAGAGTATATATTAAGTGACGCAAATGTACAATTGCTTCCTCCCCACTGGGTTGGTTTGTTCCATTCAAGTCAGAGTGAAAGGCTCTAATGATTTTGAATGGATATCACATTTAAGCAGGGCCTCTATCTGGCCTTTTAGGAATAAAGAAAATATATTGAACCATGGGCCTGTGTGTGTGTGTGTGTAATGAAGTCTCACCATCCCTGTCTCCAAGAAGCATTCTTACTGCATCTTTTTCCAAGATTTGTTTGTTCTTTTGGCATTCCAGGGAACACCTCCTATTCTTCACCTACACCACAATTTAAAGACATCAGGTCTTCAATTCTCTTTATTCACTGTCCATCTTTCACATGGATATGAAGCAAATGAAAAGATGGCTTGAATCAGGGCCACTGTAGCCTTTACACTGGCATCCTTGGTCTTCAGCGTGTGTGTGTGTGTCTTATATTCCACACACCACATACACACTTTTTCTCTTTCTCACTCTCTCCACTATTCCTATGTTTGAGATAGAACAAGAAAAGAAATCTCCTATTGCCTTTAACTTGAAGGCTGGAATTTCCTTTAAATTGTCATCTAAAAAAGTCTTGGGGAAAAAACCCCAACCATTTCAAGTGTTTGTCCCCAAGCACAGGAAAATAAAGACAAGAGTCCATTCTTTTAAACATAGCCTACTATAGTTCAGTGATTCTGTTTCCTACTGATTTTGACTACCAGAAAGTCACCCCTAAGGGCATTGCTGTGACTCTGACGTAAGGGAAGCCATTGACCGCAACAACTAGTTATGTGGCTAACCCAAACTCACACAGTTCAAATCCATGCTGCTCCATAAGAGAACGACAGGCAATTGCCTTCTGTGCAATTCAAAGTTGCTGAAACCTCGCTGGAGGGTCAGCTGTGAGTCAGTTTTGATGCACGGCACATAACAAGGGACCACAACAACGGGCACAGCAGAGGCTGTGAGGGTGGCATGCAGGATCACACAGGGTTTCATTCTGTTGTACATGGACCACCATGCCTCAGAATAAACATGCCAGCTCACAACAGTTCTCTCTTTGGAATCAAAGGGAAAACCTGTCATAGCTCCAAATTGCTCTAAATTACAAAGTGAGAGGAAACCGGCCCCATTAAACACGTCCATGCAGTAAACTAAAGGGAAATGCCGCCATGATTAGATTGAGTTTAGATCCAGAGTCTCAGTTATTTGTGTGTGAGAGCCACAATATGAAATACATTTTAAATGGGGACCCTGTTCATATATATTGTATAGATACAAAACAGAGACAATTTTTTTTTCTAAATTAATACGACCCTATGGCGTTAGGAACCTCTCCAAAGTACTGAAGAGCAATGGTGTCTTTCTAGAGACTAAGGTGCGTCTGATACAGGCCATGGTCTTCGCAATCACCTGTTACGCATCAGAGAGTTGGGCAATGACCAAGGAGGATAGAAGAATTGATGCCTTTGAACTGTGGTGCTGGAGAAGAGTATTGAGGGTGCTATGGACTGCTAGGAAAACAAACAGATTCATCCTGGAAAGGGTTAAACCGGGTGGCTCCTTGGAGGCATGGATTCTGAGGCTCCGTCTAACATACTTTGGACATGTAAGAAGAGACCGGTCCTTGGAGAAGGACATCATGCTTGGGAGGGTGGAGGGACACTGCAGGAGGGGAAGACCCTCTATGAGCTGGATTGATTCAGTGACTGGAGTAATTGGGATGGGAGTGTCATTGGCACAGGACAGAGCAGAGTTTAGGGTTTGTTGTACAAAGGGTCGCTATGAGTCGCAAGCGACTCGACGGCACATAACAACAACAATGGCATTTTCTATTCTTTGCTTTTCCCAACTCATTTCTGACTTCACCATCCACTGGAAGGGAACGGCATACCGCGAGAGACAGAGCTATCAGCCAAGTGCAAAACTTTATTTAGTACTAGACTAGACACAGAATGCATTCTTCACTAGCTTTATTTATAGCCGATCAAAAAAAGCAAGGCTGAGGAGACTTTTTGGTCTCATTTACATTGAACACATTATCAAGAGGGATCAGTCTTATGCCTCATGGAAGGCATTAGGTCTTTTATTCATAGAGTCACTATGAGTCGTGCTCCATTCGATGGCAATCAACAGCAACAGGCTGTGGCATAAGGGACATCACTACCAATGTCAGATGGTTCTTGGCTGAAAGCAAAGAACAGCAGAAGAATGTCTATTTGTATTTTATTGAGTATGTAAAGGCATTTGACTGGGTAGATCACAGTACATTGCAGCTGACATTGCAATGGGAATCCCAGAACACAGCTCATGCAAGACTTAGACCAGGAAGTAGTCGTCCAAACACATTGCATGGTTCAGAATCAAGAAAGGAGTGTGTCAAATGAATAGATTGAGAAGTTGTGGTACATCCATACAATGGAATACTACACAGCACATAGGAGTAATAATATTGTAAAGTATTACCTGACTTGGGAGGGACTGGAGAACATTATTCTGAGTGAACAAACTCAGTGTCACAAGGACAAATACTGTATAAAGCATTATTGTAGAACTACTATGATTCAAGGGGAGACAGAGTGGACGCAGAGGGGTGAGGATGGGTGCAGGGATGGTGCTGTTAATAATAAGGTTGCACAATTCGATGGGTGGGGTATGAGTGAAGGAAATGGGAAGGATCTTTTGCGAAAAACAATGTACTCTCTCTTTAAATAAATCAGTCTCTCTCTCTCTTGGAGTTATGTCAAAGGTAAGTCCTTTCTCCATAGCTTTTCAGTGTATACGAGGAACAAATCATTCATGAAGCTGGACTTTATGAGGATGAATGTAGCATCGGGATTGGAGGAAGACTCATCAAGAACTTGTGTTATGTAGATGACACCACCCTGCTTGTTGAAACTGAGGAGGACCTAATGCATTTGCTGCACAAGATCAAGTATTGCAGTCTTCAATATGGACTGCAGCTCAATGTCAAGAAAAATTATTCTCACCACTGGGCCAATTGGTAGATGGAGAGAAGATTGAGTTTGTTAACAATTTTATCATGCTCAGATACATAATCAGCACTATTGGCACCAGCAGTCAGGAAATCGAAAGATGAGTTACATTGGGAAAATCTGCTGTTAAGAATCTCTCTAGAGTGCTGAAGATCAATGATGTCAGTCTAGAGACCAAGGTGTGTCTGATCCAGACCACTGTCTTCGCAATTACTTGCTATGCATCAGATGGCTGGATAATGAATGAGGACAGAAGAATTGGTGCTTTTGAGTTATGCTGCTAGAGAAGTCTTGAACATATCATTGGACTTCCAAGAGAACAAACAGATCTGTCCTGGAGAGGATAAAATCAAGTTGCTCCTTGGAGGCAAGGATTTTGAAGCTCTGTCTCACATACTTTGGGCATGTTGCTGAGAGGGGCCAGTCCTTAGAAAAGGACACCATGCTTGGAAAGGTGGAGAGTCAACACAGAAGAGGAAGACCCTGGTTGAAATGGATTGACATAGAGACTTTCATAACGGGGGCAAGTGTGTTTGAGATAGTGTGATAGTGAGATTGGCTCAGGATAGGGCAAGGTTCAGAGCTATTGCTCATAGGGTTGCAATGAGTCGTAGTCAATTTGATGGCACATAGCAACAACATGGTGAACTACTGGTAAGAAGCTGCGCGGCTATCCCAAAGCTGGGCATTGAATAAGGATATGAGAATTGATGCCTTTGAGTCGCAGTGTTGGAGAAGAGTAATGAATATCCCATGGACTACCAAAAGGACAAACTGATTATGTATGTTGGAGAAAGTGCGAACAGAATGCTCCTTGGAGGTGAAGATGACAAAGTGTCGTCTCACATACTTTGGGCATATTGCTAGGTATTCCTTGGTGAGGAATACCATGCTTAGAAAGTTCAGCAAAAAAAGAGGAAGTTCTCAGAAGACAGAATCAAATCCCTATGCACATCCAAAAAGCTCCCCAACCGAGTAAAAAGGGAAGCCACAGACTGGGAAAAAGTATTTGGTAATAAAATACTTGAGTACCACAACAAGATAAAGGTAAGAAATCCAATTGAAAAATGGGCACAGGATACGAAAAGAGACTTCACCATAGAAGACATTCAGATGGCCAACAAGCACATGAAGAAATTTTCAAAATCCCTAGCTCTAAGAGAGATGCAAATCAAGACAACTATGAGCTATCATCTCACCCCAGTCAGAATAGCAAAATTTAACAGAACAGCAAGCAGCAAATGTTGGCGAGGTTGTGGAGAAACTGGAACCCTTATTCAGTGTTGGTGGGAGTGTAAAATGGTGGAACCCTGTGGAAGGCGGTGTGGCACTTTCTCAAAAAGTTGCAAATAGAGATACCATTTGACCCTGCAATTCCACTACAGGGGATATACCCCAAAGTGACCATAACTGCTACTAAGCAGATATATGCACACCCATGTTTATCATGTCTTTGTTCACAATAGTGAGTTAGAAACAACCAAAGTGCCCATCAACAAACGAATGGATAGAGAAGCTGTGGTATATTCACACCATGGAATACTACACTGCATTGAAAAACAAGGAACTCAGGCAATATTATTCAAAATGGGTGACCCTCGAGGACATTATGTTGAGTGAAGTATCTCAGTCACAATATTTCTAAGAAGCTACTGAATTCCTTAAAAACTTACTTTAAAAAAATCCCTTACCTAACATTTATTTGCACTTGTAAAGCATGTGGGTCATGTGGGTTAGAATAGAATATGAATGACTTTGGGTCAGGGACTAAAGATCAGCTGATCTGAAGAAACATCTCAGTTGATGAATGCTAGGAAAAAAAACTTGATTCTAAGCTTCTCTTCTGTCTCAGTGTTATGTAACACTTTAAAACTCAAGGTGTATTCTAGAAGCAAATCTGGAGAAAAGGTTGAAAACATCTATCAAGTAGTCTCCTATATCTATTTCAGTTCATGCCCTGGGTCCTTTGCTTGCCTTCCTAGGGCTCTCTAAAGCCTTCACAGGTTCAGCTCCCACTCTCAGTTCATGGAGACTTAAAGTTCTTACCAAAAAAAATTAGATTCTCTCCCAGAGTCATTTTATGAAGCAAGCATAACACTAATAACTAAACCAGGCAAAGATATTACCAAGAAAGAAAACTACAGAACAATTTCTCTCATGAACATAGATTTAAAAATCCTTAACAAAATCCTAGTTAATAACACATAAATCCAAAAGCACATAAAAAATTATTCATGATGACTAAGTGGGATTCAAAACAGGTATCCAAGGATGGTCCAATATAAGAAAAATAATCTATGTAGTTAGCCATATTAACAAAGCAAATAACAAGAACCATATGATCTTAGCAATTGATACAGAGAAGATACTTGACAAAATCCAATACCTCTTCCTGATAAAAATTGGAATAGAAGGGAATTTCCTCAACACAATAAAAAGTACATATGCAAAACCAAGAGCCAACATCATTCTCAATGGATAAAGACAAAGCATTTTCCTTGCAAACAGGGACCAGACAAAGATGCCCACTGTCACCACATCTTATTCAATATTAGAAGCGCTTGCTAGAGCAATACAAGAAGAAAAGGTAATAAAAGGCATATAGATTGGCAAAGAGATGGCTGAACTATTGCTATATGCAGATTATATGATAGTATACACAGAAAACCCCAAGGACCCAACCAAAAAAAAAACCCATTAAGGAATAGTAAGCCAATTTGGTAGAGTGTCAGGATATAAGATCAATATCTAAATATATAAAATTGGTCCATTAAAAAAAACCCCAACCCTACGCCATCTGTATCAAGAACATTTTAAATGTTTATTGATATTTATTTCAAAAAGTAGACAAAATTATTAAAGGTATATTTATCAAAAACAAGTCTCATGAACATGAATTTAATGTTTAACATTAAGCCAACATAGCAACAGAATTGACTAGAGACATTTTTAATGCATACAAGGTTGATTTTGTTTAAAATAAAATATAAAATACTTTAATAAAATTACTTTGCTCAAATACGGTTTTAAAGAATTTTGTGCATATAATTCTGATTCAATCCATGAAAATAATTTTTAAAAATAAAAGGATTATAAACTGCACTATACAATGGTCATTAGCCACATGCGGTTATCTAAATTTAAATGAGGGGAAATTGAAAACGCAGGTTCAAAAGTCACATGTGCCTCATAAGACAACAGTAAACTTATAGAATATTGGCACTACTGTAGGAAATCTTATTACACAAGCCAAATCAAACTAGTTATTCTTGTGTATGGTATAATTTTGATTTGCATATCAGCTCTGTTACTCATAGTTTGTAAAAGTATTTATGAAATTTGGATGAAGTAAGCTACATAATTCAGGTCAAATTGTCTTCTATTCATGGAAAGTTTTTTTGAAATGGAATCTTTCTTCATCGTAAGATTATTTGTAGGTAGCCTAAACATGATGCATGCAAAATTACTAAAGTTTTAGTAAGCTAAAAGCAGCTAACACTGGAAATTATTTTTAAAAAAAGATGTTTTTAAAATTTTTTTTCTATCTTTTGTTTTTACAACCTTGCATTTCACTAATACTTTAAAAGTTTCTTTTAAAATATCAGAGTTTTTCACACAAACTATCATCTTTCCTTAGTTACAAAAATAACATGGCTTGTCAAGTTTTACTGACATACTTATTACTTCCTAGTGAATTTTCTATGCTCTATCAAAAACATACACACAAAATAACATTTATTATTTAAGACACAGGTCTCTAGCAAATAGCCATAACTATATTCTGAGTTTTCAGAAACAAAGGTGAAAAAAATTTTTGAGGAGTAATGTGACTGAGGATTTTTTCCATCGGTTGAAATCTACAAGATAGCATTGCAAGTGACAAAATGTTTTTTAGTCAGAAATAATGAAACAAGGAACTTATGCAGGTTTTTTTATGGCTGACACATTTAGGAGCATTCTTTAAAAGAAAGTCCTTGAGTTAAAACTTAATACTTTGTGTGAACAAAACACTTTTTCTTCATTTTCTAATAACCCTGCCTGTTCCATAAGATCACTTTTTTCGAAATTATTTTCTCATCTTCTTTCATTCCAGTATTTTAAGATTTATCTGTATTTCAGCAAGTATAACCTCTCTGGAAAATGCAGTAAACACAGGAAAACTCTCTACATTTTAAGAGCCAAAAATAATTTTTACATCTAAATTTGTTCAAATTTTCATTATTCATAATGATCTATCCTTAAATTTAAATTAATTCAACAGAGCCAAAATGTCTCCGGATATCCTGACTCTGGACATACTTCTGTGATAAACTGCTATCCAAAGAGAAAAGAGTCAAATTGATTGACATCGAATAAATTCCGACACATTCTATCCATGCCCTGGGTTTCAGAGATATTTGAACTACTCAACATACAAAGCATTACACAACCAGGTATTCTCAAAATTATTTCAGGAGTAAATCTTATAGCTTAGGACAAAAAAAATGGGATGCCAATCCTAATTCCTTTACTGATGGATATAGAAGAAAGCAAATTTTGAAGTTTTTACTCTATGAAAATTTTATCTCCCCCTCAGAAGCAACAGTGACTTGGCATACATTTAGTTTCTACTCTGTGCAAGTTATTCCACTCAGCATTACAGTTGGCCTTTCTCACTATGGTTCTCTTACTATCCATT
The DNA here is from genome assembly GCF_000299155.1 of Elephantulus edwardii. Taxonomy (NCBI): domain Eukaryota; kingdom Metazoa; phylum Chordata; class Mammalia; order Macroscelidea; family Macroscelididae; genus Elephantulus; species Elephantulus edwardii. Next base: position 9,100,570 of record NW_006399881.1, on the reverse strand, counting down.
ATTTCTTCACAAATGGCTCACATTTCCTTTTTCACTAAGTGCTAAACGTTCCACTCGCCATCTCCATTCAAATTGCAATAAAAATTATCTTTAGGAATTTACTACCATCTCCTCAATCAAAGGCTCTTATCAGAGTACTACTGCCTATGACTTTGCTCATAAAACATCATAAATCTTCCTACTGTAATCCTAAGGGCTATATAAACAGAAAAGAGGTTCTCAGAACAATTCTAACACTACAACTAGCTAATTTTGAAATTATAACTTGAGAAACTTATAGGTGATGTAACAATTTTTATGGGTTTTTAAATGTTATGGCTGACATTCAAGAACTTTAGTCAGTTGAGCTGGAAGGCTTTGGCTCTGGCTCTTCGGCAATCACTGTTTCTGGAATGTGAAGTGATTTCTCTGCAGCCTTCTTGAGATCATGTCTAATACAGCGGATAGTGCCATTGATAGCTGAGACACACTGCTTCCATGCCTGTCCACGTTCTGACAGATCATGAGTTGGGAAGGTATCTTGGAGAAACTCTATTGGAAAATCACAATACATAAATTAGAATTACTTTTGAAAGAAATCAATGCTTAACTCTATAGACAAGTCTACAAAAGGGTCTTCAGACTTTATTCAAAACACACGGTCCATACATGATATGAATATAATGACTTTTAAATCCAATAAAGTAACAAAAAACAAGTAAGATCTTATCATAGACTAAATTGGAAATGCTTTGTTACCTTAGGCACCCAATATAACTTTTTATTAGTAGTAAATATACAGCCATTTATCTGGTAGATTATTCATTTTATCAAATAGAATGCTAAATATTAATGTTAACACACAAAAGACATCAGAGTGTTCTTCCTATGTTTAGAGGAGAACTTTTACAACTGCTAAACTTTGTAAGTACTGCTTGATTTATCTTGGACAAAAGGAATGAGGTCTTTGGATCTTGCAGGTAGAGCAAGTTACAAGGGAAGGTAATACAGCACCACAGGCCAGGGAGCACTCTTAGAAAAAGTGGAAAATCAACATGGAAAGTAAGGAAGAGAGAGATGTTGGTAAAGAGCAGAACTGTCCCAGGACAGTTTGTCACATAATTTCCCAAGTACCCAGAGCTGATAGGAAAGGCTATTTGATAAATGGAAGCCAACATTCATTGACTATGTTAATCTCATACCTGGTTTTTGATCAGTCTCATATGCTAGGAAATCAGGATAAAGCCCTAAGTCCAGTACAGATCTAAATTTTTTTAGGAAAGCATGTGACAAAGTTAAAAGGCTTCCAATCTTGAAAAGTAGAATAACAGATTCTATGATGGCTTTTTGGTAAAGAGTTGCACTGCCACCTGAAAGAGGGCAGTCTGAATCCACCAGATCATCCATAGGTGAAAGATAGGCAAACTCCTCCCATGCAATTTATATCCTGTAAAAATACTCTGGAGGGTCAACTACGAATTGATTCCAACTTAATGGCATGTAACAACACTGGTAGCTTAGAAACATATTTTTGGTGATATGTCAGTGGGTTTGGTATCAACTTCTTTCCTATTGGGCATTTTTAGTAATTAAAAAGAAACAGAAAGCAGACTCTTTTCATGTGCCCATGACAACAAAATGAGAACAGATGACTAGTTCACTGGACGACAAAAACAGCACTTACAAAACTTTCAATAGTATACAACATGAACTGCTATTCTCCATAATGTGTTCACCGAAACTCCACTCATATCCAAGAACTTTCTCAGTGGAAAAAAGCTTGTATTGAATAAATAAGGGGGGGGGGAAAGGTTGCACATAAGCATGAAAAATGCTCTGAGGGGGAAAACAACATAGTAAAAACCATGTTAAGTCTTGGAGGATTATATGTGAGGGCATCGACAAGGTGATAAAGGGTCAGGACTACAGAGATCTGAGTGTGCCTGTGTGTCTGACCATCTAAAGATGTTAAAAAATATATCCATAAACTGAAGTCTTCTGGTTGCCCCATTAAGATTTTTCCTAATCCTTTGATACACCACTTCCCTACTTTCTTCAGAGGTAACAGGTAATCAAAATAAATTATCACAATCAACTGAGTCACACAGCCGTCGTCGTTGTTTTACTTCCCAGGGCACAGAAAAGTTATCCAGCACTTGGCAATGCAGACAACTCTGGGAGTGGCTCTTGACCTCACCCCACCTGATGGGACACCTAAATGCTGACACTCCACAGGGCCACTCCTGAAGAAGCCTCTAGCTGCTATACAACACAGATGAGTCTAGGGAACATCAGGTTGAGTAAATTAGCTCAGTCACAAAGGGACAAGTGGAATGTAAGACAACTGTTATACAATTTGAGAAGAACAGAAATGTCAGAGCACTTAATTGTGGAGCTCTGGTGGCTCAGTGGCAAGAAGCTGCTCTGTGGGAGAAGGATGGGCAATCTCCTCCCCTGCCGGAGGGTCAGCTATAGGTTGGTTCCTTCTCGACAGTAAACAACAACAAGAAGAAATCTATACCTATACGAAGAAGCTGTTGTTTGAATGGAGGAAAGGAACACTGCATAGTTTAAAATTGGGAAGGATGTGTTTAAAGGATGTATCCTTTCACCACACCTATTTAATCTATATGCTAAGCAAAAAATTAATAAAGCTGGACTCTAGGAAGAGTAATGTGGGAGCAGAATCAGAGGAAGACTCATCAACAACCTGTGTTTTGCAGATGGCACAACATTGGTTGCTTAAGGTGAGGAGGAGTTGAAATGTTTGGTGTGTAAGACCAAGGACTACAGCCTTCAATATGGATTACATGTCAACATTAAAAAAAAAAAGTCCTCAACCACTGGGCCAACAGGCAACATCACAATAAATGGAGAAAGGATTCAAGTTGTCAGTGATTCACCTTGCTTGGAGTCACAATCAACACCCTTGGTACCAGTAGTCAGGAGACTAGGAGACGGATAGTATTGGGAAAGTCTGTCAGGGATCTCTCAAAAATATTAAGGAGCAATGATGTCACTCTGAAGACTAAGGTGCACCTGCCTCAGGCCATGGTCTTTTCAATCACTTGTTATACATCTGAGAGCTAGACAATGAATAAGGAGAACAGAAGAAGAATTGATGCCTTTGAGTTGTGGTATTGGGGTATTGGTCACGTGCTAAGGAGAGATCAGCCCTTGAAAAAGGACATGATGCTCAGAAGGGTGGAGGGACAGCACAGGATAGGAAGACCCCAGAAGAGACGGATTGATACAGTAACTGGGGTAATGGGGGTTGGTGTGTCAGAATTAGTGAGACTGGCTCAGGACAGGGCAGGCTTCAGAGCTGTTGTACATAGGGTCTGTATAATTCATAGGTGAATCAATGGCACATAACAACAACAATATATATGTGTAGACACATGAGAGAGAGTATGTGTGCAAGCACTCTGGTGGCCTAGTGATAAGAAGCTGCTCTGCAATCTCAAAGGCACACAGTTTGAATATACCTGCTGCCGCTCAGAAGAAAGATGTATATATATATATCTTAAGTGTAAGGATATACAGAGATATAGTTATTTCGTAAGTATAAGATTATACTAACACACACACAAAAAAAATTAGCAAATTAACATACTATGCTACTGCTGACTCCTCAGGAAACTGATAAAGTCTCTCAGTTTTTACTTTGATCCTTAGTAAATGAAGATATTTTCCTTTCCATGCCTGGCAGGCCGTAACAGGGACCCACATTTCCTATTCTAATACTGCCATTTAAGACAGTGCAAGCAGTCCCCTGAAGATTCGAACGTAAAGAGAAATAATTTGTACACCTGTTCTTTGCTATACAGTAATGAGGTGATTGGTAAGAGCTCAATCTTGCCTCATAGCATATACATACTAAATGAATTTTTCTTTTTCCCTTCTTACCCAATTGGCTTTAATTTGTTTTCACACACTACATACACTACACTTGATCTTAGCCAAAAGGCCAAGAAACGATTCACAAACTATATGTAACAAACCTCGAAGAGCAGCAATCTTGTTAGGGTTGAGGGCACTCATGCCATATGTATAATGGCCATAGACATTACTCTTCAGTAGTTCTTCATCTTTGAACAGGTTTCGAATGAGAAATCTGGCTGACAGCTCTGGACGAGCTTTTATCTTTGCTATTTTTATTATCATCTGTGGCAATCTTATGTTTCTACTTGGATGTCCAAAATATTCTAAAAACAAAAAAGATCATCCTTGTGAGAGATGTTAACTGGAATCTTTGTCATATTCTTAAAAGGCTATGACACAAAAGTTGGTCTTTCTGAATTGTGTAGGGTCAAGAAGACATTATAAGAAATTTAAAATATGAAGTTTTTAGTCTATTTCTAAACGGCATGTGGGATAAAACAAATTGGCTTCAATTGTTTAAAACTATTTAAAATTCTGCTGCCTTTTAGATAGCAAAGGAGACTGGAAAATATAGTGTTAACAGGCATAGATCAATAGTAATTAATTACATAAAATTAAATGGATACGGATGTTTAAAGCACAATGTACATAAATGAAACACAATGTAAATGAAAGATTATATAAAAGTTAATGTGCATGTATTAAATACATTGCTTATGAAAGACTATATACAAAAAATAAAACTATGTGAGGGAAAAATAAAAACATAATTTAGTAAGACATTCTAATTTAAAATATATTGTTTGTCTAGTTATAAGAAAGTTGGGTTTTCCCCTCCCCAAAAATAACAGCTTGACGGGAGCTGGCAGAGGGACTTGGTATTTAAAAGTCAGTTGGTGTTAACTGTGTTTGGGATTAACATTTTTCTAAGCAGCATAGCACTGGTCGGTCAGTTTGCTGCACTGAGGTAACTTGGGATTGCTGTAATGCTGAACACTGTGCCACTAGTGTGTCAAATGCTATAATTGTTACTCATGGTGGACAGTGTTTGGTAGAGCTTCCAGATTAAGACAGGCTTGGAAGCAGGAGTGGCATCCACTTCCTAAACCACATGCCTCTGGAAATGCTATGAACTTAGAGAAATGAGAGTTGTTATAGAACAGAGTCCAGGTCTTTTGTTCATAGGGTCGCTAGAGTTGTCTTTGACTTAACGGCAATCAACAACAGGGAGAAAAAGTTATTAGAGAAACACAATGTGAGTCTTTTAAGTCAACAAACATATTTTTTCATTTAGAACATGCATAATTTAATGGGTAGCAGTATAAATTGCTAAATCACTCAGATTCAACATTTAGCAAGACAGATTAAATTATTTTAAAATTCACTCAATGTGTACACAGACTTAACTCTGGGAGATAAGTCTACCAATATTTATCAACAGTGAGAAAATAAGATTGACTCTAACATAGAAAAAAATGACTACGCTACTCATTCCATTTCTGAGAGCCTAATGTTAAAGAGTTTAATATAAAATATGGAAAAAGTGCTACTCAACTGGGATTTTGGTAGAGAATGTAGAAATTATTTAGAATTCTCTCCCCAAAACCCTAGTATCAAAAACAAAAACAGAAGGAGATAGTTAAATTATGGTATTTACAAACAAAGCATTCTATGTCTATTAAAGGCAATAAAGATCACAAATTTGAGGAAAGCACACACATTTTATAATGTGAAAGAAGAGGTAATCATATCATAATATTTTAAATATTCATTGGAAAAATATAGAATAAAAGTGCTAATAATAATTTTGTAAGCTACTCTTGACTGTAGGAGCTCCTTTCCTTAAGTCTTTTCCAAATGTTAAAAATAAAATCACAAAATAGGCTACATAAAAACTGACAGATTAGCTTCCCTATTCCCTTGTCATAGTTGAGTCTACGTTAAAGACCTGGGACCTATGATCCCAATCAGCTTATTTCTCCTGGGAATCAGAACAGTGAAACAAGCCCAGGAAGTTGTAGCTGTAGAGTTCCAGAACTGGTGACAGATGCTTTGTGGCTCAGATTACAGGCTGTCAGAGGGGTGTGTTATTTGTACTTTCTTTCTTGAAATTTGGAGAGTCAACTGTCCAGTGTTTTATTCTTGTCGAATTTAGCCAGAGTCTGTTTCTATGATATGCACTTTTTTATATATGCACTTTTACCGAATACAGTTTCTAGAATGGAAAGAGAAATCATTCAAAACAGTCTGAATGGCTTCACAGCCAATTATTCTACTGAGGGTTTACATAGGTGCATGGTAGAGTCAGGAGAGCTTTACCACCTCAGGTGCCACTTGCTGGTGGTAGTAGAAATTGCCTGCATCCTAGGAAAGAGGATGTGCTGGGAATTGTGAGTGACAAGAGCCATGTCATCTACTAAATCACTGGCACATGACACACTGGAAAGTCAGATGATCTAGTAGTGAGAACCCAAGGTACTAAGAATGGGATCCATGAAGTCACGCAAAAGATATTTTCTGAGCACATCACCTGAGAACACTGAGAGCAAACCACTTAAATGGTCTCTCATTCCACCCACAGCTCTTCCTCTTTTCTCCGCTAAGGAAGGAACAGTGAGGAAGTAAGGAAGTCTTGGTGCTCATGTTGGTCAGATTAATCAACCAAGCACTGACTTCTGAAATCAAACCAGCAGGTTACACTCAACATTAAAAACTGGCAGTTTCAGGAATCCTTTTGTTACTTGCTGTCGAAGTGGAACCAAGTCAAAGCTGACCCTCTAGAGGGTGATGAGAGGCAGTAAATCACGGGATGAAACTGCTCATCTTTCTCCTAAGGAGTGGTTGGTGGGTTTGAACCACATGCCTTCGGGCTGGCGATGCAGCTACTAACCACTAAGACAGAAGAGCTCCCTTATTTCTTAAATTCATTACTACAAAGGATTAAATGGTTTCTATTTTTTATTAAAAGTTTGAGACCTATAAAAGGAGAGATAACAGCACAGACCCCGAAATGTATTACCAAGATACATTTGTCTTCAAGAGAAATTTATTTTAATAATCTAATTATAAATTTCTTTTCATACTTACTTAAAATTTATTTTAAAACTTAACCAGAAAAAAACCAACTTACCCAGAGAATTGTCATTTATGCTTGAATTATTAACTGAAGGGTCTTCAGTTCCCTTAGGAGTAGCATCCATTTTCTTCTTAGAATTCCTATTTTTGCTGATTTGTGAGGCAGCTATTTGCTGAGCTCTCTGAGAACTGCTCCCATCATCATCATCATCATCATCATCATCACCCCTCTTGCCATTGGGATCTACAGACACTGGTGTACCTAGATTGACAGGGTCTTGATTTCTGTCAGCACATTTTTCCTGAAACACAGAATTACTTCTGTAACAAAGTCCCATAGTAATAAGAAAACATGTACTAACCTCACTGTGTCCTGAGTTGGTAGAGAAGGAACTGTCTAAAATACGGTGGGCCAAAGTCTCATGGATAATGTCAATAGTTGGCCACAGTATTAGCTTTAAAAAGGTGTGATCTTCCAGGAACTCTGTGCTTTCCAGGAGACTTAGCTCTATTTAATGAATGAATGAAAACTACTGACATAAAATATGTGGTTACTAAATTAATAAAAAATTTTTCATAACAATTTTCATTGTTTTTTTAAAAAACTCTATCCGTAACACTTTTCAAATCTAGTTGTACTTTAAAAATTATTATTAAAGCCTTTGGATTATGGTGTTGGTGAAGAGAATTGTATATCCCATCGACTTCCAAAAGGAAAAACAAAACTGTCTTGGAGGGTGGGCATTCAGGGTGATCCTTACAGGCAAGGACTGTCATTACCTCACATAATATGAGCATGTTTTTCCTTGATAAAAGATATTATACTTGGCAAGGTAGAGGATCAGAGAAAGAGAGGAAGACAAGATGGATTGACAAATTGTAAAAATGTACTGGAGCTTATCAGAGATCATGAGCATGGATCAAGATAGGGCATGATTCAGATCTGTTGTTCATGGGTTATCAACTGAAGGGTCTTCAATTCCCTCAGGAGTAGCATCCATTTTCTGCTGAAAATTCCTATTTTCACTGATTTCTGAGGCAGCTATTAGCTATTTTCAAAACCAAAAACCATTATCATGAGTTCCAATAGACTCAATAGCACAAAAACAACAATATAAAGCTAATTCTATTTTCACAAATAAGGTACTGTCATTTTACAAGGTACTTTTTAAGAATATTTAAACTTTTCTAGTGATTTCTTACTTTTTTAATTCAAAAAGGTGTGTGTCAGGATGATGTATTTTTACTGTACTTATTTAATCTGCAGGCTGAGCAAAAAAAAAAAATTCTAAGAAACGGAACTATATGAAAAGATAAGAGACATCAAAACTGGAGGAAATATAATCTGAGATAGGTAGATGAAAAAATCTTTCTGCCTAATTTTAAGATGATTTGAAGCACTTATTGGTGATGATCAAAGACAACAGTTGTTAGTATAGATTATGCCTTATAAATAAAGGAAAATCTCTCCCAGCTGAACCAAAAACCACATCATGAAGATGGAGAATATATTGACATTTTCAAGGATCATATTTTGTTTCAATAGACAATCAAATCAAATGATATCTTGCATTGAGTAAATCTACTGCAGAAGTGTCAAAAGCAAAGGTGTCACTTTTAACAATAAAGTGTGTCATACTCAAGTCATGGTATTTTCAATCACCTTATATATAAATGAAAATTTGACAGTAAGACTGAAAAAAGTTAATGTCTTTGCATTATGGTGTTGACAATAAATATCGAGTGTACCAGGTATTGTCAGAATCAAACCCAAATGCCAGAGTTTTCCTTAGAAGCAAGTATGGCAAGATTTCATCATGTGTATTTTGGTCATGTTGTCAAGATAAACCAGTTCCTAGAGAAGGATAGTATCTTTGGCAAAGTACAAACTCAGTGATAATTTGCAAAGATGGATTCATACAGTGACTGCATCAAGTGGAATTGAATACAGAATTGTAAATATGGAGCAAGACCTAGCAATAAGTTCTCCTGGTGTACCTTCTTTTGGGTCACTATGAGTCAGAGTCAATGTAATGGCATCTAGCAACAACAGTCACTGATGTCACAGTGTACTCCAAAAGACTTCTTTAAAGTCTATTTCAGTGTCCGTAAGGAAGCTCTGGTGTCCTCGTGGTAAGGTGCTGTGTTGCTGACCTAGAGGTACATGAATTGAATCCACCAGCTCATCCATGTCAGAAAGATGGGCAATCAATTCTGGTGCTATTTACTGCCTCTGAAAACCCACTGGACTGTCAGTTATGAGTAGGTTCTGACTTCACAGCACACAACAACAACAACAACAACAACAACAACAGTATTTGGTAAAAAGCAATAATATCCAAAATTGTTTGCCTCTTCTGTTGACATATTACTTTAATGAATCCATATTCGCTGACTTTTATGCCAACATCATCTTGGTTGATGCAACATCAGCAGGCAAGAATTTGGATTTGCAGAGCCATTCAGTAGCTCTGAGTATTGCTTTCTCTTCTGATACTTATTTGAGTGACAGTCTATGTGTCCCTCCAAGTATTTTTTTAAAGTATTATTATACATATGCCACCTGACTCTGTAAAGGAGTTCTAGGATGATTAAATAATAACTATAAATAGTCTGAGCTATTTCAGAGTAAAGGACTATAAAAAAATGATGCCATAAAAGTTATGACTAAAATACAATCATAATATTCCTATGGAATCCTCCCTGGGCAGTGCAACAATATGACTTGTTGTTAACCTAAAGGTTGAAGGTTCAAGCCAAATCAAAGGTGTTTTGGAAGAAAGATTGGATGATCTACTTCTAAAAATCAATCTACAAAAGCAATCAATGCAATTCAACACATTAACCAAGCAAAATAGAATCAATGATTCTAACATGAACTGATGCAGAAAAAGTCTTACCAAATCCAACATCCTTCTTGATTAAAACACTCCACAAAATAGGAATAAAAGGAAATTTCCTCAACATAGTGAAAAATATTTATGCAAAACAAAAATCTAACGTCATTTTCACTGGAGAAAGACTATAGGCATTCCCACTGCAAACAGAAACCAGACAAAGATGTCCACTATTACCATTCCTATTCAATATTGTACTGGAAGTACTTGCTAGGGCTATAAGACAACAGAAGAATATTAAGAGGCATCTGGATTGTCAAATAGGTGGTAAAACTGTTGTTATACGCAGAAAATAAAATAGTGCACACAAAAAATTCCCAAAGACTCAACAAAACACTTTTAGATCTAGGAGATCAATTTAGCAGTGGCAGAATGTAAGATCAATATACAAAAATCAGTGGGATTTCTCTACAGCAACAAAGAAAACATGGAAAAGGAAACTAAAAAAGCAATACCATTTCAATAGGTAAACACAAAATTAAATACTTGGGAATACGGAGCTCTGGTGGCCTAGTGGTAAGAATCTGCTCTGCAATCCTGAAGATAAGCAGTTTGAACGCATCATCTGTTCTGTGGGAGAAGGTTGGGCAATCTCCTCCCATATGATTAACTACCTCTGAAAACCTACCAACAGGTCAGCTATGAGTTGGTTCCAACTCAATGGTACACAACAACAACAACAACAACAAAAACCTAACTAGAAACACTAAAGACCTTTATAAGGAAATCTATAAAACACAAGAGACAATAAGAGACCTAACTAAATGGAAAAATATTCCCTTTTCATAGACTAAACATAGTGAAAACGAAAATACTACCAAAAGCAATCTACCTACTCAACACAATCCCAATACAGATACCAAATCAATTTTTCAAAGAGGTAGAAAAGGTAATTGGCAGGTTTATTTGGAAAGGAAAGAGATCGTGAATAAGCAAAACTCTGCTGAAAAACAAGAACGAAGTGGGAGGCATAGCACTCCCTGGTCTCAAAACCTACTACACAGCCATAGGAACCAAAACAGCATGGTATTGGTACAATGTCAGAGACATGCTGTTAAGTGTAGTGGAGCCATAGGTGACTCACAGCAACCCTATGAACAAAAGACCTGAAGACTTGGGTAATTTTCATCGTTTCTCCACATTAATAGATTTTCCAGAGGCAAGCTATTTCAGAGGTGGATGCCACTCCTGCTTCCAAGATTGTTTTAAGCAGGAAACTCCACAAAACACCGCCCACTCAAAAACAAACAAACAAACAAACAAACAAACAACACACAACAACAACAAAAAGCCACCGCCCACCATGGGCAACCATCATAGCATTTGACACATCCATGTCACAGTGTTTAGCATCATAGAAACCACAAGTTACCTCTGTACAGCAAATGGACAGACAGCTCACTTAGAAGAATGTTTGACCAAAAACAATTAAAACCAGGCCTGAGGGCAGCACATTAAAGTCACCCACCTTCGGCTTGGTAGCATCACTTTCTATCCACTAGGCCAACAACAACATCAGACATATAGACCAGTGAAGTAAAATTGAGAAACCAGAAAGTAACCTATCTACCTATAGTCAATTGGTATTTAACAAGGAATTAAAATCTACTAAATGAGGAAACAACAGATTCTTCACCAAATGACACTGGCAAAACTAGACATCTACCTTCAGAAAACTGAAACAAGATCTACGGCATACACACAAAACAACTTAAAGTGGACCAGAGACCTAGGATTAAATCCAAAATAATAAGATTCATAAAAGACAGAATGGGGCCAAACTTTGACTCTCCAGCCTAAATAGGCTGGCAAATATAGCTAGAAATGCACAATTAGGAGAGGACAAAATTGACCAATAAGACCTTCTAAAAATTAAGTCCCTGTGTGCTTCAAAATTTTTCCCAACAGGATGAAAATAAAAACCTATAGCCTGGGAAAGAAAATTTGGCAATGATATTTCAGGTAAGAGTCTCACAGTTAAAGTTTACAGAATACTATAGGGCCTCCACAACAGAAAGACTGAGAACCCAATTACAAAACGGGCAAAAGACATAGACGGATTTTTCACAAAGGAAGACATTTGGATGGCAAACAGACACAGGTAGAAATCCTGAAAATCACTAGCAATCAGAGTGATCTAAATCAAAACAGTTTTCCTGGCAGTCCAAGGTACATTCAGTACCCTTCTCCAGCACCACAGCTCAAAAGCATCCACTC